>NC_137818.1:65978621-66276121 GCF_963921795.1 Nannobrachium achirus | reverse complement strand
CAGACTTGTCCTTGTCTGTGGCAAAGACAATACAATACCGAATTAGTGAATGTCAGTCTGCAGGTTTTCTTCACAATATTTATGACAATGATTTACTGTGACACTGTGTGTAAATTAATCCACTAGGACAGCGGTTCTCAGACCTTTTATTTTCAAGAAGTAAGAACCCACACAACTCTTAGAGTTAAAGAGCTGTAATGGTCCATTGGACCACCGTCAAGGTTGGGCGTTTTGTTATTTCTTAGGACTGACATCCATCTGTTTGCTGTTGATTCACTCTCATCTGTGTGTAAACCATCTCTGACACCTGACCTGTCCACAATGATACCCAGATGTATGCAGTCTACATTGTGTCATATCAAATCAAATGATTGAAATAGGCTCTATGCACAGCAGCCATATCAGAGAGAAATTGGGCCCCTTCCTTACTTCCTTCTAGGAACAAGAGGAAAGGACTGGCACCAACGTAATTTTCGCTATCTCGCAAATTCCAACCGGCAGATTTGTCGCACCCCGGGATCCAGCACCTATTCCTTGACAAATTAAGCATTTGGGCCTACCCTATACAGTGTATATAACAACAAAATGTGACACATCTGTTTACACAATGCTGTACCCCCTCCAACTGTAAATAAGTTCACAATGTTAAACTGTTTTAATTATATTTTGACCTTTGGCAATGTAAACGTATGTTTTCTCATGCCAATAAAAAGCTAATTCAGTATTTCGCTCTGCATAACACAAGCCCAGATGCCCAGTCCACTCCTTTGGGGAGAGCAGGGGGAGGGGTCCTCAGTGAAATGCACATATTTGTGAATCTACTATGTTGAAACAGAGGCTGAACAACAGCCAAAACACACGCACATCCAAAGCCCACTAGGCTGCTGGACCAAAAACACTAACAGTATGAAAATAATAACTTTCAAGCAGGCTGTACATTTAGAAGCGCAACACTGCCCACCACAGGCAAGAGTTAGCTATTTACCTGAATATAATAATATCTGAATACCTAATAAGAGAGCTTATCTCTCCATTAAAAATGTAACCCCACTCTATCAAAAGGGTAGCAAACTACCGACCAGTTACTAAGGATAATCCACGATCCAATAGAGCAGTGGTTCTCAACCTGTGGGTCGGGACCCCCAGGGCGGTCCCCAAATTATTTTGGGGGGTCCCCACATGATTAGCTTAATGTGCAACATTGTTTTCTCTCTCAACAGTAAACAAACCAACATAATGTTTAAGTGTATAGAGTGTATCTGCACATTTCTAAAGTGACAATTTAAGGACTTTTTAATACCTCTAAAATTAAATATTGACCAAATTGACAAATATTAGAGGCAGAAATTGTGAAAATATACGATCATGCTCACAATGCCTCACAATAGAACCGTGTTATACTAAATATAATGCCTCAACTCTAAGTGGTCGTCAGGTCGGGGGGTCCCCAATTCAAATATGATTATTTTGGGGGTCACGGCCTGAAAAGGTTGAGAACCACTGCAATAGAGAGAGTTGCAGCTTGTCACCTCCCTTCAACGCCAGCTTATTGTGTCTAAAAATACATATTTAGTACGCATGCCCCCACCCACTGAAATCTAAATCGCTAAAACAATAGAAAGCAGTAAATGAAAACATGTTAACACTCTACAATCTAAAATATGAACCCTTGCTGTTAAGAAAAAAAAAACGTTTTCCTTTAATTGTGCTGAAAAGATCTGTATCTCATTTCCAAGAAATGATGTCAGTTCTTTGTTTCCTTGTACTTCATGCATCTCTGGTGCTTATACGTCAGTGGTGTGTTGCTGCTAAAGCGGTGACAGCAAACATACTGTGTACATAGTGATTGTTACCAATGAAGACTGAGCTCTGCATATCCTGATACCTGTAACTATGTAGTGTACTGATACAGTACAAGATAGCTTTCCTGTTTAAGATGATGATGATGAGGGTAGTTTATATTCTTTATTTCCTTTTACGGTACCAACCAAACAGCCAGTTCCTTAAAAACAGGGCTTGAAATGGCAATAAATATTTAAAACGAAGGAGTTTTTTGTTTTGGTCACGCAGCCTGGCACCACATATTCTCAGATGGGAGTCTGCAACTACATTTTTTTTTCAAGACCCACATTGCTTATTATAAGCAGACATGGCAACACAGGTTTCACCCAGAGCCCATCATCATTGAGTTTCCTGTTCATCACCAAGGAAGTTAAAATATAAGGAAGGGAAACCACGTGACCACCGGGACCGGCCATGACGCTCCCATGGGTGCCAGAATGATGGAGCCGGCTAGATCAGCTCATGAACAAACCTGGAAGAAACACTATTTATGAACTACTGAGACCTTTGTCATATAATCTCTTCAGGAATATAAAAGAAAATAAATCAAAGGTATTTCAGAATCACTTGCTTTTCGATGTGCACAGTGCATAATGAAATAATAATAATAACAGTAAATAATAATCGTTTCTGACTCCGAAGTATCGCAAGATTTGGTTCACAGACAGGTGGATAGTCTCGCGATACTGGCACCCATGGTGAGCTCCATGGCTGAACATGGCGTATCCCCGTTGTCACATGATGTCCCTACCTCCCATTTACCTTGTTCATCACTTTCCCAGGTGTTTCCTGATTTTGAGCTTGTAGATCGTCTATTTTTTAATTGGAATCAACTTTATGAACTGAAATACAAATAAATACATAAAAAAAAATAAAAAAAACAAGCAGGTCATATTTGCATGTTTGGAATTGTAACAGCTGAAATCAATAATAATATCAGTATTATGATATTAACCTGCAGGCCGCATTAAGTGAATTGAAACTTTTAATTGAATCATACAGTATCTTGTGACCAGGTAACCTATAGCTGTATAACAGGGATCCTATCCTATATTGTGACCAGGTAACCTATATGTGTATAACATGGGTCCTATCCTATCTTGTGACCAGGTAACCTATAGCTGTATTTCATTTCAGTTTTTACATGATTACATTTGACCATGTATGCTATACTGTAGCTCTTATCAGTTCAATAGGATTAGACTTCCAGACCACGTTGCAGCCAGATTTTTTCTAAAGGCTTGAGTTTTACCTTTCTTTGTACTCTGCTGCCACATGTTCTGCTGCCTATAAGAGCCTATCAATGTCTCCATTACACAATATGGATATATCTTTGTATATTATATCATGATTTCGACAATCGTGTCACAAGGTCAGCATAAGGAAATGCATCTCAGGTTCATAATTACTCCCCTAAGGGTGTGTGTGTGTGTGTGTGTGTGTGTGTGTGTGTGTGTGTGTGTGTGTGTGTGTGTGTGTGTGTGCGTGCGTGCGTGCGTGCGTGCGTGCGTGCGTGCGTGCGTGCGTGCGTGCGTACGTACGTACGTACGTACGTACGTTCATGCTTGGTGGCTGGACACCACAGCTCTATCGGGTTCAACTCTATTGGCACAAAGTGTGTTGATTTGTCACTGTCCCGCCCTTTGCTGCGTTTGCAGCCAATAGCCTTCACCACCCTGGTCCCGGAATCCAATTCTAAAGGACAGGAATTGAATTGAAACAGATATAGAAACCTAATTAGGCTTACTTTTAAAAGTAAGTCAAACAGATGTGGTCATAACTTTAACCGAAGGGGTCCAGAGAAAATAAAACAATTTCTCAAACATGGGGCACTGCACAGTGTTGCAGCAGTGTGAAACGTTTCAAACGTCCTTAATATAGCTCTTATCAACGCTACAGTAGGTCTAGACTTCCAGGCCACGTTGCTGCCTGATTTATGCCTGAGAATCTAGGTTTCTTTTAAATAGGGCTTGAGTTTTACCTTTCTTTCTGACATGATGACTGCATGCTGCCACATGCTCTGCTGCCAAACAAGAACATATCAATGTCCCCTTAAACCCTATCTGGTAACACTTTACAATAATGACCTGTTATAAATCATTTATAAACATGTATAAGCAGTTTGTAGATGAGTAATAAACATGAACAAACTGTTTATTGACATTTGTAAATGTTTACTTAAACATTTATAACTGTTTTAAACATCAATTACATGTTATTAGTAAGGTATTAGTAAGTAGTAAACTAATCATGAATAAACCATTTATATATATTTGTAAATGTTTACTAAATCATTTATAACCAATGCTAAAAATCACCAATCATCATGTGTAGGAATGCATTTACGAATGTTTGTTAAGGTGACCTCCATGTTTGTTCATGTTTAATATACGCTTTGTAGATGTTATCAAGAGCCCTAATGTAAAGTGAAGACTCACGGTCGCAAGTTACTATGAAAACCTCCAGCGGCTGTCTGTCTGTCTGTCCGTCACGTCACATCACATCACATCACATCACATCACATCACATCACATCACGTCACGTCACGTCACGTCACGTCACGTCACACTTTTGGCCCTACTCTTATCTCCGGCACCGTTGCCCCTATCCATGCCAAACTTTGCACACACTTGTCTGCCAAACCACAACCTCCGCCCCTGATTTCTCATATGTCCCTCTTCTAGCGCCACCATGAGGTTGCTTATCTCCCAATTAGGGAGTCTTACTGATTATTTACATCTGTCTGTTAATGTGGCCTCCTTGTTTGTTCATGGTTATGCTTTGTAAAACATCCCTTAGACATCTATAAATCATTAGTAGATGTTATCAAGAGCCCTAATGTAAAGTGAAGACTATTCATTATTTACAACTGCCTGTAAATGTGGCCTCCATGTTTGTTCATGTTTAGCAGTTTGGCAAGTTTGGCATGGATAGGGGAAAAGAGTTGGGCCAAAAGTGTGACATGACATGACATGACATGACATGACATGACATGACATGACATGACATGACATGTCATGACGGACAGACTGGCGGAGGGACTGACAGACAGCCGGTTGAGGTTTTCATAGTAACTTGCGACCGCGAGTCTTCACTTTACATTAGGGCTCTTTATAACATCTACAAAGCGTATATTAAACATGAACAAACATGGAGGTCACCTTAACAGACATTTGTAAATGCATTCCTACACATTATATGTGATTTTTAGCATTGTTTATAAATGATTTAATAAACATTTACAAATGTATATAAATGGTTTATTCATGATTAGTTTACTACTTACTAATACCTTACTAATAACATGTAAATAATGTTTAAAACAGTTATAAATGTTTAGGTAAACATTTACAAATGTCAATAAACAGTTTGTTCATGTTTATTACTCATCTACAAACTGCTTATAAATGTTTATAAATGATTTATAACAGGTCATTATTGTAAAGTGCTACCGAAATACCCGTTCCATTTAACGGCTACAGAGATACTGTGTACCGATCTGCATGATTTTTGGACAACATCTGTAACAGGGCCAGTACCAGGTAATACCGGTAATACCATGGTCATTACACTAGTAACTAGTAACTATGGGCAGGTGCAAAGGGCTTCTGGCTAAAATAAATCATCTCCATAAAGCTTGCTCTAAAATCCCTGGGTAGATGGCTGTGTTGACTCTGAATTTGATAAAACACAGTGGACCAACACCACCAATACAATGCAATGCTAGTTTTGCTGCACATTGTTTTATCAAGTTCAGAGTCAACACAGCCATCTACCAGGGGATTTTAGAGCACTTTGTGCTTCTATAGGTTGACACACTTTATGGAGATGATGATTTGTTTTAGCCAGAAGCACTTGGCATCTGCCCACAGAGCCAAAACTACTAGTAACTGGTGTACTGACAATGGTATTACTGGGGGGAGGAGGCTCTCTCCATTACGACATGTCGCCACTCCGAAATTGAATTCTTATGGTCGAGTGGCGACACTCCCATAGGGGTTAGGTTTAGGATTAGGGTTAGTGTCGGAATGGTGACATGTCGGAAAGGAGACATGTCGGAGTAGAGAGATGCACTCATTACTGGGCTTAACTGACCAGCAAACTGGCCTGACCTGAACCCCACATAGAATCTGTGTTGTATTGTCAAGAGGAAAATGAGACACCAGACTCAACCACACAGATGAGCTTAAGGAAAATCAAAGCAAACCTGGCCTTCCATAACACCTCAGCAGTACCACAGGATGACCACCTTCATGCCACGCCCCATTGATGAAGACATTTGTTCAAAAGTATTCCTGACCAAGTACTGAGTGCATAAATTAACATAACCTTTCATAATTTTGACATTACAGTATTATAAATCCTTATTTTGAGTGGTTGTGTGTAATAATCTAATATTTTGGAATATGGATTTTATGGTTTTCATGAGCTGTATGCCATAAAAATCAAAATGTAAACTAAAGGTTTTGAATAATTCACTGTATTGATAGAGTGTGTGTATACCCTGTGTGTGTGTGTGTGTGTGTGTCTGTGTGTGTGTGTGTGTGTGTGTGTGTGTGTGTGTGTGTGTGTGTGTTTGTGTGTGTGTGTGTGTGTGTGTGTGTGTGTGTGTGTGTGTGTGTGTGTGTGTGTGTGTGTGTGTGTGTGTGTGTGTGTGTGTTTGTGTGTGTGTGTGTGTGTGTGTGTGTGTGCATAGGCGATTTTAAGGGGTGTCCTAGGGTGCACGTGCACCCCCTGGCCGCCAGGCGGCCATTTTGTTTTTTTTGATCATAATAAACACAAAGAAGAAGAACATCTCAAATTCGCCTTTTTTGACCCTTTGAAGCACCCATAGCATGACTTCTAAACCAATCACAGCAAATGGGGGGCGGGAGGTAATAGGACTACTGGTTTCTCAACCAATCACAGTGACTGTCTGAACGTCTCTGACAGCACAGCTGAAAAACAAACGGCAGATGATGACACCTGCAGATTTATCTAAATAACAGAATTAAACAGTTGTTTCACAGTGGAATATGCTACCTGGGGTTAACTACAGACATCCATAGGACATGTGGATAGCTTTTACATTTACCATACGTGAACTAAAGTTTTCGGCGCTGCTCAACGAGGCTGGATTACACGATGTGTTCTGTGCCTCCAAGGAATAACACTTTCTTCTGGGCACCTCAATATAACATTGGATATTTTCTTGTCATTTTCTTAAGGTAAGACATGGCTTTATTTAACTATCTGTTCACTGTGGAGTTAGCCAGCCTGTTTTCTTCTCCTCCGTGTGTGTGTGTGTGTGTGTGTGTGTGTGTGTGTGTGTGTGTGTGTGTGTGTGTGTGTGTGTGTGTGTGTGTGCGCGCGCGAGCGAGCGCGCATGCTTGCTTCACTTGCTTGTAAATATTGGTAGCTGCTGGTTATGGATCTTTGGTGGTGTGGTTGTGCCACACCACCAATGTAAATGACTGCTTGATTGCTTGATGAATGATGATTAACTTGATGTTTGGCTTTATATGTCCTGGCTGTGCTGCCTCTGTCTGCAAAATAAGTAAATAAATCCTATAGATAGACATATGGTGTCTAGAAAAAGAAGCACCTGTTTTACACTTTTTTTTGTTTATATTGTGTTACATTTGGGTACAAAATTAACTGCAGAAATCCGCTAAAACAACATTACAAAACCGCTAATATCCGCAATTTTTTCGCGCGCACGCGAACGTCGTGCACGCATGAGGTAATAGAGGTCGTGCACCCCCTGCTGGAAGAGGCTAGAATCGCCTATGTGTGTGTGTGTGTGTGTGTGTGTGTGTGTGTGTGTGTGTGTGTGTGTAGACTACACACAACGCATTACTTTAAACTTACATTAGAGAGGCAGGCCAACACCATGGCATCTCTCCTCTGCCTTCTCAACCGCATCTTGGCTCTCCTCTCAAAAATTCTCCTCCTCAGCTGAGCAGCCTCCTTTTCTGCTTCTTCATATAGCATTCCCATGGCTACAGCAGCAATAATGCGACGTTTCTCGTCGTCCATTGTTCTTGTGAGTACTTTGTATATTCTTTGTGTATGTTCTCTTTGTCAATAAACTTGAAGACCATCCACTATCTCCTCAACTTATTTTTCCCGCCGATGTCACTGCGGTGCGAAAAAGTAGCTAATCAACTTAATAGTATTGACGCAAATATAGCTATAGGCAGTGATGTGAAGTAACAAAGAATAGGCTACATTTATTTAAAGGCATATTCAGGACTTGTTTTTCATTCAAATAAAAATCCAGTCTGCACATTTCCCATTAGTTTTCGTCGCAATAAGGTGCGCTGACCATATATGGACTTCCACCCTGTCCCCTGTTACGAGCATAGCTCGCTCGAAATTTTCCCTTCGCCACAAAGATCTCCACCAATCAGGATAGAGAATGGCCTCAGTGCGCGTTCTAGTCTGTTCCTCTGCGCGTCCACCCTCAGTGAAGCGCGGGTGCACAGTTTCTCCATTCTGTAAACAATGGCACTTGAGCCACTACGCTACATTCCGCGGCAGTTTTAACTGCTTTAACTTGCTATTTTTTAATTTACTCTTTCTATTTCAAGTCTCTGCTTGTATGTTTACTTTATTTCGCGTTCGTTTTTTATCGATTAGTGTCTTAGACAGTTTAACTTTTTACAAAGGGAAGAGTTTCAGGAAGTTGAATGTGGACAACAGGCTGAGAGATGCTGAACAAAGAAAGGAGGTAAATAAGAAATATTTTATAATTGTCAGAGTGCAGCAATCTATTTCCTAAGTAAACGTTTGTTAGGTGGGTTTGTCATTGGGATCTTTGAAGGGTTTGGGGCTATATTTCTTGTAAAAAGTTTCGTTTTAAAGTTGGCCACATTGTGGGTGAATCCGCCCTAAAAACAATACATTGATCTAATAAACAGGGGCCATGAAATGAGACATATGTCTTGTATATAACTTGTAAATGATTTCAATGTCCACACAAAGGACAAATAGACTTTACTTGTAAGTTACTTCAGCCCATAGCTTCAGCCTAGCTAGCTATGGCTGCAGCCATGAATAAACACAACGTGAGTCACAACATACGGCTGACGTAAAACGCATCTACAGAACTACTTTTAGCATCGTAAGGTACATTCACAACATAGCCCATATTATCAAGTCATCCTATATTTTATACCTCTATGATATCAACGCCGCATTTGTTAGACCCACGCTTGCTATTCCAGAAAGATCTGAACGTTATTCTGTTGGTTTATATATTAGAGCATTATATAAAAGATGAATTGTTGTCCCAGTGGTGCATAGTGATGTTTGGAGGGGGTCGCTCAACACCTAGCTACTTACAGGAGGTCTATTGATATGCATAGGTACTGTGCAATGCTTGTTTCTTTGTTCAAACATCCCATTGTGATACTAAAGCCTTAGCGAGGTGCGAATTGGGGGGGGGGGGGGGGGGGGTTGCATGTCAATGCATACAAGTCTGTAACTCTGGACCCTGAAGGGTTCATTTGGTTCCATTTGTACACTGTCAGATATAAAGGGAGACCTTGAAATCTGCTTTGAGAAACACTGCACTAGGCCATTAGATCAATGTATTGTACTGTTTTATGACAAATTGTAAAATTTACTTTTGTGTCTATTTTAGTCTCACCAATTCAAATGTACTTCTACATGCAAGACTTTCTAGTTTCTACATAAGATATATACCGATTCTGCAAATCTATTCTGCATGAAAATCTAATCTAAGCATCATCTCCTTTATTTCTATACAGGCATGGACCCCAATTTGATGTCTGAAGAAGAGCAGCTGTACATCCGATCACACTACAATTATGACACCAATAAACGTTGAACATTTGAAAAATATATATGTATATATAATGAGGCAATCTATACACACAAATAGGGTAGGCTATTCTACAGTCTGGAAGATGCTAGACTCCACTCCACTTCCCATTTTCACCTGCAAACCGTTTCCTAAATAAACAAGTTTTGTCAACCTGAAACTTTTTTTTTTATTACAAATGCCAGAAATGTTATGCAGCTAAACGATATGATATTGCATTTAAATGGGGTTTCATACCAAAATGCTTTAGTGTATGAAACAATACAATATAGCGTTTTCACAATGTTTACAACTGACCATCATTGTAAGCTTTCAGAGGTCAGAACACATTCAAATAACTTACCACATACAAAAAAACATTTACCATTGACTAGATCAAAATGAAATCGAGACATTACAGTTTATGTATATCAAAGCATCATTTTATTAATCATGTTTAGATCATGTCAGTCTTTCATGCAGGTCATTAGTGATGGTAACGACTGCTCAGAAAATAAAAGCCTTTTAGTTAGCATTATGTATGCTTTCTTGTTGTGCTCTTCACGAGCGAAGATCAATCCAGATCCAGCGATGATGAAACAAGGTACCTGTATGAAAAAAAGGGTAAAGAATGATTAGATTAGCAGTCATAATAAATGCCTCAACTGCAGTGTTATTCATTTATCGCTAGACCCGCAGCATAGATCATTTAGCAGCTCCAAAATTATTAATCCAGATACAGGGTCGTCGTCGGCTTGTGTGGACATACTGTGTCAAAATATATATTGTTTTGCCCCAGACATAATTTACCAGACAGTATTATTTACCAGAGAGGCAGAGCGCTAGCCCTGAATGATCAAACAGGTCTGTAAATCAAAAGGACCGTAGTGTTCGGGTTAGTTATGATGGTCCAAATACAAGTTTTGAGTCTGCTAATCATTATGCTTAGATTATAAACTACTGAACTAATAAAATGCCAGCGCCTGTCTCGTATAAATCAGTATCATACATATTCTAAAGCTAGAGAAGTAGGCCTACCAATACTCAGTAATTGTGTCTTGTGATCAAAATGAGAACATTATAATGGTGTAATAAAAATATACATTTCCAAAGCTGTAAGGCCAGTAAGAGGACTATAACACGGCCGCATGCCAAGCGATACGGTAGCGTTAGTTAAATGTAATTGTTACATGTCTAAATATGTTTGCATTTGTAAATAAAGATGACTTTTTATTTCACTTACCGATTGGAATGTGTAGAGCTTAATCGATCCATGCTGTATAGAGTAAAGATGTTAGTTTGTTTGTTTCAGTTTGTTTACATCTGGGCGCCATTACAGGAAACTGCTGGGCAAAGTGCGTGCTTGTGATGCGGCAAAAAACTCCTCTCCCGCGCCCTCTGCTGGAGAGGAGCCACATTTTCATTAAACCTGAATATGCCTTTAAGTACCGTACACAAGTACAATTTTTAGGTATCTGTAGACTACTTTATTTTCATGACAACTTTAGTACTTTTCCTCAAGTAGGTCTACATTTTTAATCTCAGACTTTTACCTGTAACATAGTATTTCTACTTTGCAGTAGGCCTAGTAGGATACTTTTACTTAAGTAAAGAATTTGAGCTATTTTTTTCCACCTCTAGCTACATACAATTTAACTAGAAATACTGTTCCTTCAAAACAGTGTGGGCTCGCTTCCACCCAAAAAATAATAGTAAAAGGTGTCAAGGTCCCAGGCAATGCTCTCTTTCATTTTACTTACGTGCCCAGTCCGGCCTGTTCGAAGTGGAGCGGTGAATCTGAGCAGCTATACCCTGTGTGTGTATGTACTGTACTGTACTGTACTGTACCTTACTGTACTGTACCTTACTGTGCTGTGCCTGTAGCCTACTTTACCCTACCTTACAGTACTGTACCTTACTGTACTGCACTTCGCTGTCCTCTACTGTACCTTACTGTACTGTACTTGACTGTACACTACTGTACCTTACTGTACTGTACTTTACTGTACACTACTGTACCTTACTGTACTGTACCTTACTGTACTGTACTTTACTGTACTCTGCTGTACCGTACTGTATTGAACTTTACTGTACCTTACTGTACTGTACTTTAATGTACTCTACTGTACCTTACTATACCTTACTGTACTTTAATGTAATATACTGTACTGTACTTTAATGTACTCTACTGTACCTTACTATACCTTAATGTACTGTACTCTACTGTACCTGACTACCTTACTGTAATGTACTTTTATGTACTCTACTGTACCTGACTGTACCTTATTGTACTGTACTCTACTGTACCTGACTGTACCTTATTGTACTGTACTTTGCTGTACCTTGCTGTACTGTATCTTACTGTAATGCACTCTACTGTACCTTACTGTACACTACTGTATTGTACCTTACTGTACCTTACTATACTTTACTGTATTCTACTGTACTGTACTGTACATATTCTATGTGTTCTATATCTATGAATTCTATGTGCCCCCCCCCCCCCCCCCCCTGATTTTTGTATTATGTTTTTTAGACAATTGAACAACTGCTGAACGTGGAGTTACAGTACAGATGGACAAACATACAAACAAACAAACAAACAAACAAACACAATTTTAAGTAACAAATAACTAAAGCTGTCAAATTCTGTAATTGTAGCGGAGTAGAAGTAATAAAAATTAAAAGCCTGTCAACTGATCTCCCTGACAACAAACAACACGATGGCTGACTGTCCCCTCAGGCCACTGGGACCTACAGTAAAATCCTTAAATTCTATAGCCTGAAGGGACAGTCCGCCATTACACTGGTTGCCGCCGGTTGCCAGGGACATATCACAACCAATCCTTGGTTCTTCTTTTCTAGGTTAAATTTCTCTTAAACTACAAAACATTTCAAAGTGAAAAGTACAAGCACACGTGTCCACATTAAGCTGAACAGATAACTGAATGGTGTTGAAAGATGTAAGTATGTAGGAGTAGATAGGTGCCAAAGTTTTGAGGAGATACTGACTGACTGACTGATAGATAATTAATGAAGATAACATACGTGTGCTCGCCTTCCAGGCGAGCCCACAATTAAAACGTAAATAAGTTGTGTACAATGTGTACACATAAGTTGTGTACAATGTAAACCATATCCAGATATTGCCATAAATTATAAAGGCTATGGTCTGTACACTACCTATTGTCAGCTGTCATTTCGTTTTATTGTTAATACACATTAGGCCCTAAAACCTTAAAGGTATATTCAGTGATTGTATTTCATTCAAATATAATTGATACATTTTCCATTCATTCTCCTCACTAGAATGTGTGCTGACCATATAAGGACTTCCACCATGGCCCGTGTTACGAGCATAGCTAGATTCAGTTTTCAGAGGTGGCACAGCCAGTCCTCGACCAATCAGGGTAGAATATGGCCGCAGTTATGTTATGATGTTTAGTTATGATGGTCAAAATAAAAGTGTTGAGAACCACAGTCGCTCTGAATTAAGAACGTCTGCTAAATACCTAGATTATAAACTACTGAACTCATAAAATGCCACAGTCTCGTAGTAAATCAGTATCATACATATCCTGAAGCTGGAGATATTCAGTGATTGGATCTAATGATCAAAACGAGATTATAATGGTGTAAAAAATCTATAAAAAACTAAACATGTCCACGCTGTAAGGCCAGTAAGGGACAAGATGACCCCCGGCCACTTTCATTATCATCACTGAATACACCTTTAATTGGTGCATTTAATGAAGAGATGTAATAGCTGGCTATTATAAAGAGGCTAGTGATTACTTCTTGGTATTAAATATTTTTTTTGGCCAGTCGTGGTAAGCACGACACTACATAATATAATGATCACCCAGGTTTGTAAAGACAGTGCCCTATATAATGATAGGCGATTCATATGCATATGTCTATACACTTTAAAACAAATACAACAATAGGCTATTTAATAAAATGTATTTATAAAAAACTAAGAGACAGTGTTGTTTTATTTATTTAAAGCATGTATAAAATGTTTAGTTTTAAAGTTGTTTTGAGGCCCCAGGAGAGTAGATGTGGTACACAGTGTACAGTAAGTTAATGGGGATATAATAAATATACATCTAATGAATACATCAAATCAAACTGCACATAAAGCTTATTTTACACGGTTGAACAAAAAGAGCAGATCTACAAGCTGTCAATGCGTCGCCTCGCGATGCATTGACAGCTTGTAGATCTGCTCTCTACATGTTCACAGTTGACATGCGCTGAATCGAGCCGAGATGGTGACGTCACCGAGTGCGCTGCAGGAAGTACTGTTCCAAACCCAGAATGGCCGACTTGCGTCCTCCTGTCCTCAGAAGTTCATTCTCCCGAGGCGAACTTGCAAGTCTGAACTACCAAGGACCCAAGTCTTTAGTTACCAAGAGTAACCTAGAGGTAGTCCGTTTGCTTACTTTGTAAACACAACTCAAGAATAGGATCTCGGATTCACAAGCATTTTCTTTTTCTTCTTTGTTTTTTGCAAACGGCGTGCACATGTGTCGCGCATGATCCATGAACCATCGTGGACTATGGACATGCACGCGACCACGTTAAAAGGTAAGAAAATTGTGGCGTCCAACCCGCAAATTCGCCAGTTTTAATCGTGGCAGTAAATTAGTTAAATATGACGGTAAATACATTGTCTATAAGTTATTTGTCATATCTGCCCAGTACAATGTGTTACATTTGTATTCATAAGTTCCATTGTTCAATTTCAAAAACACAATTGAATGTCTGATCACAATTATTTGTGTGACAATTAATCAGCAATTTATAATCGTGACAGCCCTTGTAACGCCTCGCAGGGAATGACTAGAGGTTATTTTCCCCTGTATGAGTCCTCATGTGTCTTTTTAGAGTATTTGTCTGAGCAAAGCCTTTGTTACACACTTTACAAGCAAATGGCTTTTCCCCTGTATGAGTCTTTACGTGTCTTTTTAGGTTATTAGTGTGAACAAAGCCTTTGCTACAAAATGTACAAGTAAATGGCTTTTCCCCTGTATGTATCCGCATGTGTATTTTGTAATAACCTTTGTCACCAAAGCTTTTGCCACAAACTTCACATGTAAAGGGCCTTTCCCCTGTATGAGTCCTCATGTGTATTTCCAGACTATGTGCGTGACGAAAGCCTTTGCCACAAACTTTACAAGCAAATGGCTTTTCTCCTGTATGAGTCCTGGTGTGTGTTTTTAGATGAGCCATATGAATAAAGCCGTGTCCACAAATTGTACAAGTAAATGGCTTTTCTCCTGTATGGGTCTTCATGTGTCTTGTAAGATTACCTTTGCCATGAAAGCCGCCTTTGCTACAAACTGTACAACTAAAACCTTTCTTTCCTGTGCGATTCTGAGTTTCTTTTTGTGATTTCAGGTCCTGGGACATCTTGTTGCTCAAAGACAAGCTCTGTCCTTCCACATGTGGTTTCTTGAGAGAGTTCAATTTGAAAGGTGACTGGTCTACATTAGTCTCCCACTCATCACTGCCTTCGGTGATGTCAGATTCAGAACAGTGTGAAGAGAGCAGCTGGTCCTCACTTGGTTGTGGTGGTACACAGTACTCGATATAAGCTTTGGTTTCCATGTGTTCGGTTGAGGTGCTGGCAACAGGCTCTGTGTCTCGGTGTTCAACATCATCTTCACTTTTCACTGTTAATAATGTCAGTATTGGCCTATCAACCTCTTCTGGTTTTTGAAGTTTCTCCTCCTGCTCCTCCTTAATGAGTGGAGGCTCTGGTTCCTCCTGGACCAGACTGAGGCTCCTCTCCTCTTCAGGAGAAACCTCTTCTTTACACAAAGGGAGGTGCAGGATATCTGTAGAAAAGATCAAATGAAAGCAGCCATGAAATGTTTCAACTTTAAAAGGTTGTTTTCGAGGCAGGGCAAGTAATTTTCTTTGGTTAAAATAAGTGTTAAATAGCTCTATATTGTGACAGTAATCATTTCTATCAGCGTGTTTGTTTGTTCAGTAACACAAGTCTCCATCTATCTACAGCACTATATTAAACAGAATCAGACCTTTTGGTTCATTACATTACAATGCCAAATATTGCACTTTTTTATCTCCACTAAATTTAAGCTTATAGATAGGTGAACTACAGGTTTTATGGTATCAATACCTTTGGTAAAAGCTTTAAAGGAGTAGTTTACCCCCAGATTACTTTTTTTCCCCTATTGATTACTAACACTATGGAGAGTTTTTTTTGTCACATTCCTAAGACAAAAATGTGATTACAGTAAACTTACCCTGACGGTTTCCCCATCCAGGGCCATGCATTTGAGGGTAAATTTACTATAATCACATTTATCTTTAGGAATGCGACAAATACAAATACAAAAAAAAAAAAATGGGGGGTGAACTACGCCTTTAATGTGAAGTTATAGCAGCATATTTGATCATTTCCTTTTTTCGTTTCTTTTTAATACATATGAGAACTTTAGTGTCAACGTAATAACCGTTTCAGCCTGAGGGCTGGGTGGATGGCGCAGTGGTAAAGTAGGATACTGTCTTAATTAACTCACATCTGTGTTAATAGCTGTATTAAAATGTACTTCGGGTACCTTATGTCAGTACAGGCATAAAGTACAGTACATAATAATGTACTACTACTACTAAATACAATAAACACCTTACAACGTAAACCCATCTAACCTTAGCCTGGTTAATAAACCAGACTGCACAACACCACCCCCTGGCGGTAGTGGTGGTGTTGTGGTCTGGCCCTTCACATTTAATAATCTTTTTCCACCAGCCCTCAGAAAGGGCGAGCCAATCAGGGCTGTAGGCTTGGGGCACATGGTGGGTGGTGGCCTGGTTCAAAACCATTCAGCCAATCAGGCGAGTCTGTGTGTATTCAAACACATTCCCCCCTCCACTCTTATTACAGACATCAAACAGATTGTAGTCTTTGATGCTTTCAGTGACTAACGAGCTATTGACACTTGTATGGCTCAATCAATTACAGCAGCTCACAAGCCCTTTGAAGTTCAGAGGGAGCAATTAAGAGCAAGTCAACTTAACATTTTTTAAACCACCCCTTGGAAATGAAAATTCTGCTCCCGAGTCCAGACTAATATCCAACACGCAGTGAGGAATTAGTATGAGCAACGCCAGGCTAATCTAATCTAGCAACTACTATGGGCTAATTGTGGGTCTATTCTCTTTTACCTGAGAGAGTGTTGCACCTGGACACTTCAGCCTCTTCTTCCTGTTCCTGTTTAATGTGTGGAGCCACCTGGACCAGCCTGGAACTCCTTTCCTCATGTTGTTCCTCATGGTGTGGAGGTTGTGGTTCCTCCTGGACCAGACTGGGGATCCTCTCCTCCTCATGTTCTCGGGAAACCTCTTCACACAAAGACAGGGCAGAAGAGGTAGCATCAGCACTAGTCGCAACATGGCTGTGATGTGAATGTACGTACAGTTCATGTATTCCATATACACTCTTACGCATTTCTTATATCATTTCACAATTTGGCCAACGTTTGCGCACTTCTTTGAGTACGTTTGATGCAGTAAAGTTTATTTACTTTTTAATTCCTTAAACTATGAACTATGTCATTAATATAACTTGGAGTAGTTGTGTGGAAATAGAAAAAAAGGTTCCCCCCCTTCTATGTTGCCTAGAACTGGAAGATTAATCTTGGGGTTTGTATTGTAAAGTACAATGGTGTGATGTCATCAAGTTGTACTTTACAATACAAACCCCAAAATCAATCCTCCAGTTCTAGGCAACACAGAAGAGGGGGAACTTTTTTTCCACACAACTCCTCTAAGGTATATTAATGACATAGTTCAATATTGAAAACGGGTGGTCTTCCCCTTTACAGATAAGGTAAGTGATTTCACTCAAGTTTCAGTTTTGATGTAGGTGCCTTCCTCCAATGATCAAGTGGGGGTGGGTAGCATCAGGTCTATATCAGGGAATTATTTTAAAGATGGAGGAGTCATCCTCTTGGGGCCTGCATAATGTTCAATGACAAAACTACTCTTATCAGCTAGACAAAGTTTCCTATCTTTATCAGTTGGAGTAGTTTTAAGGACATGGCCCCAGCACCAGGAGTGACTCCTCCAGTGAACAGGATACCTGTTGGAC
The DNA here is from genome assembly GCF_963921795.1 of Nannobrachium achirus. Lineage (NCBI taxonomy): Eukaryota > Metazoa > Chordata > Actinopteri > Myctophiformes > Myctophidae > Nannobrachium > Nannobrachium achirus. Next base: position 66,258,350 of record NC_137818.1, on the reverse strand, counting down.
TCACAATCTGAGTGATCATACCATTAGTCGTGGCGACCATTAGGTGTGAAAACCACCGGACCCCAATTATCACCCAAACTGTGGATAGTGCCGATGCGCCTTTCCAGGCCAACTGCAAGCAGGTATATACAGTATCTGGGACCTTTGAAGCATAGTTGGCAGCCGACTTCCGGAACCATAAGACTTCATCATAGGTAGTGTCAGTGACATGCTCTTCTTTAGGTTCTGAATCAGCTCTGAGCTACCATTCTTATGGTGGAGTTTTACAGCAAGCCTCAACGTTGTCCGATTCCAGCTGCTAATGATATGCTGCTGGATGCATTGAGTGAGTGTGTTACGGCCAGCCATATCATTAATATTTTGTATTTGGTTAATTGACCATATTAATTATGTGTTGGAATGTGCTTACATTATTTGAGGCTATTATTATTATTGCTGTGTTCCTTATAAGGTGGAGAATGATGCTGTGACTTTTGTATGAATGGAGAGTAGAGAATTGGGTGTGCTGCTGGCGTGAGGTAGTGATGTGTCGTTCATGAGTGATTTGTTCATAATAACCGAATCATTAGCAAGGCTCGTGAAGGATTCGTTCACTCCCTTAAACTGTTTGGTTCACGCTTTCGTTCATAGCCCCCGTCTCCTCCCCTTAATAGCCCTCGGCACACAGGACGGGTTTGCGGGACGTACTTGCAACGTAATTAAAGCGCTTCCACGATAGTGTTTTTTCAAGGGACAATCACTCCAAAGGCTGAGGTAAATGTGTTGTTGTACAATTGTAGATTAATTCAACATAATATGCCACCGGAAAAAGCTTATAGCCTATTAACACCATGTTCTCCACCTACTGTCCCTTACAGTAAATGTTTAATTAGCGTTGGGCACTCGGGCAGTGCTGTGTGTGCATCGCCTCATCATCCAAAAGTAACATACATCTCCCAACAATTTACAATTTAGGCATTTAGCAGACGTTCTTAATCCTAAGCGATACACCAATACATCTTATACATAGAAAAAGACCAAGTACCTATAGAGCAAAACCCTCATTAAGGACAGTCGATTTAGAACATATAAAATATATGCAATGTAATTGACTGACAGCCCTAATACCAGTGCTTACTGCAGGAAATGTGGTCCATTGTCCATGTGAAACCCATGGGAAAATGGCGAGAAAAGAACAGAGGAGAGACGCTCGCTGTGTGTGTGTGTGTGTGTGTGTGTGTGTGTGTGTGTGTGTGTGTGTGTGTGTGTGTGTGTGTGTGTGTGTGTGTGTGTGTGTGTGTGTGAGCTAGGGCTAGGGCTAGGCAGAGATCGAACACATGGCTGGTATGCTTATTTGGAAGCAGTTGTAAATAATCAGAATCAATGTGTACTGTAGCCTAATTGTCTCAGAGAGATGGATGGATGAGGGACAGCTGAGTGGGCACTAAGGAAGAGTGGGTACCTTAATATGTAAAACTGGCTATTTAAAAAGGCCTATTTCTATAATTGCTAGAAAAACAGAATCCAATCATGTTGGGCATAAATGTAGGTCTGATAATGACATACCGTGCATGATGTTCACATCATGTACTTTACCTTACATTTTCCAAATATTAAATTGTTTTAACATTTTGGACACAATAGACAGTTTTACATTGAGGTGCCCACTCTTCCATAGCTTAGTGCCCACTCTTGTGTCCGCACTTGAATATATATCTTTTAATTGATTTAAAAAAATGGTTCGGTGCTCCTTACATTTAGTTGGGTGCTCCTAATATTTTCTGGTGCTTCTACTTTTTTAAAGTGGTAGCAACGGTGCTACCAAGTAAAATTTCGAGCCCTGCAGTGCCAGGCCAGAATATTCAAATGGATATGACATTGGATGACAATAATAGCTGATCCGAAGTTGCAGCACAAACAGCCTCGACAACATTTACAAACGCTGTAGTGTTCCGCAGGGTAATTTAACAAAGAAAACCGCCTGTAAGGACCTATATGCATATCCATAGACCACGTCTGACCACGACAGGTTGTGAGATTGCAGATCATTAAAACATTAGCGGTCTTCAACAGGGGGTCCGCAGCGGTACTAACCTGACTTTCGCCAGATGGTTGCAGCATTGCGTATGCCTGCATAACGCTCTGCTTTTTACCATCTGGGCTCGTTCCAGCACAACCGATGTAAGGGGCTATCAACTGTGCTGGAGCGAGCCCAGATGGTAAAGCAATGCATAAGCAATGCTGCCACCATCTGGCGAAAGTCAGGTAACAGCGGTACTGCATGGAGTATGAAATTGTTACTTGATTAATCAATTAAACATGTTTTTTAAATTTTCTTTCAAAAATAAATAATGATTCTGTTCCTTTTGAATAGCTTGAATACATGATTACTGAGCAATTGACATATTGTTGATACTATTGACATTGGTTCTCAGTTAATAAGTAGTACAGTATGTTTAGAAATGGTAGTGGTATGGCCACAGACATAAATCGTAAAGTGATTCATTGCTGTGGCAGTGGCCTGTAAACATGTTAGTTTGACAAGAAGCATGAACCAACCTGCTCTGTGTAGTTTGATGTGTGGCTTTAGTATGACGTCCAGCAGTTTGTTTTGTTTCTCCAGCAGAGTTTCTAGTGTCTCCATCTCTCTCTGGAAGAGGTTGCACACAAACTCTGCAGCAGCACTAAGGCGCTCCAACACAAACACTCTGACATTAAGCTTCACACTACAAACATCAGCACCTGGACCAGCCTGGAACTCCTTTCCTCATGTTGTTCCTCATGGTGTGGAGGTTGTGGTTCCTCCTGGACCAGACTGGGGATCCTCTCCTCCTCATGTTCTCGGGAAACCTCTTCACACAAAGACAGGGCAGAAGAGGTAGCATCAGCACTAGTCGCAACATGGCTGTGATGTGAATGTACGTACAGTTCATGTATTCCATATACACTCTTACGCATTTCTTATATCATTTCACAATTTGGCCAACGTTTGCGCACTTCTTTGAGTACGTTTGATGCAGTAAAGTTTATTTACTTTTTAATTCCTTAAACTATGAACTATGTCATTAATATAACTTGGAGTAGTTGTGTGGAAATAGAAAAAAAGGTTCCCCCCCTTCTATGTTGCCTAGAACTGGAAGATTAATCTTGGGGTTTGTATTGTAAAGTACAATGGTGTGATGTCATCAAGTTGTACTTTACAATACAAACCCCAAAATCAATCCTCCAGTTCTAGGCAACACAGAAGAGGGGGAACTTTTTTTCCACACAACTCCTCTAAGGTATATTAATGACATAGTTCAATATTGAAAACGGGTGGTCTTCCCCTTTACAGATAAGGTAAGTGATTTCACTCAAGTTTCAGTTTTGATGTAGGTGCCTTCCTCCAATGATCAAGTGGGGGTGGGTAGCATCAGGTCTATATCAGGGAATTATTTTAAAGATGGAGGAGTCATCCTCTTGGGGCCTGCATAATGTTCAATGACAAAACTACTCTTATCAGCTAGACAAAGTTTCCTATCTTTATCAGTTGGAGTAGTTTTAAGGACATGGCCCCAGCACCAGGAGTGACTCCTCCAGTGAACAGGATACCTGTTGGACTCACAATCTGAGTGATCATACCATTAGTCGTGGCGACCATTAGGTGTGAAAACCACCGGACCCCAATTATCACCCAAACTGTGGATAGTGCCGATGCGCCTTTCCAGGCCAACTGCAAGCAGGTATATACAGTATCTGGGACCTTTGAAGCATAGTTGGCAGCCGACTTCCGGAACCATAAGACTTCATCATAGGTAGTGTCAGTGACATGCTCTTCTTTAGGTTCTGAATCAGCTCTGAGCTACCATTCTTATGGTGGAGTTTTACAGCAAGCCTCAACGTTGTCCGATTCCAGCTGCTAATGATATGCTGCTGGATGCATTGAGTGAGTGTGTTACGGCCAGCCATATCATTAATATTTTGTATTTGGTTAATTGACCATATTAATTATGTGTTGGAATGTGCTTACATTATTTGAGGCTATTATTATTATTGCTGTGTTCCTTATAAGGTGGAGAATGATGCTGTGACTTTTGTATGAATGGAGAGTAGAGAATTGGGTGTGCTGCTGGCGTGAGGTAGTGATGTGTCGTTCATGAGTGATTTGTTCATAATAACCGAATCATTAGCAAGGCTCGTGAAGGATTCGTTCACTCCCTTAAACTGTTTGGTTCACGCTTTCGTTCATAGCCCCCGTCTCCTCCCCTTAATAGCCCTCGGCACACAGGACGGGTTTGCGGGACGTACTTGCAACGTAATTAAAGCGCTTCCACGATAGTGTTTTTTCAAGGGACAATCACTCCAAAGGCTGAGGTAAATGTGTTGTTGTACAATTGTAGATTAATTCAACATAATATGCCACCGGAAAAAGCTTATAGCCTATTAACACCATGTTCTCCACCTACTGTCCCTTACAGTAAATGTTTAATTAGCGTTGGGCACTCGGGCAGTGCTGTGTGTGCATCGCCTCATCATCCAAAAGTAACATACATCTCCCAACAATTTACAATTTAGGCATTTAGCAGACGTTCTTAATCCTAAGCGATACACCAATACATCTTATACATAGAAAAAGACCAAGTACCTATAGAGCAAAACCCTCATTAAGGACAGTCGATTTAGAACATATAAAATATATGCAATGTAATTGACTGACAGCCCTAATACCAGTGCTTACTGCAGGAAATGTGGTCCATTGTCCATGTGAAACCCATGGGAAAATGGCGAGAAAAGAACAGAGGAGAGACGCTCGCTGTGTGTGTGTGTGTGTGTGTGTGTGTGTGTGTGTGTGTGTGTGTGTGTGTGTGTGTGTGTGTGTGTGTGTGTGTGTGTGTGTGTGTGAGCTAGGGCTAGGGCTAGGCAGAGATCGAACACATGGCTGGTATGCTTATTTGGAAGCAGTTGTAAATAATCAGAATCAATGTGTACTGTAGCCTAATTGTCTCAGAGAGATGGATGGATGAGGGACAGCTGAGTGGGCACTAAGGAAGAGTGGGTACCTTAATATGTAAAACTGGCTATTTAAAAAGGCCTATTTCTATAATTGCTAGAAAAACAGAATCCAATCATGTTGGGCATAAATGTAGGTCTGATAATGACATACCGTGCATGATGTTCACATCATGTACTTTACCTTACATTTTCCAAATATTAAATTGTTTTAACATTTTGGACACAATAGACAGTTTTACATTGAGGTGCCCACTCTTCCATAGCTTAGTGCCCACTCTTGTGTCCGCACTTGAATATATATCTTTTAATTGATTTAAAAAAATGGTTCGGTGCTCCTTACATTTAGTTGGGTGCTCCTAATATTTTCTGGTGCTTCTACTTTTTTAAAGTGGTAGCAACGGTGCTACCAAGTAAAATTTCGAGCCCTGCAGTGCCAGGCCAGAATATTCAAATGGATATGACATTGGATGACAATAATAGCTGATCCGAAGTTGCAGCACAAACAGCCTCGACAACATTTACAAACGCTGTAGTGTTCCGCAGGGTAATTTAACAAAGAAAACCGCCTGTAAGGACCTATATGCATATCCATAGACCACGTCTGACCACGACAGGTTGTGAGATTGCAGATCATTAAAACATTAGCGGTCTTCAACAGGGGGTCCGCAGCGGTACTAACCTGACTTTCGCCAGATGGTTGCAGCATTGCGTATGCCTGCATAACGCTCTGCTTTTTACCATCTGGGCTCGTTCCAGCACAACCGATGTAAGGGGCTATCAACTGTGCTGGAGCGAGCCCAGATGGTAAAGCAATGCATAAGCAATGCTGCCACCATCTGGCGAAAGTCAGGTAACAGCGGTACTGCATGGAGTATGAAATTGTTACTTGATTAATCAATTAAACATGTTTTTTAAATTTTCTTTCAAAAATAAATAATGATTCTGTTCCTTTTGAATAGCTTGAATACATGATTACTGAGCAATTGACATATTGTTGATACTATTGACATTGGTTCTCAGTTAATAAGTAGTACAGTATGTTTAGAAATGGTAGTGGTATGGCCACAGACATAAATCGTAAAGTGATTCATTGCTGTGGCAGTGGCCTGTAAACATGTTAGTTTGACAAGAAGCATGAACCAACCTGCTCTGTGTAGTTTGATGTGTGGCTTTAGTATGACATCCAGCAGTTTGTTTTGTTTCTCCAGCAGAGTTTCTAGTGTCTCCATCTCTCTCTGGAAGAGGTTGCACACAAACTCTGCAGCAGCACTAAGGCGCTCCAACACAAACACTCTGACATTAAGCTTCACACTACAAACATCAGCACCATGCTGCTGTTTCTCCAAAACAAACAATATCTCCTCTCCCACCGACGTCATGTGTTCTTTTATCGGCAGCCGTACAGACTCCATTTGACTCGTTTTACCTCCTTTATGAGAAATTTTGACCAACTGAAATATACTTAGGCTACTGCTTACTACTTAAGCACAATTATATAATATTATAATGAAGTTGTCGTCGTTATGATTAAAAGGAATAATAGACAATGGCAGGCAGCAGCTCCAGTTGAATAGACTAACCTTACATAGGCAGATAGACATTCAGATTGAGCCTTACTACACCATCAGATGTGAACTAGAAGACATCTAGGCCAGGGCCACCTTCCATGGTAGCTTCCAGAGTAAAACAGTACAGTATTCCGATTTCCGACTACTTAAACCTAACCTTAACCCTAACCTCAGTAAAACTAACACTGGTGAGTGGCTAACCTGCAGACGGTCATCCTACTCGGAACAACGGACCTGCGGAACAATGAGTTCTTCTCCTTCTACCTGAGTGCCTACCCTTATCCTACTGCCGTCATTGAAGCTCGAAGTGACGCACTGAGTGATAATTAGTAAGAATATAATATCGTAAGGAGGACTGATATCGTGTAAAACACAAGATCCTTTCCAACAGATATCCTTAAACAAAGTGTAAAGCTGTGTCTACGTGTGTTCGAGGAATCCCAATTCTACCATTTTGCGCTGAACATAAACAACACGCATTCACTTCCGGCCCGGGTCAACGTGTTACAAGCGTGAACAGCAAAGGATCCAGGCACTGTTTGTCTGTCGCCGCCTGGTGGAGGAGGTGCGTAACTGTTAGTGAATTAAGGATGGTTGGACGGACTGCTATGGAAGTTTTTTTGCACATTATTTCAATATTGAAATACATTGTTTCAATATGAAATTCCTCAATGAATTAAATAAATAAAAAATAAAACTTCCATAGACTGCCCTCCACTACCGTGTGAATAAACACTAACGTGAACGTCTAAATTAAATTAATTCATCTCATTTGGGAAGAAACCTTTCATGGATCTGGATGTGGCAGCTTAAATACACGTTCTATTGTCAGCTGATATACATCTACTAGACTACTGATGCAAACTTGGACACATCATCATCAGTGTTGGAACCTGAACTTTTGGGGTGTTTCGGGTGTCGCTGCTGTCGCAACAGAAGAGATAGTAAGACAGTAAGACATTAAGGACATCCGCAGCCCCCAACTGGAGCTAGCTTGGGTAGGTGATACTATTCTTCCAAGTGCAGCAGAGACTCATGTACTACATACTGTTTTACACTAGGTGGCGGCATACACCTAAGCTGTGTGAGCCAACTCAACTCAGTAGGTTGATTAAACAAATAGTTCACCCCCAAATGAACTTTTTTTCTATTGATTACTCTTGCTATGGAGACTTAATAACATTTTTTAGTTTTTGTTCCTTTCCTAAGACAATAATTTGGGTCCCCATCCGGAATCAAAGGGGGCAAATTGACTAAATTCAGTTTTAGGGGGTGTACTACTTATTTAAGCTTACAATTATACTTGCATCTTATTTAAAACAAAGTTTACAGAAAAATATATCTTACAAGGTTGCTTTTGGTGTTCATTTCTTTGCTGTACTTGTGTGGGATGTGTTGTTCCACCTTCTTTTGGACTTTTGATAGTGGAGGCAGGTTATCCGCCAAAATTCTCGTGACCATGATTACCATTCTTTCTCGCACTTTTTGAATATCCTAAAACATAGAGAATGTTGTATTTACATTATTTATAGATAAACACACACACACACACACACACACACACACACACACACACACACACACACACACACACACACACACACACATATATATGTATATATATATATACTTGTTTTTTTTTCACCTGCGGTGTAGGCAGAATTGTTCTTGGTTGGACCTCAATGGCCCGGCATTCTGGGCCTTGAAGGTCGCTAAAGTCCACCTTGTTCTGTTGTGCGAATGCCAGGCCATACGACAGGAACCTATCAGCATGGTCCTTGCTTTGGTGTTTTCCATGCACCGACATCTTTGGACCAAAGAAGATAGTATCTTTATCATATTGAATTGAATGAATGAATTAGCTGACTTGTTCATGTTCATGTTCAATGCTCTATATGAACTCTACAAAAAAAAAAAACATTGTTCCGGATAGAGTTTGAGGAGCTGAAAGTAGGATGACATCTTCCTGCTAATGGCCTTCCAACATACTGTATGTGTTTACATTAGTGCTTATTACACCTCTAGCTGACCATAGCTAGAGTGATCCTGTCAGTATAGGAGTAAGTAAGTCATTCAATAAGTCAACAAGCCCTGTATAGCAGTTCTACCAAAACATGATACAGGTTAGTACAGTTTACAGTTTAGGCATTTAGCAGACGCTTTTAATCCAAAGCGACTTACAATAAGCAGATACAACATCACAATAATAAACAAGATAATAGGTCAGTACATTAACAGCAATATAACAATGTAAATGGATATCTATCTAGAGAAAAGCACAATATAATCAAGTTTAAGGAGGGTTGAGAATGTGCTAAACAGTTTCCTAGGGTTTGAGGTACATGATTGGATCTTTGTGTGGTAGAATGATGATTTTGTAGCTCTCCATCAAACATCATTTTTAATGACCATTCTGAGAATTGTTAACATTTAACATTAACTAAACATTATTCAAAGTCCAATTGTTCTGTTACATACATTTTATATAGTTTTACAAATGTTTGCAGTAAATCATAGTTTGTGCATTTTCAACTTACCTGAACATTGTCCCATGTCACAGAGTAGGAACAGGCTGCAGGCTCAGGCTCAGCTGCAGGCTCAGGAATGCCACTTATTGGAGTTTTTCTTTGCTACAGAGACAATGACAGACATACCTGTACATGTAACGCAACTTATAATTTTTAAATATACATGAATAATCTAATTGTACAATGTTATTAATGGAATAGCGCATTATGTTTGTCATAGTGACAGTATATGAAGAGCATCATTTGTACCTCTGCTTTTTCCTTCCATTCTTTGATTTTTACATCGTGGCCTAACCGCATCGTATCAATTGTCATTCTGGTGCTGCCGACTCCAAGGGACACACCCATGTGGTTCATCGTTTTGATGACCTTTTGCCTGCAGCCTTGCTTCCAGAGTGCTACTCCCACACATTTCTGAATGAAATTTGTTCTCATATTTGATGTGAACATTGACATGGCCAGCACCATTCCCATCCTCTGTTTGACCTTTCTGTCTCGCTGACTGTTTATCCTCAGAGTCCTGAAATAATATACATACACAATAGATAACATTTATTGTAAAGTATAGCATAGTTGTAACAGAATAATGGAAGTCAATCTTCTGAATAGCAATGTTTTGGAGTGCCGATGTGTAATCCATTCACAATACTTTGTTCCTGCAATGTATAATATTTTTGTTTTTATTTTACATGTCCCTTAAACTGTTGTTAATTTTTTGGTTAACACTACTCACCACCCCCAACAGCACTGCCTTTTGACATTCAGTATGTACGTAAAAAAACAGACCAATAAGGTGAAAATAAGAAAAGATCAGACCTCAGCACTCTGATTTTTGCTTATTTTTTCAAAAGTCTTACCTGGCGGCGAGCTTTTGCTCTCGGATCAGTGCTGTTTTTGCTAGGGCTTTCTTCCAGGATTTTCTTCCAACATATTTTGGAAGTGTTTTCTTGCCTCTAACTCTTTTTCTGCCAAAGAAAAGAGGGGCAAGGTGGATATACAGTCTATTATTATGTATATTACGAAAAAGAAAACAATACAGAATCCATTCCAATAGAACCTAGTAGAATAAAACACCATATCCCAAGTATTAAATACAAGCAAAATGTATCGTACTTCACATGCTGTCCACGTCCAATTAACAACGGTGGCAATATGGCCTTCAAACATGCCATCAGGACTGGTGCCTTGCAACTTGCCCAGTCCAGCACACCATCCCATGAAAATGAGGCCATTTCCCTGAGGTCAGGTGTCTTTTTCAGTGGCCCATCCACATCCTCAGACAGTGTCTTTCTCTGCATAAAATGAATTAAATAAAAAATCAACTAGTACAAATGTAACATTAAACAAGTATAACACCAGATGTAAAAAGACCTCTTACCTCTTTGTTGATGGCTTGTGTGCAGGCTTTCAGAAGATGGTTCTTGGCAGGAGATTTTAAAAACTGCTGGAAAGCTTTAAAGTACGCATAATTGGCCAAATAATATTTGGCTTGAGCCAATGGTCCTTTTCCAAAGCTTCTCAGTGGTTTTCTTCTTCTGGAAATCTTTGGTGTGCTCTCTCTGGAATGTGTTGAGCATGGTGTCTTTGGAGTGTTCATCTTAGTTGGTGAATGTGTTGATGTAGAGGGGATTGGTGATGTTGGAGATGACACAGATTGGGCTGGCTTCTTTGGATTGGGTGATGTTTTATTTGGAGATGGTGTACGCATCGATTGTGTGCGCTTTGTTGATTCAGGGGTTTTTGTTTGAGAGGGAAGTGTTTTTCGCTTTTTATTCTTCACTTTCTTTACAGTTCTTTCGTTTAAATAAGTTACACATTGATTACAGATAAATGAATTTTTTTGAGGGGAGCGAGCAAAAACACATTTGGTAGTGCGAGGGCTCGCTACATTCAAAACTTTGATTCTATTGTAGCCTTTAGGGCCCTTAACAAAGCCTATATTGCAGCCAAGACAAAGCTCAGACATTGTGTGTGTTTACAAACAATATCAAATAATATAAGCCAAAAGCAAACCTTTCACTTTCTTACATAAAAATAAAATGAAAAAAACACAATAAAATTCAAAAATAGCAATAACAACTAACAATACAAATATGTACGTTATAAAGAAAACTAAATTGAAAGAAACAGAAAAATAAGACCATGTTATTTAGCCAGATGAGAAACAGAACAATGAATAATAAAAAAAAAGAAAAAAAACACAAGGAGGGGGAAACAATAAATAGTCTACTTAGATGCACTAACTGAAATGACAGCCATTTAAAAAAAATAAACGTCTTTAGCTATAACAATAATAACCTAAAGATTAGGCTACTATAATAAACAACTATTAGAGACCAAAGGGAAAGTGAAAAAACAAACAACCTACAAGTAGACAGTGGAGTTTTTTGTATTTTTCCCCTCATTTATCAGAAAAACTACAGTTAAAACAGATTGAAAAAGATAAATGACAATAAAAGTAAGAATAGCTACACTAGCACACAATATGACAATTATGAAATGAATGGATGAAGTTCTTATCTTTTGTAATTTGTTTTCCGTTTTTTGCTCACTCCTCTCTCCTGAGTCTCCTCACAGTAAACAAAGAAGTTACTTTTTTTCCCAGGGCGCATCACTTCAACGCTTGGTGTCATGGGTCATTTGCATCTAAAAACAAACACTGGAAAAGTACTGGAGGAGTGACTGTATCTGCATGTGTTCAATGCGCAATATGATCCCCGACCGCCATGGGGGCGCTGTTGCGCAGTTGCGCTCATTTGAGGAAACGAAGAAACAACACCACAACTTCCGGCAGAATGAGACGCGAGATGGGGAGATCCGAGCCGAGCAGGAGTAAACATGTATTTTTATGAAACATATGGACTAACACATGCCAACGAGTGTGCCGTCAGGTAGATATAAAGCTGTTTCGACGACTCGGTGAGCAACTTATTGTTTTTTACATGTTTTGAGCGTAGTATGGACTTTGGGGCTCAACCAGCGAGAGCCATATGACTCTTGTTTATAACTCCAGGAGAGACATAACCTCCGCATATTAGCGCCCTCTCCTGGAAGTTATAATTTATGGCTAGGTCACACAGGAGGTCTCCACGGGCTCACGGTGAGAGAGAGAGAGAGAGACACACACACACACACACACACACACACACACACACACACACACACACACACACACACACACACACACACACACACACACACACACACACACACACACACACACAGGGATGCTGACAGAACCCTCGCTAAAAAACCCAGGACACCGATCCACTCGTCCAATAAACTCTTCGGTCGGCCTCCTGGCTATAGTTCTTAGTGGGCCAGAAAATTAAGGCCTGGCCCTAACTGATTAAATATAATACATTCTTACATAAGATGCTGTATTCAAGTTCAGGAGAGTTTAGACAAGGCAATTCTCTTGAATGCTGCCTTCAGGTATGGCATGGAAAGAGGGGGCATTTGCATTTCTTTCACCATAGTAAAAACTGCATTCATGGTCTGGAGAGAGGGCACTTATTATTACAGATGGATAAAAGGGCAGGGGCTCAAGCCCCCTTTGATGTTTTCAGGGGCCTTTTCCACCAAAAGAACCTTGGTTCAAGAACCAGTGCCGTTCAACTTTCTTGGAACCTTGGTTCGTTCTTGTGAGCCGCAAACCGCATAGGTGGGAGAAAGAACCCCAAATAGGCCAGTCAATCTAAGCTAAAAAGGGGCCTGACCCAAAAGAAATTGCAATAGTAATCATTCAGGGTTTTGTATGATCCTTAGGGTCATCCAAAACACATGTTAAAAATCTTCCAAAATATTCTTAGTGGATCAAGGTCAATTCAGGGGATTCAAGTTTGGGTCCCTTCACTTACTATACAGGAAAGAATACCCCCCAAAAAATCTTCTTTAAGTAGCATGTGAGGGGTCTAACTAGGGGGTTTTCACTTTTCACACTTTGTGGGGTCCATTTTTTGCCAGAGGAAAACAAATGCTAGCAATGGATTCAGAATCATAAAAACCCCCTAGATCGACCCCTCACATGCTACTTAAAGACGTTTTTTTGGGGAGTCTTTTTTCCTATATAGTAAGTGAAGGGACCCAAACTTGAACCAACTGAATTTACCTTGATGAACATGTTTTTTGGATGACTCTAAGGATCATAAACATCCTTGAACCATTACCATTGCAATTTATTTTGGGTCAAACCTCAGATTGACTGGACTAACGGTTCTTTGCCGGTAGGAAGGTTCCCTATGTGTGCACGTGCCTGCATGTTTGTACTGTATGTAATCTCTTTGATGTTTCTGCCCCTCCAGAGCTGCTCTGCAGCAGGTGTTTGACGAGGTGCTCCAGGTGGTAGCAGCTGGACAGCAGGGACCCCCAGCGCCTGTCCACAGGGGCGTCACACCAAATTCTGGGCCCTGGGTACAAGGATTCACTGCGGGGCCCCCCATGAATGTTAACTATTGAAAAATAGCAGATATACAAGCTCACAGCGCGGCACCGAGTGCCTCGCTGCAAGCTTGTAGATCTGCTATTTTTGAAAAAATTGTGAAAAAGTGTGCAAGAAACCCATGTTTCCATGTCAGTGATGCTCAAACTTTTTCATGTGAAGGACCACGGACCCCCATCTCAAAATATTTAGTTCCAGGGACCCCCCCCCCCCCCGGAAGCAAAATTTGAGTTACAAATGTACGCTTCAAAAATACATATTCAAAGATTTGCACACATTTTCACGACTTTTCAAAAATAGCAGATCTACAAGCTCGCAGCGCGGCACTCGGTGCCGCGCTGTGAGCTTGTATATCTGCTATTTTTCAATAGCCAAAGTTACCAGGGTCCACTCCACCTTGGGCCCTGGTTAATCAGTCCCACTTTCCTACCCCTTGTGACGCCCCTGCCTGTCCTCCCTGGGACGTCCTGAGCTGGGCGTCACCTTCACCAAGCTGGCCTGCTGGATCCTGCTGCAGTACAGGAGGTGTGTGTTCCTGGACGCAGACCAAGCCCCCAGAACCCTGGGGGCGCCCTGAAACCAAATGGACATGGTGGCCGTTTTGAGGTACTGCAGTTGGGTCTACTAACCACATGAACGCGCATAGGCTTCTTTGTATTGACGCGCGTTCATACCGGAAGAGCTTGTTCATGAATTTGAGCCCCAGCGCGTCCATGAACACAAACTATGACGAAAAATGCGCCACAGTGGCCCCACTACGTCGCGGTTTTACTACGCGGAAGGAGGGGTGAAAACGCCTCATGCGCTGGGTGAGCAACTCAATGCAAGTGGACGGGCGGGGATATCTGGTGTCCTCTCTATTCTTATTATAACTCTATGACGCAGACACACTGGTGAGTCACACCACAAGATTGTTAACAGACAAGATAGGGACGTGCAGAGAATGTTAGAGAGGCAGGGGCTAAAATTTCTAAAAGGGCCTTTTGGTGAAAACATCAAAAATAGCAGACCTCCAAGCTCATAAGGCGTCGCAGTTTGGCGCGTTGTGAGCTTGGAGGTCGTGACAACCCTGGGGTTGTCAGGGTAACCCAGATGGTTGTCATGATTTCTAACCTGGTGCCTGTATTGCAGAGATGATTGGAGGGCGGAATGTGCCATCAGTGAGGATCTGGCCCACCTGGTGCTGCCTCTATATAAGAGGCTACTGGGCCATTCTCACACTCTCTCACCGGGCTCCAGCATGGGAGCACACTAACCCTTTTTCTCTTGTGTTTCAGTTTAAGTATGATTTGAACACCCATGCAACATGTTACACACATCCACAAACTTGCATACATCACTGATACTACTGACTTCCATAATGTTCTATGATTTTGTTGTTAAGTTTATTTATTAAGGGTTAGCTAATAAAATAATTGAAAATGTTCTGGTTTGTGTGAGCTTCCTCTTTGTTACGAATTGAGCCATTCGTAACAGCTATTTTAGATGCTTGATACCACACCGAACTAAGCATAATCAAGTCAATACTGGAGAAAAAAAGTGCCCTCTCCAGACCATGAATGCTGTTCTCACTATGGTGAAAGAATGCCAGAATGCCATACCTGAAAGCAGGATTCAAGAGAATTGCCTTGTCCAAACTCTCCTGGACTTGAACGCAGCATCTTATGTTGAAATCCATGCTGTAGGCCGCATCTCCAGTATTGCCTTTTTATGCTTAGTTTAGTGTGGTATCAAGTACAGAAAATAGCCGACCTCCAAGCTCACAACGCGTCGCAGCGACCACCCATCTGAACATGTTGTAAAATAGCAGACATGTACAAGCTTGCGGCACGGCGCAAAGTGGCACGCAGTGAGCGTGTATATCAGCTATTTTCAAATAGCTGACTGCGAGGTGAGTCTGTAAACCAGCTGCTTTCGAGTGGCTGATGCATGATATGGTTACAGTGGTTAAACTGATTGATGGTATGTCATATCGACTAATTATGCTGAGGACCCCTCGGAACCCCCTCAAGGACCCCTGGGAGTCAGTCCGCCTACCCCACTTTGAGAACCGCTGCTCTATAGATCTCACAAAGAAACTCAAAGGTACTCTCAGACCTAAACAGAATAAACCAATAATACCAGATATGGGCTTAATTTTGAAGACATCTGGGATCTTCATATATTATGGGCATGAAAAGGGACAGAGCACATGAGACACAATATGTCCGTATTAGGGCATTCCCATATGGAACGTGACATGAGGCGTAGGTTTTGATAACTTCTCCCTAGGTTGCAATTATGTTTTCAAGTCTACCGTCCATGGTCCACTTTGGCCGACGTTGATGTGGGGCCGAAACGTCTTAACTCCATGACTCCCCTGTAAATGAAGGTCCTTTTTTTGACATATATGAGGTTTCCAGCAGACAGAGACGGTTCCGTGTGTCACACGTTGCGACAGACGGACCTCTTTAAAGGAGTCATCCAGACCAAAACACATATAGGGTTAAATCTGTCTTTTATCATACCCCTATATACCTGCTTTAGTCGATTTTTTTCATAGCTGCCCCTGTTACTAGATTTCGGCTGCCCCTGTTGCTAGATTTTGCGGGCCCTCTCATAACTAACAGAGTAGATAGACTTTATACTAGTGCGGTTATTTCTTCAGCTTCAAAGTTAGTATTTTCTTATTGGATTGTGTTTACACAACGTCCTGAGACCAACCAAACCGCTGTTTTGACCTCACAGGCACCCTTACTTGTCAAACGGCTTCTGCTCTGGAGGGAGGGGTCGGTTTGACAAGTAAGGGTGCCTGTGAGGTCAAAACAGCGGTTTGGTTTGTCTCAGGACGTTGTGTAAACACAATCCAATAAAAAAATACTAACTTTGAAGCTGAAGAAATAACCGCACTAGTATAAAGTCTATCTACTCTGTTAGTTATGAGAGGGCCTGCGAAATCTAGCAACAGGGGCAGCCGAAATCTAGCAACAGGGGCAGCTATGAAAAAAATGGAATAAAGCAGGTATGAAGGGGTATGATAAAAGACAGATTTAACCCTATATGTGTTTTGGTCTGGATGACTCCTTTAAGAGGTCAGAGCTTCTGTACATACGTTCACATGTTAGCACATGAGCGGCCATCACAGACATACGCACGCACACACGCACGCACACAAGCATGCACACAATCACACACACACACACACACACAACCCAGAGCAAACAGAACAATCTGCTCAGACGGCAGCATGTTTGAAGGTCGTGAGGTCATGAGCTGAGTGGCGCTGAACCCAGGATCCTGTTCAATGTTCACTATAGCACTGGTTCTCAACCTGTGGGTCGGGACCCCCAGGGGCTCACCCCAAATTATTTTTTGGGGGTCCCCAGATTATTAACTTAATGTGCAACATTGATTTCTCACTCAACAGTAAACAAACCAACATGACATTGTATAGGGTATCTGCACATTTCTAAAGTGACAATTTAAGGACTTTTTAATACCTTTCATTTTATGTTATTACAAAATAAACATTGGCTAAATTGTAGAGGCAGAGATTGTGAAAATAGTAGATCTACATGCTCACAACGCCTCTCAACCACGCAGTATATTTCCGGCAAAGTGGTTTGGTGTAGAGGGGAAAAAAGAGCAGACCAAGTACAGAATGGAAGGTCAAGTTTATTGACGGTTCAAGTGGTTAAATATCTGAAAACACAAATTGTCATGAATCCAAAATACACTGATGATTGTGCTGTCAAACAATGAAACAATATGGAATCTATGAACAGGTTTGGGGGGGTCCCTGCTGCTTCATCTCTCTCTCAATTAAGGGGTCCTTGGCCTGGAAACGTTGAAGACCCCTGTCTTAATGGGTTGACCTGCCCCCCCTCCCCCCCTCCCCCCCCTCTCTCTCTCTCTCTCTCCCTCTCGCTCCCTCCCCCCCTCTCTCTCTCCCAGGCTCTGTGTAACGTAGACAAGCTGTTTGAGCGAGAGGAGCTGTCTGCGGCGGCCCGACTGCTTCAACTCCGGGGTGTTTGTGTTCAGGCCCTCCCTGGACACCCACGCACGGCTGCTGGAGCACGCCCAGCTGCATGGGAGCTTTGACGGTCAGTCACTGCATGCACATCACCACCTGTGTGGAGGTTGCATTAAAGGTCATTAAAGGAGTAGTTCACTCCCAAAATGACTTTTTTTCTATTGATTACTCATGCCTTGGAGACTAGTGTTCAATAATATTTTTAGTTTTTTGTCACATTCCTAAGACAAAAATAATAATAATAATAACAATAAATTTACCCCCATTCGTTCCCCATCCGGAATCAATGGGGGTACATTTACCCGAATCAAATTTTTGTCTTAGGAATGTGACAAAAAACTAAAAATATTATTGAACTCCACTTTCCATGGCAAGAGTAATCAATAGAAAAAAAGTCATTTTGGGGGTGAACTACTCCTTTAATATACCTTAGAGGAGTTAAAAAAAAAGTTCCCCCTCTTCTGTGTTGCCTAGAACTGGCGGATTGATTTTGGGGTTTGTATAGACCGAATTCACAGCCCGCCCACGCATGCGCACTCAGCTGATTTCTCAGCATCCCACGGGTGCTTATGTCAATTTAGAAGGGGAAACTATAGCAGAAATAGCTGGACTTAAAGCCAACAAATCATTATTTCGAACGGTAAATCGAACGGTAAATCGAACGGTTATCAAGCAGGGTTATGTCCCCCAGGACTTCAAATTAGCTAAGGTAACCCCCCTGCACAAAAAAGGCAGTAAACTTGACCCTGGCAACTACAGACCAATCTCAATCCTTAGTTCCATCTCTAAGGTAATGGAAAAAATTGTCTATGAACAGGTGGCTAAATATCTTGAAGAGAATAAACTGATCTACGAGTTCCAGTCTGGCTTCAGAGAGTCCCATTCCACAGATACATGCCTCATCTATTTGAATGATTACATCAAACGTGAAATTCACGATGGCAAATATTGCGGCATGGTCATGCTGGACCTCCAGAAGGCATTTGACACCGTCGATCATTCTATTCTGATCGAAAAACTCAAAGCTATTGGTCTTGATAGCACAGCAGTGAGATGGATGCACTCTTACTTGGTGGGGAGGGAACAGATGGTGGAAGTCAACGGAACCCTGTCCCCCCCCCTCCCAGTAAACTGTGGAGTACCTCAAGGGAGTATACTAGGACCACTGTTGTTCTTAATATACGTAAACGACATGTCATCTGCTTGTGACTGCAATCTGTTTCTGTTTGCGGATGACTCGGCTCTCCTAGTCTCCGGCAGAGACTTATTGCAGGTTGAAAAGGCCCTTAACTGTGAACTTAACAAGATCTGCACCTGGCTCAATGACAACAGACTCTCAATTCACCTAGGCAAAACTGAATGTATCCTCTTTGGATCTAGTCAGAAACTTAGCCTAGTTGAGAACTTCACAATTAAAGTAGGTGACACTGTGATAGAAAGAAAAAACTACATCTGCTACCTGGGTTGCATCCTGGAGGCTAACCTATCCAGTGAAAAAATGACCACCAAGGTTATCAATAAAGTCAACCAACGAATTCGCTTCTTGCAAAGGGTTGCCCCGCTGATCAATACTAAATCCCGAAAGACACTAGGAGGAGCTCTTATTGGGCCCCTCATTGATTACGGAGTCCATGTCTGGTATCGCGACGCCCCAGCCGCCTTAAAGTTAAAGCTTCAAACAGCCCAAAACAAACTAATTAGGGTTGTGCTTGGTCTCCCTCCTCTGACCCACCTTACCGATCATCACCACGAAAGCGTGGGATGGCTCAAAGTAGCTGACAGAGTACAGCATCTTGCAATGGGCCTGGTGTACAAGATACACTACACCTCCAAGATTCCCATGTACCTGACAAACTACTTCTTAAAGGTCAAGGATGTTCACGACCACAACACCAGAGGCAGCTCCACGAATCATCATCAACGTAGATTTAACACTAAACAAGGCTCTAACTCGTTCTCCTGCTACACCATCAACATGTGGAACGCCCTTCCTCAAGCCCTAAAGGAGAGCAAATCCCTAGCCTCCTTCAAAATTGGTATGAAAAGTCACCTTCAGACAGCTGCTACCCGTGACTTGTAAATAGACTAAGCCCCCATGCCCCCCCCCCCTTTTTTTTTATTATTCTTTTTTCTGCCTTTGTATCTGATGTTATGCTTTTGAAACTGATATTATCCTAGATAAAGTACTATGTTCTATCCGTCTGTCTTTCAATGTTATATGAGATACTTAAAGTGTGGTTCCTGTGGAAATAAGCCTCGGCTTTCTAGGATCTCCTTTTAGTTGACCTTGTACCAGTGATTTGTACTGTCATGAAACTGTACTTTTTTCTATTGCAAACTTCTAATAAATTCTTCAATCAATCAATCAAAAGTAAATTATACCGCTTTGTGCCTTTTACTATATTACCCAGGGGGCAAAGGAAGGTGTGCTGCATTTGCCCCGACATAAAAGGTTTTCCACCAGAAATATTATCTATGACCCAGTAGGATCACAACCTATATGGACAACCCGGTCAATTTGTACGGCAAAGTTCCAATATGGCCGCCTCAATATTAGCCCCTATTAGTTTTAATGGGGGGTGAATAGGGAAACATTTTAAACTGAGGGATATTTCCACGAAACTTCACAGGTTGATCAATGGTATACATATGAACATTTTTTGTATTGCAAGTTTCCATGAAATCCAATATGGCCGTCACAATATGCCCGCCATAATGTAAGGACCCAGAAAATAGGTTTTGCCTCTAACTTCTGAACCAGATGAGCTAGAAACGCAAACTTGGTGTCTATTTCATGGTGTCTGACCATATAATGCAAATAATTGCTAGTCACTATCACTGTCATGTGTACCTATCCTGCTGCATCTTGTCTCCAGTCCTTGGCAACGACACCCCAAGTAGCATGCAATTCCCTTCTTCGCACATGAACAGTTTTTCTGGCAGCCTTTGATACAGCTACATGATATTGCCTTGTCCATTGATATAGGCCAGGCTGGCTCTGTAGATGGACAGGGGACTGACTTCCCATGGCGGCAGCATGATATAGGCATCTATATCATGCTGCCACCCACCTCCTAGACCTTCCAGAGCTGTGGGTGAGAACAGAGCAGGATGCATATCTTCCTATCCATCACATGGTCTCAGCCCTTGGACTCGCACAGTGTCGTGCCCTGCCCTTTATTCACAGCCTGAGTGGCAGAGATACCACCAGCTATCCCTTTTTCACTGGAAAGAAGGCATGGTTCAAGACCAGCATGGGTCTAGATCTCCCTGCACTTCAGGAGTTTGGTGAAAATTCCTCTTATTCCCTCTCAGAGGATGTCAAGAATCAGGCTAGAGACCTCACGATAGCATGCATCAAAAGCTGACCATTCGGAGGACTTTGACCTGGCAAAGCTGAGAGTGTACAAGTTCCTAAAAAACCGATCAACCCTGTTGAAGCTGCTGCCACCTACAGAAAATGCCTTTGGCCTGCACCTGAAAAGAGCTGCTCTTGCAGCCATAATAGATAAAACTGCACACATCGCGAAGCCAGACATCCCTTGCTTCACTGAATATGGATGGTCTCTCAGTGATGGGAAGGCAGTCCCCTGTCCATCTACAGAGCCAGCCTGGCCTATATCAATGGACAAGGCAATATCATGTAGCTGTATCAAAGGCTGCCAGAAAAACTGTTCATGTGCCACCCATCCATCCATCCATCTTCAACCGCTTATCCGGAATCGGGTCGCGTGGGTAACGGTTCCAACTGAGACTTCCAGATTTCCTTATCCTGCGTAACTTCCTCCACTCCCTCTGGGAGTATACCGAGGCGTTCCCAGGCCAGTCTGGAGATATAATCCTTCCATCTGGTCTTAGGTCTGCCAAGGGGTCTCCTCCCAGTGGGACGTGCATCGAGGACCTTCCTAGGAAGGCGCTCGGGGGGCATCCGTACTAGATGCCCGAACCACCTAAGCTGACTCCTTTCCAAGTGAAGGAGCAGCGGTTCTACTCCAAGTCTCTCTCGGGTGATTGAACTTCATGTGCAAAGAATGGAATTGCATGCTACTTGGGGTGTCGTTGCCAAGGACTGGAGACAAGATGCAGCAGGATAGGTACACAAGACAGTGATAGTGACTAGCAATTATTTGCATTATAATGCAGCCTGTTTTAATCATGTGTTCATTATAATTTCCCTGAAGCTGAAGTTGTTGGAAAGCATGTGCATGTCTATGTGTGAAAGACCCAAAAAGGCAGTTGCATTCATTTCATTGAGATAATCTCTCTCTTTTTTTATTAATTTTTTAAATAAAAAAATAATTTCTAAGATACATTGTTTTGGTCTCTGATTTTATCTGAAGTCATTGCTACAACTACATACAGTAGAATCGGACAGGAAGTATAATATCTCGTTTACAGCCATTTTGACAACATGCAAACTCAAGAATAAATGCCATAAATCTTAGCAAATGGATTCATATTGCTTGTATTTGCAAAAGCAGTCAACAATCATGGTAGAAATTATGTTAAAGCTCTATTTTGGGAATCCACCATCTTGCAAATATGCACAATAAAGGTCCAGACACACCCAATAATAAAATTAGCTATTCCATTGAGTCTCCCATGGTCAGACACCATGAAATAGACACCAAGTTTGCGTTTCTAGCTCATCTGGTTCAGAAGTTAGAGGCAAAACCTATTTTCTGGGTCCTTACATTATGGCGGCCATATTGTGGCGGTCATATTGGATTTCATGGAAACTTGCAATACAAAAAATGTTCATATGTATACCATTGATCAACCTGTGAAGTTTCGTGGAAATATCCCTCAGTTTAAAATTTGTTCCTATTCACCCCCCATTAAAACTAATAGGGGCTAATATTGAGGCGGCCATATTGGAACTTTGCCGTACAAATTGACCGGGTTGTCCATATAGGTTGTGATCCTACTGGGTCATAGATAATATTTCTGGTGGACAACCTTTTATGTCGGGGTAAATGCAGGTTTCCTAAAAAAAAGGCTGTTTTGCCCCCTGGGTATATTGTGTTCTTGATCATGCTAGCCGTAATTTATACATTACTATTCGGAAATTGCATTAATTTGCGATTTCTGTGTTATATTATTATATATATTAGTAGTTTTTCCCCCTCTACCATGACGTCAGCGCCAGGAAGTTGCGTAACGTGAATTCGGTCAATTGCAAATCACAATGTGATGACATCACACGGTTGTACTTTACAATACAAACCCCAAAATCAATCCTCCAGTTCTAGGCAACACAGAAGGGGGGGAAGTTTTTTTTTTTTTTTTTTTATTTCCACACAACTCCTCTAAGGTATATTAACACTTTGCCGTCCGAAATAGAATGGGGGTTGGTAGATTAGCCGTGAAATTTCTATTATTGTATTGTGATCGAGACATAATATTATGTTTATAAACATGAGCCCGCAGCCCCTCCATCTTGAACAGCGCCGTTGTTTTTTCTTTTTTTTTTCTCCCCAGGTCAGTAACTCACCATGATTTTCTCGATCTCCGTTCGGATAGAATGGGTGTTTTGGCCGATCATCGATCTCCCCGTGCGTTTCGCGTGCGCGATCCGTTCACATAAATGTCCCCGCAAATAATCCATGTGTGACTCAAGAGCAGAACTGAAAATTTTCGCTAGCATAGCCCCTAGCATGGCTGCTGTAGAAGCACCAGGGTACAGACAGTAACCGAATGGGATAATGTGCCTTGGAAAAGGAAAGACCAATGACATCACTTCTGCTTCATCTCAGCCCAGCCATGAGCTATCGATGCACGAGTGGTGACTAGGGAAGGTTAGACGATCGCCTATTTTCGGATGAAAATCATTTATTTCGGTAAATACGGGAAAGTACGATAAAAGACGATTGGCTGCCCCTCCCCCCCTAGGAAGTTCGATACAGTACGGTTTTAACATTAAGGGGCTCCCCGTGGCTTGGAAAGGGTTAATGACATAGTTGAAAATTGAAAATGGATGGTCTTCCCCTTTAAGGCTGGGCATAGGAAAACCTTCGATATGTGATAATGTTGTTGAATACCTCGATATCTATATTACTCACGATATTAGTAAAAGCAATTGCATTATATCCTTTTTAATGTTTTTCTGCTTTAGGTCCACTGCCTGCCTAACCTAGATAATGAATAGCATATCCATGCATGCACACTGCACAGTACACATACACACTCTGCCTCCCTCTGGCCACCCAGAGCGCCTGATGGAGGGGAGAGGAACTGGTTGGAATAACGTGTTCCTTCCACACACTACGTCCAACCGGGGAAACTCCCCCCTGTCAGGTGATAAGAAGCGGCATGCTCACTCCTCGTGCACTGAAGGAAGCATGAGCTCAGTTCAGGGCTCTCCCCAGGTTGGCAGAGGGAGAGCAGAGCCCAGGATTACAGCTTGGGCAATTGGCACTGGGTGAAAAATGGGTTAAAAAATCCTGGGAAAATTTTCAGAAATAGGAGAACAAAATCACACCTAGTGTGAAGTGAGTGGTGCTATTTGTGAGTTAATTTCATCAAGCGTCCCTCGAAACTTGACCAATGTTGAGCGTACAACAAACTTTGGACAAACGGACTAAGCCAGATGTTGGAGCTTTCAAAAACAGCAGATGTACAAGCTCACAGTGCGGCGCTTCAGCTAGTACATCTGCTATTTTTTTGAAAACCCTATGTTGCTATATCTACAGTATATCTCAAATCTAAAACGACACAGATGCTTTCCCGGTTTTAGGGGTTCAGACCTGAGACTGGAGATCTAAATCAGTAGTTCTCAAACCTTTTTGTGCCAAGGACCCCCAAAATGATATGTATTTGACAATGTGTTGTGCCAGGGGGTCCCTGGAAGAGAGGATTGGTGTTACCAAACAAAATGTTCAACACACACTCCAGACAAGCAGGGTAATAAACGTCCAAGTTGACAAAACAAAGGTCGTATAGGAGCACAACGGTGACAATAAGAGGCTGTTGTTTGAGCTGTTCCCATGCGGTATCCCTCTGGTCCACAGGAGGAGGTTTTAAAAGAATCGGATGCCTGAAATCACACCTGAGGACGTACACAACGGAAAAGCTCTTTAGTTGTACGGTTTGTGGAAGAGACTTTGGACAAAAGGGTAATTTAAATACACACATGAGGACTCATACAGGAGAAAAGCCCTATAAGTGTACAGTTTGTGGCAATGGTTTTAGTAACGGGGGTTATCTAAAGACACACATGAGGGTTCATACAGGAGAAAAACCTTTTACATGCACATTTTGTGCGGAACAATTTGGGCGAAAAGGAGCTCTACGAAGACATATGGAGAGGAAACATACTGGGGGGAGGCCATACTCCTGTCCGACCTGCGGTAAATGCTTCAAAACCAGCTCTAATTTAAGCCAACACGTGCGCGTGGTAAAACATACGGCGTAGCACCTTTAGTTGCGCGTGGTAAAACATACAGCATAGCACCTTTAGTTGCGGTTTGGGAAACTGTGTTCAAAATGCCCATCTGAAGATGATGAGCATTCATAAAGAGGAGAAGTTATTTGAACAGTACGTAAAAATAAAACACACAGACAAATAAACCATTTTTTAAACCATCCTATATTTGTGGAGTTTGTGGGGATGGTTTTAGTCAAAAGGCTACTCTACAAATACACATGAGGATTCACACAGGAGAAAAACCTTTTAAATGCACATTTTGTGCGAAACGGTTTAGGCGTAGAGATACTCAGGAGGAAACATACAGGGGGGAAACACTTTTAGTTGCAGTTTGGCAAATGAATGTGTTCAAAGATGAAGATGATGAGCATTCATATAGAGGAGAAGTTCTTAGTTGAACAGTAGGTGAATAAATAAAATATACACACACACACACACACAAATACAAATAAACCTTATTAGTTGGATACAGTAGAGCACATCATACTCATCATATAGAGATGAGGTTAGTACTCACTACTCACATGCTGGTGAGAGAGAGAGAGCGAGAGAGAGAGATCTCAACGTCACGAAAACCAAGGATCTGATAGTGGACTTGTGGAGGCCAAAGAGAAAGCACGCCCCAATTCACATCGGTGGCGTTGAGGTAGAGCGAGTCAGTGATTTCAAATTCCTAGAATTCCTAGGAATCCCCATCCGGAATCAATGGAGGCAAATGTACTAATGGGACAAATACGGAGAATATCAAGTCTCATTTTGGGGGTGAACTACTCCTTTAACCACTTTAACCCTTATAACCAATCTAGCTTGTAGATCTTTTTCAAAATGAAATCTAAAAATGTTTAAATATTTGTGTGCATTCTAACACAAATCGTGTATGAATCAATAGGCCTATGTCTAAAACAATGGATTACAGTTTAATCATCAATCAAACTAAATAAATATGAATTAATGAAAGTAAGACATGATGACAATGCCTCTGAACATTGGCTTGCAATGGCTGCAAACAGCCAAGAGCCAACATGCAATAATATTAGGCATAACATCCAGGAAAGAAAGTTGCCCTTTTGAGGAGAAGTGGAACTTACAAGTCATGTAAGTTTAGCATGAGGACGATCTACCCAGTACCTACAGTACTGCTGAGAATGACTTGATATCCAGGCTACAGGTAAAACATTCAGTTGATACACGTGAGCAAGACAGGCAATACAAGCGTTTGTTACAGTTGTTACAGTTGCCATTAGTGCTGTTTATTGCCTATGACATACATGGGCAACATGCGGCCCCCGCCTTCACTTAATGCGGCCCGCAGGTTAATACCAGACTACTGATATATTATTGATTTCAGCTGTTACAATTCCAAACATGACATGCTTTAATTACGTCTTATTAGTAGCTTAATGACTAGTATAGTAATATTAAATTACTTAATTGTATAATTAATTGTATTTTTTTTTATTTTATGTCCAATGTATTTGTATTTAAGTTCATGAAGTTAACATGAGTATATGCGTAAATGCCTTTGAAATGAAATCAAAATGTTAAATTTCAGGATTCCAAAAAAAGAAAAAAAAAACATTATTCAGGCTTCCAATTCAAAAGAAGCAAAAATAGCAGATCTACAAGCTCAAAACGCATTGCAACGCGATGCGTTTGCGTTGGAAATATAGAGGCCCTTGCCATCATCAAAGTTGCCCACCCCTGGCCTATGAGGTCAAATCAGGGTCAAATGTGCATTCTCAACGTGCCATGTTAACCTGCTAATGTTACATGGCATAGCTGACTGCAGTGACTGGCAATAATTAGGTGTTTTCACCGATGTCACGAAATGGGCGTTACCGCCGTGGCCATGATGGCGATACTAGCCATTGTAAACAAACCTATGTATCATTGGGATGCTGTGATAACATGTGTAATGTACAACTTTGAGCCAATTGTACTATGTCAAACCCACGGAAAATCCGCCGGAAAGGGCATGCTATTTAGAGAAATTAAGCTTTATATGCGGCGAAGATCCATACCAGCTGGCCCCATCGTCTTGGATCAATGATGACCCAAATATTCTACCTTCTATAACATTGGTAACTACCTTATTTTCTCGCCAAGCCCATACACATCAAGCCTACAAAGGTTTGGAAGCCTATAACCAGATGGTGTGTGGATGGGTGAGAGAGATACAGTATCAGCTCTTCAATGACAGATGCGTCGTGAAAGCTAAGGCTGATATCTCTATAATGTACAAATGGACCTCTAAGGGTCCATTTGGTTCCATTTGTGTGCACTTAGAGATCCATTTGTGAGTTGCAGACCTGTAAGGGTCTACTTTGTTCCATGTGTGTACACTATCAGACTTATAGACCGTAAGGGTCCATTTGGTTCAGAGTTACAGTCTGTAAGGTAGGCTCAAATTGCACACTCAGAGAGTTATATACCTGTAAGGGTTCATTTGGTTCCATTGGTGTACACTATGAGAGTTACAGACCTGTAAGGGTCCATTTGTTTTCAGAGTTAAGGCCCATTTCCCACTGGGCAAGATAAAGATACAAATAGCTTTCTCAATTTTCTTCCTCATCCACTTCAATGGAGAAAGACATACATATTTTTGTATCTTTATCTTTTATCTTGCTCAGTGGGAATGGGCCTTTAGAGAACTGAAAGTGTCAATTTGGTTCCATTAGTACACTAACAGTTACAGACCTATAACTCCTCAGAGATTAAGAGCCATTGGTATAAGCCTACATGCAATTTATTTTGTTTTATGAGTGATTATTCTAAGAAGCATTTGGTTTGCCTTGTCTTTCACCAGAAGTCAACCGGATTCTTGGAGGGCACTGTATGTGCATGGCTGTCCTTCGAGAGGTGTGCACGCATGTTGCTGAATTGCTGTTTCTGATCCAAGAAAATGTAAACTTGAGGGACTCAAGGACAGTGACACAGGAAAAGGCATATTGGATGTTACCTACTGAATGTCGGAAGGTGAGGTACAAGGAATGCCAGAAGATGGACTTCATTGCAGAAAAGAGATATACAGTAAAATAGCAGAGAGCAACTGTGCTGGTCATGAGAAAGAAAGTGCTAGTGACCGCTCTACTCTTTAAGTTAGAAAAAACACCACAGCCAACCAGTGCTGAATTAACCAAACTTTTCAGTGCTCTCAGCACAAGTGGATCTGCTATGTTGTCACTGATTGCACCTTAATCAGACAGTTTTGTTCCCAAACCGATGAAAACTTTCCTCTGGTGTTGACTGAATTACGAAACGCAGACGACTTCTGGACTATATAGATTTATTGTCTGTTTGCAATGATGTTGAGATTTCTGTATCTGAGGAGCAAGCAAAGGCAGTTGAAGCAGCTACAAGGAGCAAGCAAAGGCAGTTGAAGCAGCTACAAGGGATCAAGCTGATTCTAAACATGTGGTTTTGATTTCGTGCTAGTTGAATCACAACATTTAAAATGAAATCTGCATGCTGCACTAATCCGAACCAACCAGCACCAAGTATCATCAAAAGTGTATGCTATCCTGAGGCATACAAATTTACATCAAAAGCCACTACCTGGGGATGTAGGCCTACTCATGAGAAATGTGCGTGTGATTTGTTCATAGACGAACATAAGAAATATCATAAAACACAGGTTTCTTCATTAATCCAAGTGTGCCATTCTTGGGCGCTTCCCCAGATGGCCTTGTTTCTTGTGATTGTTGAAGTTTTATGTCCTTTCTCTGTTAAAGGTGAAATGGTAGACAGCGTAACCTACTTGCAGAAGGATGATGAAACTAAACCAACTAAAACTAAATAGAAACCATCAGAATTTCTACCAGGTGCAAACTCAAATTGGAGTGTGTAGACTGGAATCTGGCATTTTTTTGTTGTTTGGACAGAGAAGGATCTGCATGTTGAGACCATTTCATTTGATGAAGAGTTCTGGGGCATGTTATGCCAGAAAAGTAAGCTCATTTTTGACACAGCCAGAGTTAGTTGGAAAGTTCTACAACCTGGAGTATCTGTCTTTGCTGAGTAACATGGTTCTGATAAATGCAAGTGCCAGCGAGCAAAAACACACATTTTGTTCCTGTGGCCAGGTTGAATTTGGATAAATGATATGTTGTGACAATGATACTTGTCATATTCGGTGGTTTCAATATGCATGCGTCAATGAGGGTTAGGGTTAGGGTTAGGGTTATTTGCCAAAGAGGCAAATTGTTATTGTCCCAATTGCTGTAAGCAACCTAATTTTCGTCCATAAAGGGCCAATTAAAGTGATAAATAAAATACTAAAAAGGTGAGCACTCAGGCACTTTAATTTGATGTTGGTGTTCAAAACTATTTCAATTACAGTTGTGTACTTGTTAATCACTTCAGGCACTTTATTTAGATTTTATTTATTAAAAAAAGGGTACCATTTTGGAATGCTTTTGACAAATAAAGCTGTCAAAGTCATGTTATATACTAAACTGTGTGTACAGTTATTCAAGTGTTTTGTTAATGGTGTGCCATTGTAATGTCTTCTCATAATGATATGCTGTGTACTGCAACACTCAAAACAAACTCCTTAGGCTATACTGTAGAAATCATGAGGAGCCTCCCTCAGTTCTGATGACGGCCAATGAAGGTAGGGTTTGAAGGGCAACAGTTTTGAGTCACTATTATTGTTTACAATCAACAGGAACCAAGGATTACATATTTCGATTTGGCCCAGGGAATGGCAACGCTTTTCTATTGGCTGTCCTCAGGGGCACCCCGCCCACCTCGTTCAGACCCAGTCTACTGGAATTACTCCCAAAACCTCATTGAATGGTAAGGCTTCTGTATTGGCTGTTGTCTTGGGCACCCCGCCTAGATTACAGTCCCATTATGAAGCATTCTATGATCACACATACTGTATATGCAATGAAATATGCTTGCACTATAATTACTATAACTGGAGACCCCCCAAAATAATCATGGAATTTAAGAATTAAGGCATTACATTTAGTTTGACTCAGTGGAACCGAGTCAAGCTATTGGCTACATGTTGTGAAAACAGCAGATCTACAAGCTTTTTTGAGACACCATTTTATTCCAGCGTCTGGACGAACAACATCTCACTTTTTAATTGAAGCTATTCCTCACAAAAACATAAGTAAAATGCCTGTAATATTTTTTTTCGTGATCATTAGAATGTCTAGAACACGTGCATATGTTAATATTGTGAAAAATATCCCCAAAATGCAAATTAGAGCATGATTTATGATTTATAATTATGCCTATAAAACCTTTCAAAAACATTATTAATGCCTAATTTATACATCGCAGTACAAGGGTGTCGCACCTAAAATAGCAGACCTACAAGCTCACAATGCGTCGTGGATGCGACGCGTTGTGAGCTTGTAGGTCTGTTTTAAAACATTTTGGCTTTAAAAATTGCATAATCCTGGATTAAATATAATATAATAAAATATAATATAATATAATATAATCTTACTATAAATGCGAAAATCTCTGTGAATGTGTATGTATGTATGTAATCTGCGTATCTCGAAACTGTTCTTCCCACCGGCACACGCGTTCTCCATATATGGGCATAAAATGAATGCCCGTATGCGGAACTGATGTCTGACATCAGAGTTTTCCGCAACCGGTACTGTGTGTGCAGAGATCTCCATATATGGGCATAAGGGGACAAAGGCAAACAGGTGGTCAAAACGGGTCCTATGACAACAGGTATATTGGGGTTTGCATTAAAGGGTGTGGGCATTCATTCCCTATTTCAAATTCGGCACGCGCGTTCCCCACCGCAGCAGGTAGTGCAGTGCTCGGCCTCGACCCGACCCGATACACGATTTTCTTGAACCAGCATGAAAGGTTCGGATTCTGATGTCTGACATCAGGATTTTCCGGAACTGGCACTGTGTCTGCATAGATCTCCATATATGGGCACAGGCAAACAGATGGTCAAAGATATCCATATATGGGCATAAAGTGGACGCAGACAGATACAGATATCTCCATATATGGGCATAAATGGACACAGGCAAACAGATGGTCAAAACGGGTCCTATCTGAAGGGACACTATCTGCGTCATAAAATGGACGCAGATAGACAGATATCTCCATATATGGGCATAAAATGGACCCAGAACTATATCTGCAGTGATCTCCATATATGGACATAAAATGGACGCCGACAGACAGACAGCTACAGATATCTCCATATATGGGCATAAATGGACACAGGCAAACAGATGGTCAAAACGGGTCCTATGACAACAGGTATAATGGAGTTTGCATTAAAGGGTGGGGCATTCATTCCCTATTTACATTGTTCCCGAGTTGGCCAGGTCACCGACTAGACGCTGGGCCGCCCGAGCTTCTAGTATAATATAATAATACAAACCAGGGAGGGACTTTATTGTTTTTCAGGTCAAGGACCCCTTAGCTCAGACAGAGATCAAGCAGGGACCCTCGCTGTAGGCTAGGCATTATAGCCTACTGTATCACACAAATATTTGGCAGGCCCCCTGTAATAACCCTGGATTGGGGTCCCTGACCCCCAGTTGAAGACATAATAGGACTACTAATAATGACATAGGCCTTCTATATGATTAGTTATCAAACAATTCTACAATAGCCAGCAGCTTTGTGTTCTCCCAGAATACTATATGTTGGGTTGTTAGACAGAGCCTAGTACTACAGTGAAACAATAAATTGCCTTGAATTTAAATTTCATAAATCTTTAGTCGCTATGTTTTGTAAATGTTGGGATTTGGGCTTGAATCGTGGTGAATCGTGAATCGTATCGCATCGTATCGGGAACAGGGGTGGATCGTGATGTATCGTATCGGCAGGATTTCGATGTATCGCAATTATATCATATCGCTGGCAGTGTATCGAGGTGCGTATCGTATCGCCTCAGTGGTCGAGATTCGCAACCCTAATCTGTATAGATAATTATCCTCTGTACTTAAAACTGAGTCTTATGCTGGACAGTAATTGTGTGTGTGCACAGGCTGGAGTGGCTCGAGCAGTGCTTATTTTGAGGGGGAACGAGGGGAACATGTTCCCCCACCTCTTTGATTGGATCCGGTGATCCGGCACCTTCCCGGAACAGCACAAAATAGCATTTTTCTTTACTTTATATTTTCATGTTTATGTTCAATTTCTTGTCATTTCTCTGATGTGGTGCTTCATAGGTGACAGTGACACACAATCGACAAACCACACACACACACACACACACACACACACACACACACACACACACACACACACACACACACACACACACACACACACGTATCATATCATTTTGTTATCAATAGAATTCAGATTGATCGTTCCAAATTGATAGATTGACTACCTGTGTTCAGATGGGGCACATGTGCCAATGTTGCTGCTAATGTTATACTGGGTGCGTACATTTTGGTCAAAAACATAACAAAGGGGGAGAAAAGTAAATTGTCAGTTGTAAATTGACAGTTTACACGCGCAGCCTGGGATCCGGTACCTATAATTGACAACTTAAGCATTGGGCTCAAGTAGATAATAATTATTTGTGTGTGTGTGTGTGTGCGTGCGTGCGTGCGTGCGTGCGTGCGTGCGTGCGTGCGTGCGTGCGTGCGTGCGTGCGCAGGCACGTGCACACATAGACTTGAAAGGGGGCTTGAGCCCCTGCCCTTTTACCCGTCTGTAAAAAAGAGCCGTCTGAAGACCATGAATGCAGTTTTTACTATGGTGAAAGTAAAATTTTCTATATATAAACTTTATTACAGGCTCAAGGCCCACAGGGTAAGAAGACAATACATTACAAGGATAATAATTAAAAAAAAAACAACAACAACAAGGAGTACATTCACCGAGCCCCACCGGAGCTAAAGAGGCACTCATGCCAGTGTCCTCTAATGGTAGACGTGTACCTGACAGAGCTACATCCAGGGTCTGTCATCAGTCCTATTATTCCATTTAAGGAGCGATCCAGTCTGCACATGAACTTATATGTCAGGTTCCTCAACAGAGCCATGAAGGTGGTGAGACCCAATGTAACAAAGAGCTCACTGGCCCTTGTGCTCCTGGGTTTCTTCAACAGTATACGAAGGCAGTCATTGTAGGCTACTTGCAGCTTCCTTAACACATTGGCCGCCATTTTAACATTGACTGTATGGCTCTCCTGCCATTTTGTTTAATAAAAAAATTGATATATTTTTTTTATATTGACATTTTTCCTAAATTCTGTATTTTTTCGACAATGTCATACAGAACCTCAAATGAAACAGGACAAACTCTAGTCTCACCGAAAAATAAAATAAATAAATAAAAAGCTTTTTTTTCTATAGTTGCAGCCATCTCAAAATAGCCATTTTTGACCAAAATCCAGCTATAATTGAAAGAACTGGAGATATTGACCTTTTTGTGATTGATGGCTTTTCGAGCGAATAACTCAGTTGATATTTGTATTTATGGCGTCAGGCACTTATCAGATAAGTGTACTAATGTAATTATGTAATAGGAATTATTTTTAGAATTTTCTGTTTAGAAAAATGCAGAGAAAAATATTTTTATATGCTATGTCTGACCAAAAACAGCAAGTTCACATTGATATACTATTACTGCTACAGTATTCTACAAGTCTGCTACAAGTCACTTGGGGGCGCTGTCTCTCTGTTTCTGTGTGTAAATGCTAGTTGCGCTCTGTAGGCCTACAGGTGCACACACACACATTGACATCAAAGGGGGCATGAGTCTTTACAACCAGTCCCTAATCGGGAGATAAGCGACCGTTGGTCGCTTATCTCCACAAATATCACAACCTCCACCTCTCACGTCATACGGGTAGCCATAGTTACACCTGGAATGTTGAATCTCCATATATGGAGATAACCTACGCATCACACAAAGTCTGACCTCACCAGCCCATACTTGGGCATGGACGACTTATATCTCCATATACGGAGATGGCCATATATGGAGATACGATGACATCACAGAGTCCACAGCTGATGATGTGGCGTGATGTCATACAATACACAAACAAGCCCTATATAAAGGGGCAATTCTCACCAGGGAAGAGAGCATTGCCTGGAATGTTGAATCTCCATATATTGAGATAACCTACGCATCACACAAAGTCTGACCTCACCAGCCCATACTTGGGCATGGACGACTTATATCTCCATATACGGAGATGGCCATATATGGAGATACGATGACATCACAGAGTCCACAGCTGATGATGTGGCGTGATGTCATACAATAAACAAACAAGCCCTATATACTGATGCGATACGATGACATCACAGAGTCCACAGCTGATGATGTGGCGTGATGTCATACAATAAACAAACAAGCCCTATATACTGATGCGGAGATATGAGCAGGGCAAAGGTGTGACGTGTGACGTGTGACCGACCGACGGACGGCCGGTGGAGGTTTTCATAGTAAACTGCTCCCTGACGGTCGCAATAACACTTCTAGAATACACCTCTAGAATGGATTGCTATTACATTTGTTCAACAAGGTGATCAGCAATCTCTCAACACGTCGCTCTGCGACACTTTGAGAGCTTGTAGAGCTTGTAGATCTGCTATTTTCACATTCTAGCACATGTTAGAAAATGTCTCCCCCTGCCCCTAAAAAATCCTCTGCACTGCCCTGGCAAGAGCAGGGCAGACGCAGTTTGCTAACGAGGCGAGGCTGTAGTTGATCGATCGCTTGTTGGCTGTAGTTGATGCTTGTTTTGGTGGAGCGTGGGCCAGGGACCCCCACGCCCACCTGGTTCCCTAAGTGTTGGCTGGAGACCAGGGGACCCCCTTTGTGAGACCCCATCGACAGGGACCACTTGTCCCTGCAACTGGATCATGTGAACTTTATGTAACAAATGATCGGCTTATTGATTGATTTTACAATGTTATGTAACTCCGCACTGCTCTGGGAGGTCGGCGAAGCGTTGGACCCGCGGACCCCTTATTGGTTCCGTTAGAAAGGCGACCAGGGACCCCCACCTTTGCAAAGGCGATCATGGCTTGTTTGTGGACTAAAGTTTGTGGACTAAATACCATTACAAAACTAATATTATAGCCTGGATATATGGATTATAACCCAGGGTGTGGATTCAAATCAACCATCATCATTATCAGGTACGTTTTAGAAGCATTTATATGGCGAATTGGCGATAATTGTGTGTTTTGTGTCTTGAGAGAGAGAGAGAGAGAGAGAGAGAGAGAGGCAGATCTCACTGATAGCACTGTTTTTTTATGGGACTGAACACCATCAGGGGGTCCAACAGGGACCACTGAAACAGAGATATAGTGGTCCTGGAGGGAAGCACACACACACACACACACACACACACACACACACACACACACACACACACACACACACACACACACACACATCACACACACACACACACACACAGCTGTTCTCACACTTTTTTTTCTTCTCTTTTTTTTTCTGGCAGCCAGCCTTTTGAGCTCAAATGCGTCTTTTGCCAGTTCACTGTGGGTTATGGGGAGATTTATACATTTGTATTGCAATTTATACATTATTACAGTATTTTTTTCAAACACATTTACTTTGATGTGTGATATTTTAGGTTCCCTTTAAGATAAAAGGCTCAGACTTTGTGACGGGCTGTGGAAGAATGTAATTAAACATTACATTATATAAAAGCAAATTCTCGGGACTATCGGGCCTGGCGGGGAACGACATTGGGATTTTCTCGGGACTATCGGGGGAGGCGGGGAATGAGTTAAGCTCTCTTTCTTATACTTCACCCACAGAGGGGCAGTGTATAGAGGGGTGCAGTAAGCTCTAAACAGGTTAACCTTAACATCAGTAGTACAATGGTGAAATTTACGAACCAACATATTAGCTTGTACATAGAGCATTCTCCTCTGTCTAGACATATCCTCATCATCCTCTAGGGTGTCTGTAATAATATGCCCAAGATATTTTGTGCTTTTCGACAAACACATGGTTTGACCAGACAGGTAAAAAGCAGGAAACTTGACTTCCAAGTCATCCTTAGTTCTACAGATCAGGACCATGCTCTTCTTAGCATTATACTTAATATCAAAGTCAATACCATAATTAGTACAGATGTTGAGCAGCTGTTGGAACCCATAGCTACTAGGGGAAAGTATATAGTAGAGGAAAAAATGGGCCAGAAGTTGACCATACCCCTACCCGGGGTAGAACAAAATGTGACATGGTTTTTTCATATCTTTAGGATGTCCCCTTCATGAAATGAATTGTCACAAGTTTTGCTTTTACTGCAAAAGTCGTGAAATTGATCCATGAAGGGACTCATCACATAGGCAAAAAAACGCCTATCCTGAAAGATGGAGTTCCAAGTCAAACCTTTGTCATTTTCTACCTGCTGGTTGTTTTTACCTCATACTTGCACAGATGGTCTACAGGTAGTGTCCCTACATCCCAAAACAATCAGAATGCAAAAATGTGGTTCTGTTTTGAATCAACAGCCTTTTATATAAGGACTTTCTATAGGCGGAAATGACATTCCTAAGGAAAATCCCCCTGTAATCATGGTGATAATCTTCTATAAGGGGTAGTACAAACCCTGTTAAGGTTTTTTCATAACTTTTACTTGTCCTCTTCATGAAATGGATGGTCAGTAGTTTTACTTTTACTGCAAAAGTCATTAAATGTATCCATGAAGGTACTCACCACATAGGCAAAAAAAAAAAAAACGCCTACCCTGAAAGATGGAGTTCCAAGTCAATCTTTGTCATTTTCTACCTGCTGGTTGTTTTTACCTCATACTTGCACAGATGGTCTACAGGTGTCCCTACATCCCAAAACAATCAGAATGCAAAAATGTGGTTCTGTTTTGAATCCGTAGGCTTTTATATAAGGACTTTCTATAGGCGGAAATTACATTTTTTAAGGAAATGTTCCCCTGTAATCCTGTAAAATCTTCTATAATGGTTTATAACATCTGACAATGTTTTTTCATAACTTTTACTTGTCCTCTTCATGAAATCGATGGTCAGTAACTCTTGACGTCAAGTTTAAATAATCAAGACAAGAGGCGATCAAGAAATTGTTACAGTACTATTCATAATATATAGCCATTTAACACTTATTGCACATTAATGAATGATTGTTTTAATTATATTAAATGATAATATGTTTTACTTTTGTCAATTCTCATCTTCATAGACAAACTCACAGTCACAACAACTGGCCAATAAAAAAGAATATTCCAGTTCTGTTCAGAATTTGTCATCTCACATCTTCCCACAAAATATTAGAAGACACTCAATAGTCGGCTTGATAAAAGCAGGGGTCAACAAGCAGGATCGATAATGTGCTCATTATCAATACAAATGGACAAGCTCCATCCCTACTTACTACTTAGTTGAATTTACACAATATTTTTACAGATTGTCTATAGGGAATACACCAACACCTAAAAGAAACCAGAAGAATATGTCATAATATGCTGCAGGTTTGTTATGCTATGCAGCAGGGTTTTTATTTTATTTCCCAGAGTTCCTCTATCTATTAATACTGTAATAATGCCTCAAATACAACACAATGACTGTTTAATAACAGGGATTACAATTTGATACCATGTCTCTACACACTTCATATTCATTTAGAATCTACGGATGGTTATCAGGTATAGGTATATATGTGTGACATTCGTAATGCCAAATAATCAATCAGCTGCTTTTTCTCATTTTCATTTATTTTGTTTATTTCTTTTTCAATATTTTCACATCAACAACTATTTTGAGCAGTATGATGGAGACTGACCAATTTTTACCAGCTTGCTTGCAAAGCTGGTCAATGGATACAAAGCGATGATCTTCCAAATTCTGACGTAATTTTGGCAGGAGATTTTGTGACATAATCCGCTGTGTATCTATTGGCCAATGGCTGGTCAATGGATTTATTGAATTCTGTCTTACTGTTTATGTTATAGTAATAAATATGGTATGATGGTAAGTATTATTAAAATATAAAAGGTAAGAAGGAATTCAGTTCCCAGTGGATTTCAACTAAGGGCCACTACAATGCTCCACAAGGCTGGTCCACAAGGCACAAGCTGGTATAAAAGGATTGTGTAATTTCTTGTTTATTTTAGTTTACAGTCAATGCACTGTAAATACAGGAGTAACATTATGTGCAACACAATCCCACAGAGAGACATTGAGGCACGTACTACTTTGACTGCAACAATCCTTATCATAGCAGTAGAGTTGGGTGAGGTCTCTTACTGCTTGTTACAGGCTATGTTTTTGAACAGGACAGGCTGTAGTAATGTAGTCTCATCCTTTAGCATCCAACCCTTCCCAACTAGATTCCACAGAAGGGGTTTGGGGACATGATTGTGGCACCATATACTGTACCAGTTTGGTACATAGCCTGTTGAACATTCAAAAGTATCCTCAGTGATGTGAGACTGGCATGGCTGTCGTTGATGCAAGAATACAAAGGAGCTCATCAAGACGGGAACACGGCTGGCCCTTTGCCTTCTTTTTTAGGCCATAGAGAGAGAGAGTGAGGGCATATTGTCTTGCACATGCTGAAGCCTCTGGTAGACTATCTGTCAAGCCAAAGGTTCTCAGACCCTGACCCAATTTATATACATGGATGTACTTGTGTTGCTCATCTAATATGTTAGTCGACAACTCCTTGGAACAGCTTCGATTGTCATGCATGCTGGTCATGGGATAGACAACGATACGTCCCTGTGTCTGATATTACAAATACATTGGGAGTGGCTTTGTGTGAGAGTCTTCCAGCATGGCACGCATTGACTGGATGCAATAAGCAAAACAACAGCTTTCAACAAGCTGGAGAAGCACATAAATGAGCTTCAGGGT
Organism: Nannobrachium achirus; assembly: GCF_963921795.1. NCBI lineage: Eukaryota > Metazoa > Chordata > Actinopteri > Myctophiformes > Myctophidae > Nannobrachium > Nannobrachium achirus. Next base: position 66,219,569 of record NC_137818.1, on the reverse strand, counting down.
ATGAGAATCTTTGGCTTGACCGATAGTCTACCAGAGACTTTAGCATGTGCTAGACAATATGCCCTCATTCTCTATGGCCTAAAAAAGAAGGGAAAGGGCCAGCCATGTTCCAGTCTTGATGAGCTCTGTTGTATTCTTCCATCAACAACAGAAATGTCAGTCTCACATCTGCCTCCCACTAAGGATGCTTTTGAACAGCATGTTCAACAGGCTATGTAGCAAAGTGTTATATCTTATATATATATATATATATATATACCACAATCGTGTCCCCAAACCCCTTCTGTGGAATCCAGTTGGGAAGGGTTGGAATATTGCCCCTGTATTTATATGGACTGTCCTGCTTGTAACTAATTCAAAGAAATAAAAACATTGGTCAGTCTCCTTCAGACTGCTCAAAATAGTTGATTGATAATTGATTGAAAAGGAAATAAACTAAATAAATGAAAATGAGAAAAAGCTGCTGATTATTTGGCATTAAGAATGGTGCACACAATATAGTGTATTCTACTGCATGTAGGCCTGCCCTACATACATACTGCATTTAAGTCTGACTACCATAGATTGCTTGGAACTCCATCTTTCAATTTCATGACTTTTGCAGTAAAAGTAAAACTACTGACCATCCATTTCATGAAGAGGACAAGTAAAACACTGTCAGGGTTTGTACTACCCCTTATAGAAGATTATCACCAGGAGTACAGGGGAATTTTCCTTAGGAATGTCATTTCCGCCTATAGAAAGTCCTTTCATGGATCAATTTCATGACTTTTGCATTAAAAGTAAAACAACTGACCATCCATTTCATGAAGAGGACAAGTCAAAGTTGTGAAAAAACACTGTCAGTTGTTGTTCTACCACTTATAGAAGATTATCACCAGGATTACAGGGGAACATTCATTAGAAATGTAATTTCCGCCTATAGAAAGTCCTTATATAAAAGGCTACAGATTCAAAACAGAACCACATTTTTGCATTCTGATTGTTCTGGGATGTAAGGACACTACCTGTAGACCATCTGTGCAAGTATGAGGTAAAAACAACCAGCAGGTAGAAAATGACAAAGGATTGACTTGGAGCTCCATCTTTCAGGATAGGCGTTTTTTTTTGCCTAAGTGGTGAGTCCCTTCATGGATCAATTTCATGACTTTTGCAGTAAAAGTAAAACTTGTGACAATCCATTTCATGAAGGGGACATCCTAAAGATTTGAAAAAACAATGTCACATTTTGTTCTACCCCGGGTAGGGGTATCTCAAAAACTAAGGCTCTTTTTTAGGGTTTTTTCCTCCTCTAATAGTCAAGTCGTCAGCATACATAAAGTGATTTAGAAGGGTTTCTCCGATCATACAACCTGTACTGCACCCTTCAAGCTGTTTAGACAGGTCGTCCATATATAAATTAAAAAGGGCGGGGCTTAAAATCCCCCCCTGTCTGACCCCATTACTCACCCGAAAAGGGTTGGATAATGTGCTACCCCATTTTACTTGCATTTTCTGTTTGGAATACCAATAAACTAGAATTCTTATTAGGCTACTGGGTACACCCCTAAGCTTGAGCTTATTAAAAAGCTTATAATGATGGATGCCAAACTGCTTGTCCGTGGTCGTTATATATACACTTAATCTGACCAAGAGTAATTTTTCCAAAACTTTGGACAGTATACTAGCTAGAGCTATGGGTCTGTAGTTATTTATACTACCTACTTTCCCAGCCTTATCTTTTATTACAGGGACCAGAACTACACTCAGCATGGAGTCAGGTAAAGTACCATGAGTCAACATCCCTGAGAAACAGAGAGACAGCAACACTGCCAATCTGGGACCAGCTAACTTTAAGTGCTCAGCTGTTATATTATCCAGACCACTGGCTTTTTTGTCAGCAAGTTGCTCTATGACACTAAAAACCTCATGGATATTAAAAACAGTGATTTGTTCTTCAATTGTGCCTACATGGTAAGGCTCACCTTTAACACTATTAAACAGCGCTTCATAGTGCTGTCTCCAGAGGTCAGCAATGCCAACCGGATCAGTTACCCCCTCTATATTACCTGGGAGAGCTGCTTTTGCCCTGTTAAGGGACTTTACCTCTTTCCAAAAATTAGTGATATCATTATTAAGCAGATTGTCAGCCATAGAGTGAGCACTCAGAGCTTGCTCTTGCTTGCTTATGTACCGTAATGCATATTTGTACTTGGCATTAGTTTTCTTTTTATGCTCAAGGACTAGTCCCTGTCTGGGCCTACCAGCTATAACCCAGGCCTTATGGGCCTCATTGGTCTCTGCATGGTGGCAAGCAACCCATTTATTCCACCCAGGCTTGATGTTCTTAGCCTTTCTAGGGCGGGTGAATAAAGACCTGCTAGCCTCCTGAAGGGCACTCACAATATCATTGTACAAAAGACATAGGCTTTCACCGTGGGAAGAGTCCTCACAGTTAACATTGGTGCAGCAAATTGCATAACTGGGCAAATTTACATTACACAATAATTAATTAGAATAAGAGCAATATTTGAGTACAGCTTCTTCCGATAGTTTACCCCAATTAATTTTAACCTCTGAGTTTTCTTCATTTTTAACGAGCGAGGGTACATTATCCACATTTAGTATCATGGCAAGTGGGATGTGGTCAGCTGTGGCCAACCCATAACAAATCTCCATGCTTTCAATCGAGGCATGAGCATCAATAGTGCACCACGTGATCTAACCACGAAGTAGTATTCCATGCTTCACTAACATAAGTAAAACTTGTGTCAGGCAAGAGCATTTTACTAGATATTACTAAATTGGCAAATACAGACTTACTATCTGTCAGGTCAGCATTATAGTCCCCCAGAACATAGATGCATGACGAGTTATTATCCTCAATAAAGGGTTGAATAAATGCAAGCCTGCACACGAACTCATCAAGATGATCATAGGATTCATATGGCGTGTAAATATTAAGAATAACTAGAAATATTGTTCCTTCGAAACAGTGTGGGCTCGATTCCAACCCAACAAATAGGATACTTTAAGGTACTGTAAGGTACAGTACCTTACAGTATTGTACTGTACCTTACTATACTGTACTGCACCTTACTGTACTGTACTGTACTGTACTGTACTGTACTGTACTGTAACTTACTGTACTTTACTGTACTCTACTGTACTGTACTTTACTGTATTCTACTGTAACTTACTGTACTTTAGTGTACTCTACTGTACCTTACTGTACTGTACTCTACTGTACCTTACTGTACTGTACTGTACCTTACTGTACTATACTATACTGTACTCTACTGTACCGTACTGTACCTTACTGTACTGTACTCTACTGTACCTTACTATACTGTACTTTACTGTACTCTACTGTACTTTACTGTACTCCACTGTACCTTACTGTACTTTATTCTACTTTACTGTACTTTATTGTACTTTACTGTACTCTACTGTACCTTACTGTACTGTATTGTACTTTACTGTACCTTACTGTACTGTACTCTACTGTACCTTTCTGTACCTTACTGTACTTTACTGTACTCTACTGAACCTTACTGTACTTTTACTGTACTCTACTGAACCTTACTGTACTGTACATATTCTATGTGTTCTAGATCTACATTTTTGATTCTGTGTTTGGGAACCAGCAACTGTCAAATGGACTCCAACTGTAGTGGAGTATATTGAGTGCATATACTGTAGGCTAACAATCCCAGATCACATCTGTCCTCCACTATGTCTATAACCAAGGCGTTCTTCTATGTGGCCACTCCAGACTGAGGAGTGGAGCATGGCTTTTATTGTGTTTGTGGATCTGACTTGGAAATGCATTGGTTTTGATATCTCCCTGACAACCAACAACAACCACTAATATGGCTGACTGTCCCTGCGGGCTCTAGGATATATGGCTATGGGATTTACATCCCATCGCCCGGACTTGATTCTTGATCACAGCTGTGTAATCAGTAGAGTGGAGAGGGACATTTATTTATAGTTTTAACTATAACTATAGTTTTATACATCACACAGCTTAGACATTTGGATCAAATCAGAGAGCAGACCTGTGTGAACGCAATGATATAGATAGCATATCTGAAGTGTGAACACTGCAGCCACAGCGCCTTAACATAAACATGGGTCTATTATCCTTCTCTCCACTCTGTCCCCACTCACTAAACCCATTGGAAATGCATTGGGTGCTTAAAGTTAAACATTTTTATTTTTTTATATTTATACTACAAAACATTTCAAAACCAAAAGTACAAGCACACGTGTCCTCAGTAAGCTGAACACATAAAAATTTGAATGGTGTTGAAAGGTGTAAGCGTTTAAGAGATGAAGCGCGCCAAAGTTTTGAGGAGATACACATATAGCTATAAATAAATAAATAATGAAGATAACATACGTGTGCTCGCCTTCCAGGCGAGCCCACAACAAACATTTTACCATTAAAATTAAACTCAAGCCCAATGGCCCAATCAACATTTAAACGTACAATTTTAACCATAGGGTCATATTTAACATTCCATAAAATCGCGACTATCCTACTATCCTCCCGCTATCCTACCTCTGTGAATTCCCGTGCTCAGGTCCGTGGTGGATTCACCAGCACCGTGGAAGTCTGGGTGCAGGGTGTTAAGTTTATCCAAGTCTTGCTTGGCCATCCAAGACTCTTGTATACACAAGACATCACAGTCATCCAACAGTGTATCCACCACCAGCCGCCTCGCTTTGTCGGCAGCCGAATGTCCTAGTCGTCTATGCCATACCCGAAGGCAGCATTCAAATAATTGCCTTTTCCAAACTCTCCTAAACTTGAATGCAGCATCTTATGTTGAAGGAATTGCATAGAAATCCATGCTGTACACCACATTGCCTTTTTTATGCTTTGTTTAGTGTGGTATGAAGTACTGAAAATAGCCAACCTCCAAGATCACACTGCGCGACGCGTTGTGAGCTTGGAGGTCTGCTATTTTCAATATTTTCAACAAAAGGCCCTTTTAGATATTTCAGCCCCTGCCTCTATAAAATCTCTGCACGTCCATGTGTGTGTGTGATAAATACCTTTGGTTAAAGACCGTTGGTATGCGGTCAGGCTCAGGCCTGACTCGGGGAGACTGACGCCCCTGCCTCTGGAAACGTTGTGGGCTAACATCGATGAAACGTAGATGAAACGGGGTGGCCACCTGAAGACTTCAATGAAAGTCCTACCCTCACCAATTCACCAGTCCACTCTCACTCTCATAACCTTCAAGAGCACCATAGGGATTGAATCATCTTAGTTCTATGTGTTCTACTACTAGTCTACTACAGGGGACCCCAATGGAAACATCGGGGTCACGTTGTATTGAACTGCACTTTCCTGTGCTTTTTCTTTTTGCAAACTGCTAATAAAGTATTCAATCAATCACTCAATCAATCAATCAATCAATCAATCAATCAATCAATCAGTAAATCATAAACTAGAGAGAGCAGTGCATGGGGCTCAGAATGTATTGTCCTTGAGAGTCAGTCAACAGCGACAACCTCAGGAATAATCCTGCTATTTCTTCTGTAAATGTATGGTTTATACAGTAGATAGCTGTTCCTTCCATGGAAGATTATCTACATTTATTATGTGTTCCATGAAATAATACCCTGCATATTCATCCAGAATGTCTCAGACTTGTCCTTGTCTGTGGCAAATTTAACATTTAGATTTTAATGTTCTCATTTTGATCACAAGACCGAATTAGTGAATGTCAGTCTGCAGGTTTTCTTCACAATATTTATGACAATGATTTACTGTGACACTGTGTGTAAATTAATCCACTAGGACAGCGGTTCTCAGACCTTTTATTTTCAAGAAGTAAGAACCCACACAACTCTTAGAGTTAAAGAGCTGTAATGGTCCATTGGACCACCGTCAAGGTTGGGCGTTTTGTTATTTCTTAGGACTGACATCCATCTGTTTGCTGTTGATTCACTCTCATCTGTGTGTAAACCATCTCTGACACCTGACCTGTCCACAATGATACCCAGATGTATGCAGTCTACATTGTGTCATATCAAATCAAATGATTGAAATAGGCTCTATGCACAGCAGCCATATCAGAGAGAAATTGGGCCCCTTCCTTACTTCCTTCTAGGAACAAGAGGAAAGGACTGGCACCAACGTAATTTTCGCTATCTCGCAAATTCCAACCGGCAGATTCGTCGCACCCCGGGATCCGGCACCTATTCCTTGACAAATTAAGTATTTGGGCCTACCCTGTATACAGTGTATATCAACAAAATGTGACACAGATCTGTTTACACAATGCTGTACCCCCTCCAACTGTTATAAGTACACAATGTTAAACTGTTTTAATTATATTTTGACCTTTGGCAATGTAAACGTATGTTTTCTCATGCCAATAAAAAGCTAATTCAGTATCTCGCTCTGCATAACACAAGCCCGGTATGCCAGATGCCCAGTCCACTCCTTTGGGGAGAGTGCTTAGCTCTCCATTAAAAATGTAACCCCACTCTATCAAAAGGGTAGCAAACTACCGACCAGTTACTATATTGAGCTGTAAGTTCATAGAAAGGATAATCTACGACCCAATAGAGCAGTGGTTCTCAACCTGTGGGTCGGGACCCCCAGGGTGGTCCCCAAATTATTTTGGGGGGTCCCCAGATGATTAGCTAAATGTGCAACATTGTTTTCTCTCTCAACAGTAAACAAACCAACATAATGTTTAAGTGTATAGAGGGTATCTGCACATTTCTAAAGTGACAATATAAGGACTTTTTAATACCTCTAAAATTAAATATTGACCAAATTGACAAATATTAGAGGCAGAAATTGTGAAAATAGACGATCATGCTCACAATGCCTCAGAATAGAACCGTGTTATACAAAATGTAATGCCTCAACTCTAAGTGCTCGTCAGGTCGTTGGGTCCCCAATTCAAATATGATTATTTTGGGGGTCACGGCCTGAAAAGGTTGAGAACCAATAGAGAGAGTTGCAGCTTGTCACCTCCCTTCAACGCCAGCTTATTGTGTCTAAAAATACATATTTAGTACGCATGCCCCCACCCACTGATCGCTAAAACAATAGAATGCAGTAAATGAAAACATGTTGACACTCTACAATCTAAAATATGAACCCTTGCTGTTAAGAAAAAAAAAAACGTTTTCCTTTAATTGTGCTGAAAAGATCTGTATCTCATTTCCAAGAAATGATGTCAGTTCTTTGTTTCCTTGTACTTCATGCATCTCTGGTGCTTATACGTCAGTGGTGTGTTGCTGCTAAAGCGGTGACAGCAAACATACTGTGTACATAGTGATTGTTACCAATGAAGACTGAGCTCTGCATATCCTGATACCTGAAACTATGTAGTGTACTGATACAGTACAAGATAGCTTTCCTGTTTAAGATGATGATGATGATGATGAGGGTATTTTATATTCTTTATTTCCTTGTACGGTACCAACCAAACAGCCAGTTCCTTAAAAACAGGGCTTGAAATGGCAATAAATATTTAAAACAAAGGAGTCTTTTGTTTTGGTCACGCAGCCTGGCACCACATATTCTCAGATGGGAGTCTGCAACTACACTTTTTTTTAAGACCCAAATTGCTTATTATAAGCAGACATGGCAACACAGGTTTCACCCAGAGCCCATCCTCATTGAGTTTCCTGTTCATCACCAAGGAAGTTAAAATATAAGGAAGGGAAACCACGTGACCGCCGGGACCGGCCATGACGCTCCCATGGGTGCCAGAATGATGGAGCCGGCTAGATCAGCTCATGAACAAACCTGGAAGAAACACTATTTATGAACTACTGAGACCTTTGTCATATAATCTCTTCAGGAATATAAAAGAAAATATATCAAAGGTATTTCAGAATCACTTGCTTTTCGATGTGCACAGTGCATAATGAAATAATAATAACAGTAAATAATAATCGTTTCTGTCTCCGAAGTATTGCAAGATTTGGTTCACAGACAGGTGGATATAGTCTCGCGATACTGGCACCCATGGTGAGCTTCATGGCTGAACATGGCCTATCCCCGTTGTCACGTGATGTCCCTACCTCCTATTCACCTTGTTCATCACTTTCCCAGGTGTTTCCTGATTTTGAGCTTGTAGATCGTCTATTTTTTAATTGGAATCAACTTTATGAACTGAAATACAAATAAATACATTAAAAAATAAAAAATAAAACAGGTCATATTTGCATGTTTGGAATTGTAACAGCTGAAATCAATAATAATATCAGTATTCTGATATTAACCTGCAGGCCGCATTAAGTGAATTGAAACTTTTAATTGAATCATATCTTGTGACCAGGTAACCTATAGCTGTATAACAGGGATCCTATCCTATCTTGTGACCAGGTAACCTATATGTGTATAACAGGGGTCCTATCCTATCTTGTGACCAGGTAACCTATAGCTGTATTTCATTTCAGTTTTTACATGATTACATTTGACCATGTATGCTATACTGTAGCTCTTATCAGTTCAATAGGACTAGACTTCCAGACCACGTTGCAGCCTGATTTTTTCTAAAGGCTTGAGTTTTACCTTTCTTTGTACTCTGCTGCCACATGTTCTGCTGCCTATACGAGCCTATCAATGTCTCCATTACACAATATGGATATATCTTTGTATATTATATCATGATTTCGACAATCGTGTCACAAGGTCAGCATAAGGAAATGCATCTCAGGTTCATAATTACTCCCCTAAGGTGTGTGTGTGTGTGTGTGTGTGTGTGTGTGTGTGTGTGTGTGTGTGTGTGTGTGTGTGTGTGCGTGTGCGTGTGCGTGTGCGTGTGTGCGTGCGTGCGTGCGTACATACGTTCATGCTTGGTGGCTGGGCACCACAGCTCTATCGGGTTCAACTCTATTGGCACAAAGTGTGTTGATTTGTCACTGTCCCGCCCTTTGCTGCGGTTGCAGCCAATAGCCTTCACCACCCTGGTCCCGGAATCCAATTCTAAAGGACAGGAATTGAATTGAAACAGATATAGAAACCTAATTAGGCTTACTTTTAAAAGTAAGTCAAACAGATGTGGTCATAACTTTAACCCAAGGGGTCCAGAGAAAATAAAACAATTTCTCAAACATGGGGCACTGCACAGTGTTGCAGCAGTGAGAAACGTTTCACTGCGCAACACACTGCACAATGTTGCAGCAGTGTGAAATGTTTCAAACGTCCATAATATAGCTCTTATCGGCGCTATATACAGTAGGTCTAGACTTCCAGGCCACGTTGCTGCCTGATTTATGCCTGAGAATCTAGGTTTCTTTTAAATAGGGCTTGAGTTTTACCTTTCTTTCTGACATGATGACTGCATGCTGCCACATGCTCTGCTGCCAAACAAGAACATATCAATGTCCCCTTAAACAATATCTTTATATTATATAATTATTTTACTAATCATGTCATGATGTATCAGCTTAAGGAAATGCATCTCAGGTTCATAATTATTCCCGTAAAGGGAACAAAGCTGTGTGTGTGTGTGTGTGCGTGCGTGCGTGCGTGCGTACGTGTGTGTGTATGTGTACGTGCGTGTGCGCATGTGTGTGTGTGTGCACATGTCATTCAGAAGAAGGGCAGTAGGCCATCAAAGGATGCAATTTAATTCCACGTTGTCAACAAACACATTTTTTTCTAAAGGACAGGGTTACATGTGAGCCTGCAGCGTATTGGAAAGGGCTTTGTTCCTTTTGGAGGTGGTGAATATATATATGAGACAGCTGTGAGCTGTGTCACTAGTCATTGAGTCTAGCTGTGTGCTGGGTTACTGGTCAGTGAAGTTAGTTTGTTCTGTTTCATTAGTCAGTGAGTCTCGTTGTGTTCTGTGTCATTAGTCAGTGAGTCTAACTGTGTTCTGTGTCACTATAGTCAGTGAGTTTAGGATGAAGGCTTGCGGTGCTTTGCTGTTCGTCCTGTTCTGTGTGTGTGAGGCTGACCCTGACGTCCAGCCCCTTCTGACCCATCAGGAGGACCAGGGAACAGAGTTGGAGCTGACCCTGGACCATCACCATGAGCACGGAACCACAGACAAAGAAGACACAGGTGAGGAGGATTTATTTTACATCACTAGATGTTCAGGCTGCTATGCAGCATTCAAACCTATAGTCCTACACGTATGTTGTGCAAATAAGAGTTATGTTCACCAACGTATGCCAATTGAAGTGCTATACACTGCTATAACACTGAAGTATGTCCATCTGAAGTGCTAAACACTGCTATGACACTGAAGTATGTCCATTTGAAGTGCTAAACACTGCTATGACACTGAATTATGTCCATTTGAAGTGTTGAGCACTGATATAACACTGAAGTATGGTCATTTGAAGTGCTAAACACTATAACACTGAAGTATGGCCATTTGTACGTCAACATAAACATTGGAACTAAAATCAAAATACAGCCAGAGGGACGTATCTTTCTGAAAGGAAACACCCCAGCACAATAATATTATGGCTGATAAAGGGAAATGGCTGCTAAAAAGAGCATATACTGTACATATATACAATGTTTATTACGTGTATTCCTTGTTTCCTTTGATTTCTACATTGTGGGTCCTTGAACCGGGTTTGAGCCCTGACACCTGTGTTTTTTATATTTAAAATCAAAATGTATGTTTTGTACAAATACTTCATAATTGTAATTATTCAGGTTCAGGTTCAGGTTCGGTTTATTAGTCAAATGCGTATCCATACAAGTACAGACAAACAATGAAATGCTTGTGCCAAGAGCACTCTCAGCCTTATTGCACACAAAACAATACAACAACAACAGGTCACCCAGGACAACCCAAAAAACAACAAAACAACCATACAGTGTGACAGTGTACAGTTTAAAAACTGCGTATATTGCACATGACTACCTACGTCTCGCTTCCATCTCTTCGTTAAGCAACCTGATTGCTTGAGCATAAAAACTATTACTGAAACGGGTGGTGTGAGATTTGATGCTCTGGTAACGTTTTTTTGATGGGAGGAGATAGAACAGGGAATGGGCGGGATGACAGCTGTCCTTTAAGATGTTCTCTGTCTTTTTCTTACAGCGTGTGTTATAGATTGTGTGTAGCTGTGGTAATTCTGTGCCAATAATTTTGGCAGCTCTCTTCACAATTCTCTGTAACTGTTTACTGTCTTGAGCAGTCACGTTACCAAACCACACTGTTATGCATCCTGTCAATACACTTTCTATGGTACAGCGATAGAAATTAACAAGAGCCTTGGTGCTTAGGCCATTACCTAAGTAATTAGTTACTTTACCCCACTGGTCAAAACCCAGTAGGAATGTTATATGTAGATACTCTAATTTGATTCTCTTAAAGGGATATTTCACTTACAAAAACTTTTTTTTGACATTTTATCATCTAACGGGCTTTTATGAAAACCCTGAACAGATTTTAATTTGCTTGATTCAATATGTAGATATTTGATGTAAATGTTACGAGGCCCTCCTCCTCCAGGGCTGCTTTCCATACACACCCATTGTAACTTTGTAACACACTCTATTTTAACCATGATAGATTCATTAAAAACACACATATTTTTTCTAGTGACTCATAATACCCTCCTAATATGTGTTTTTTGATAACTTTTTTCATTTCTTTTAAATATTTTGTTCTATTTCATGTTTTCCATTTTCCCAAGAATTATAAAAAATAAATGAAAAAGGTTTAAAAAAAAAAAAAAAACATGGCCTGCTCATGTATTAGGAGGGTATTATGAGTCACTAGAAAAAACAATGTGTATTTTTAATGAATGTATCATGGTTAAAATGGAGTTTGAAGTTACAATGGGTGTGTATGGGGAGGGGCCTGGACCTGGAGGACCTGATATCTAAATATTGAATCAAGCAAATTAAAAACTGTTCAGGGTGTTCATAAAAGCCTGATTAGACAATGAAATGACCAAAAGATTTTTTGAAAGTGAAATATCCCTTTAAGTACCAGCTCTTATGCCTTAACTTAAAGCCCTGTCCATACTGTCTGCGATGTCCGATTCAACTACAAAACTAGAAATACTGTTCCTACGAGACAGTGTGGGCTCGCATGGAACACCATGTATGGGCACAAAGATCTACCCAACAGGCACTCCAACATATATGGGCATAAAAAACTGCTCCACTGCTCCTCATTGGCTAAAGGTCCTGCCTTTGTACTGACATTTTTTTTAGGAGAATAACCTTGGTCTATAAAGTTGTTGTATAACATACTGGTCTCGCCTTTCAGCGAGCCCACAGAAGTCCTCATGCATGCATGTACAAAGCTCATGCTAAGTTGATTATATTGTCTGCCTCATACAGTATGTCCACAACTGTTACTTTTCAGGATTCAAATTAAAAAAGAAAATAGCAAAAGTAAGTTAATTTCACCAGGGGAAAAATACACAAAAAAAGTTAGAACATGCCCAAACAGCAAGGGCCTAAATTTAGAATGAAGTCCTCATTCATGCATTGCACACACAAAGTACATGCTTTACAATTTACAATTTAGGCTTTTAGCAGACGCTCTTAATCCAGAGCGACTTACAATAAGTAAGGTAATACATCAAACAATAAGAAAGCTAATATATCAATACATATATCAACATCAATACTTCAAATACATAGAAATATATATCTAAAAAAGAAAAAAAAAGGAAAAAAAAAAGAAAACGTAGGTAGACCAGGGCACCTAATCAATAAAAAAGCTTTATAAAAAAACCTAACATTTTTTAAATGCTATTTATCTATCATGTATGGTCATTGGGGGAAGGCGAGTGCTACGATAACTGCTATGGGCCTAGGTGAAGCCACGGCAGAAGCTAGGTAGTGAGTCTGTTGTTCTAAGTGCGAAAGGGAGTTTATTCCACAGTTTGGGGGCCAGGAGGTCGAAAGGACGAGTGGATTTGATAATAATGCATCACTTTCCTTAAATGGTGCAATAAGTGATGCCCTTTCTCCCTGCGTTTCATCCTAGGTGTGTTTGCAGAAAAGATCATCGGAGGCGTTGAGGTGGTGCCCTACTCTATCCCATACCAAGCCTCCCTGCAGTACGGGGGGCTCCACTTCTGTGGAGCCACCCTCATCCACCCGCAATGGGTGGTGACTGCCGCCCACTGCTGGAGACCGTGAGTTACTGCACTTTGGTACTCTTTTCTTTTTATATAAGGATGTGTTGCACAAACTGCCAGGTGTATGCTTGTGTTCTTTATTGACGCCCAAGGCCCAAGGCTTACTGCGTTTAACCTGAGATCTGATTCATGTACAAGCAGTGGTTTAAAGTAACTAAGTACAGTTTTGAGGTATTTTCTTTTTTACTTTACTGGAGTAGACCTAACTTTTACTTCTAACCCAGCACTACATCTCAGCTGCAAATATTGTTGGCTAATGGCTACCTTTACTCCACTACAATTAAGTATTTGGAAAATTGAGTTACTTGTTAGTTTGTAGATTTTGATTGTCAAGGAGAACTGCTATTTTTAATTATACATTTATAAACTTAATGAGTAATGAGTATTTTGTATTTTTGGCACTTTAAGTACATTTTGATTCAAATACTCATACTTTTACTCAAGTAAATTTTGAATTGCTGACAGTCATACCCAGGCCTGGAATTTCATAATTTTAGGGTCAAGGTCACTTGGCCTTTGGTGTTGTCTATTTACAAAGGGCAGAAAAAGGCCAAATGCCAGGGCAGGAAGGCCATCAAATAAAACAAGTTTGGAGTCCATTGAAATAATAAATTGAATTTAAAGGGTTAAGGATTATTTTTTAATTTAATATGTATGAGTATGGTATTTATTTATCTGATCCATGTTCAGCCCTGCACCAATCAAAGTCACTGGATTGGTTTACATTTGGGGATTGGTTTAAAGCAGCAAAGTTGAGTTGCTGCTGTTTTGGCCATCCGGAAAGCCTTGAAGAGATCTCAAATCTCAAACGTATACATACAGGTAAAAAAAAAGAAGAAACTTGCAGCGCCCTCTGCCTGAATGTTGTCATGAAATTATCTTTAAAAATAAAATAAAACATTATTATGGTTATCAGTCGTAGAATCTGGACTGGAATAGAAATGTTCACCCCAAAGCAGGGATTTCATGAAGGTCTTTTCATGCATTGCCACCATGTTTGAATACAAGCATTATTGACTGAGTTGGCCGGAGGTGAGATGATTGTGCTGTGGTCTTTGTATAGGAGACACCTGGTCAAAGTGGTCCTGGGGGAACACACCCTCAACCGTGTGGATGGCTTCGAGCAGCAGTTCAGAGTGACCAGAGTCCTGCCCTACTACATGTACAACTATAGGAAGTTTGACAACGACATCATGCTGCTTAAGGTATCTGACCCTATATAACTCTATGATCTGACCAATGACCATGGATCATCTCTAGCCCAGTGGTTCTCAACCTGCGGGTCGGAACTGCAACTATTTGAAACTTTAATTACTAGTTACTTGGTAGATTTTGATTATTATTACAAAACAAACTTTAACCACTATATATATATTGTCCATTTGAAAACTGCAGATTGTGAGCTTGTATTTTTCAATGTTCTTATTTTTTTTACTAAATCTTTATCCCACGATTGTGTTACCCATTTTTCACCCAGTGCCAATTATCTAATGTAATCCTTGGCGCTACACTCAACGGATTGACCTCATGCTTCCTTCTATGCATGAGGAGTCCAGGTTGCTTCTTTTCACCTGACAGGGGGGAGTTTCCCAGGTTGGACGTAGCGCATGGAAGGAACACATTATTTCAACCAGTTCCTTGCCCCTCCATCAGGCGCTCCGGCTGGGGGAGGCATTATAGAGACCAGGATTACTGCATGTTTTTTTATGAGGGTACCTATCCTAGGAGACACAGGGAGAACATGCAAACTCCACACAGAAAGGCCCTTTTTGCCAACCACACCTGGAGGAGGAGAGAACACGCCGGGGACACAGCGCTGCGAGGCGTTGTGGGCTTGTAGATCGGCTATTTTCAGCAAAGAGGTTTGGTGTAGAGGGGAAAAAGAGCAGACTTCTGAGTAAAAGGTCATGTTTATTAGGTAATGACGGCTCAAGTGGTTAAATATCTGAAAACATAAATTGACATGACTCCAAAATACACTCATGATTGTGCTGTCAAACGATGAAACTAAATGGAATCTATGAAAAGGTTGTGGGGGTCCCTGCTTCATCTCTCTCTCAACTAAGGGGTCCTTGGCCTGAAAATGTTGAAAACCCCTGTTTTACAGTATTGATACTTTTTACTTCACAAAAAAAGAAAGTTTTCCACCACTAGTACTGATGAGTGTGAATGACCTCTTCTCTGTTCTTAGATGGACCGGCCAGCGGTCATCAACGAAAGGGTGCAGGTGGCCAGCCTACCGGGCCGCAGCACGCCGCGGCTTAGCAGCAAAACAGAGTGCCGGGTCAGTGGCTGGGGGGTGACCAAGCTGTACAGCTACCGGCTGTCCCCCGTGCTGAGGGCCGTGGACGTGGACTTCATCCCACAGTGCCAGTATTACTACTACTTCAGGTTCACCAGGAACATGATCTGTGCTGGGTCAAGCTTCGGAGGCAAAGACTCCTGTCATGTAATACAGTGGTTCTCAACCTTTTCAGGCCGCAACCCCCAAAATAATGATATTTGAACTGGGGACCCCCCACCCTGACGAGCACTAAGAGTTGAGGCATTACATTTTGTATAACATGGTTCTATTGTGAAAATAGCAGATCGGCGTTGTGGGCATGTAGATCGGCTATTTTCACAATTTCTGCCTCAACTATTTGACAATTTGGCCAATGTTTAATTTGTCATTTGATAGCTATTAAAAAGTCCTTAAATTGTCACTTTAGAAATGTGCTATACACTTACACTTTATTTTTGTTTGTTTACTGTTGAGTGAGAAAACAGTGCTGTACATTAACCCATTTAGGCCTGAACACATTATGACGCAATATTTTATGCTTTAAATATAAAAAATAGCAGATATACAAGCTCACAGCGCGGCACCGAGTGCCGCGCTGCGAGCTTGTAGATCTGCTATTTTTGAAAAATCTGGAAAATTAGAATTTTGACCTGATTCTATAAGTGTCTTTTGAATCCTTCTAAGATGTTTGGAAAAAAAATATGTTTCTATGTCAGCAATCTGGCCAGCCATCGTCAAAGAAAAGGTCCTTTCACTTAATTGGAGCTCAGTTAGTCTGTTCTTGAGAGACTACTGTGTCAGTGGTTCTCAAACCTTTTCATGTGAAGGACCCCCAAAATGACATGTATTTGGCCACGGACCCCCATCTCAAAATATTTAGTTCCAGGGACCCCCCAGATGCAAAATTTGAGTTACAATTGTCCGCTTAAAAAATACGTATATACAAAGATTTGAACACATTTTCACGACTTTTCAAAAATAGCAGATCTACAAGCTTGCAGCGCGGCACTCGGTGCCGCGCTGTGAGCTTGTATATCTGCTATTTTTCAGTAGCAAAAGTTACTAGGGCCCCTCCACCTTGGGCCCTAGTAACTCAGTCCAACTTTCCTCCCCCTTGTGACGCCCCTGACTGCATAGATATCAGTCTGGAATCTCTGTGCGGAACCTGCATTTTCCATGCATGTTCTTTTACTCAAGTCATTTCTTAATTCTGGACTTGTACTTGTAAGGGCACGGTCATGGCAGGAAACTGAACCATTCCCATTGAAATGCATTGGCAGAATCCGCCATAGAACTAGAAAGATGCAATACTGGAAAATTGCAAGTGTGCATGGTCGCCGTGACGCGAGTCACGTTTACAAATTAATTCCTTTGAAATTTCCCATTTCAAGTCAATGGGGAAAATGTATTCTCTAATATATTAATGGCCATATATGGAGATCTCTGATGTCATCATATCTTGGAATGCCCATATATGGACATACTGTGTCAGTCTCGTGTGGTCTATGACGTCAGAAATAGGCTATATGATGTCAATCATCTCCATATTTGGGAAAAGTAAAATTTTCACATTGTCCCATTCAAGTCAATGGAGAAAATGAACTAATAAATGAAAATAAATTAAACTAAATGACATATCGCAAAATGCAAGCAGACGAGTCCCGATGAAGCCGGTTGATTATATGGCAGATACAAACATTTCAAAATAAAGTTTATCCGGAAAGAAAGAAAGAAAGAAAGTACTATACACTAATAAAAGTGTGGTGTGACCAAGCCCTAACAGAGTATTTTTACATTTCACACACACACACACACACACACACACACACACAGACACACACACACACACACACACACACACACACACACACACACACCTCTGATAAATCGGTCAATACTTTTCCCTTTCTGTCCTCTAGGGGGATTCAGGCGGGCCTCTGGTGTGTAACGGTAACTTTGAGGGCATCGTGTCCTGGGGCATCACCTGTGCCAACCCTTACTTCCCTGGCGTATACGCCAAGGTCAGGAACTACCTCGTGTGGATCAACTGGTACTTGCAGTACGGCTAGCTGTATAGACGACGGAACAACCCGAAACCTCTAAAACAGGGATCTTCAACAGGGGCGTCCAGGACTCCTTTTTTTTCAAGGACATTTTGACACATTTTTATGTATTTTTCTTGTTTCCTTTTTTTGCCACCACGTAGAGCAAAGAAAAAAAATCCACATAAAAAACTGTAAACAGAAACTTTAAAAAAAAAGAAACTGAAAAAGAAAAAAGAGGAGACTTTTTTATGTAATTGTTGTCATTTCATTAAAACAGAGAAAAAACTGCTATTGTGTAAATTAATATTTATATCTAGAATACTTTAGGTTTGAATACAAAAGGGAGAAAGAACCAAAGGAAAAAAAAGAAAAAAAAAAGACAACCCTGAAAATTAAAAAGACATGTTTCCCCTATTTAAAACATAAGGGGCCCACCTTTTTTCGAAAGCATTTTCTCTGCCATTAATTCTATAGGTCACCTTTTCCATAAGGTACATGTCCTCTGTTTTTCCCACCATTTCTCTACCCTGGGAGGTTCCACACTTTTCCAACTCCTTGATATTTGCTTGAGCGCTGTAATTCTCAAAATCCAAAAGAGATATAAATCTCGACTTGGCAGACTCTGGGGGCGTGTTCCAAGGAGTATATTATGATTTTGTAAGTTTAAAACTCTCCCAAATATTTGTTCTATTGTTTGTGTGACTCCTGTCCAGAAGGTTTGTACCTTGGGGCATGTGAGGAATACATGGGTGTGATCCGCTTCACTCTCCAGCAGCCAGAGTTTAAATTATACTTAGACATTGACAGAGGTGTTTGAAAGTACCTTATATTTATTTTCCAGGCATATTCCTGCCAGAATGGTGATCTTAAGAAAAGAAAAATGTATTTGAAGCTCTGATTCCACTCGTTTTCATTTATAGTAATTCTCAATTCTTTATCCCACTTGTCTTTAATATGAGCTAAGTCTTCAGGTTTATTTTCCTGAAGTATTTTATAAAGTTGTCCGATTGTATTTCTGTATTCGTTTCTTTGATGCGATTTTATTATATATCTCAGGAGAGGGTGAAGGTTTCCAAGAGTTCTAATTTTAAGCTGATCTTTGAGGTAGCTCCTCACTTGCAAATATCGATGAAATTGATTTCTAGCAATTCCATATTGATCTACCAAGTATTCAAAAGAGACCACCTCGTCTTCCTTGTACATTTGATAGAATCTTGTGAGACCTTTCCCTTCCCATATCTTAAATACTTGATCCATAGTGTTCGGAGTGAAATCCGAGTCCCGTGACATCTCTCATAAGAGTCATTTCTTGTTCTTTGATTTTACTTATTTTAGATATTGTTTTCCAAATTTTGAAGGTGTTGTGTATGGAGTGGTTGAGTGTTTTAATATGTGCTTTATTAAAAGCTGTAAAAATCAAAGTACTGAGTGACTCAACAAGTTTAGACTCCATAAGCTTCCATTTAGGATTCATTTTATTGTTCGTCCAGATCAGGATAGATTTAATCTGTGCTGCATAATAGTAATACATTAGATTAGGTAATGCCAACCCACCTCTGTCTTTGTTTTGTTGCAATGTTTTAAGTTTAACTCTTGGCTTCTTTGCGTCCCATATAAACCTTCTCAACAGTCCCTCCCAGACATGAAAACATGAAGGTGGTATATACAATGGCAGGTTTTGAAACAAAAATGAGAATTGTGGCAGAACATTCATTTTGATAATCTTAATTCTTTCCAGAAGGGATGAGGGTATTATTCTCCATCTACTGAAGTCTTGTTTTATGGCATTTTCCAGGGGCCCATAGTTAGAGTGATATAGTTCATCTAAATTATTAGGTATGGTTACTCCCAGATATCTGACTTTGTTCTGGTCCCATTTGATATTAAACTGTTTTTTAAAATCACTTTCCAAGTGACCACCCACTAACATAGCTTCTGTTTTATTTAAATTTAACTTATAGCCTGACATCACTCCATATTTTGTTATTTCATTTAGTAGACCAGGTAAGGACTTATAAATATCTGTTAGATACACTATGATATCATCTGCATACATTGCCAATTTATGCTCTTCTCCCTTTATGATAACTTTCTTTATTTTATTGTTTTCCCTGATGTGTTCTGCTAAAGGCTCAATACACAAATTGAAAATTTGAGGTGATATTGGATCTCCTTGTTTTATTCCTCTTTTCAAGTTAAAAGTCTTGGAGAGCATCCCATTAATGCTTACTCTTGCCTTTGGTTCTTTATACATTCCTTCCATTAACGTAATAAATGTTTTATGAAACCCAAACTTCTCGCATACTCCGAATAGGAAAGACCAAGAGACTCGGTCAAAAGTCTTTTCGGCGTATTAAGTTAACGTCAACATCTGTTGTTTCGTTACCACTGTTTCATCTATAATGTTAAGAGTGTGCCTCACATTATCACTTAGTAAACGGTCCTTAACAAAACCTGTTTGATCTAAATTAATTATGTCTGGGAGTATCTCTGAGAGTCTTTTGGCTATAATTGAAGTGAAAATCTTTTGATCTACGTTGAAAAGCGATATCGGTCTATACGATGAACAATTTGTCGGGTCTTTTCCTTCTTTTGGTATAACAGTAATAATTGCTGAGTTCCAGGTTTCTGGCCACTTTCCTGTTTGTAATATGGCATTGAAAACTCTACATAGAATGGGTATTATTATAGTATTGAACCCTTACAATCCCTATTCTGAGGAGAACTTCCGCCAAAAATAGCCAGTGGGCTATTTTCGGCAAAGAGGTTTGGTGTTTAGAGGGAAAAAAGAGCAGACCAAGTACAGAGTCAAAGGTCAAGTTTACTAAGTATTGACGATGGTGTACTGTAAGTGGTTAAATGTTTGAAAAATACACATTAAAATGAATCCAACATACACAGATGATAGTGCTGTCAAACATGAAGCTATCTATGAAGCTATGAAAGGGTTTATATATTTTATAGAATACAGTCGTTGTACCTTGAAAGTGCTGGTGGTGGTACCACAATGGCAGTTTGGTGGTACCACCTAATTTTCTATTCTATAGCTCCACCACTAGGTGGTGGCAGAGAGCAACTAATGCCCAGACCCAGGCAGTTTCAGTCAACAAATAGACAATTGAAAAAAAATAAAGTTAGTTAGCTGTTTTTTCTTCTTTTTTTAAAAGAAAAAGAAAGTGTTGCTTTATACACAACTGTGTTTATAATATTTAACAACAATAAACACACTAAACAATGTTAGACAAAATAAATACAAAAACATATTCATAATTTATCTTTTGAGGCAGAAATAAGCTTGGGTTGTTTATCCCTTTAAAATTATTCAAGGGGTAGCTTGAGTGAGCAATAATATTTTAATTTCATGGATATTTTTAATTAAGTTTAAAATATAACTCTCTGTGGAAACAAGTCCCCAGTACCCAAGGAACAAAATCAAACCAATCAAATCTTTCAGTTGTAATAATTTTTTGGCAGTTGTAAATCTGCATTTTATGAAGCCACTTAAAATATAGGCCTATATTTAAACGTGGTAAAACATTAGAGCTTTAGCAATGGACAACATTTTAGTGGCTAATGCAAGGATTGAACCCCCAACCCTTGACACATAAGTCTGACACTTAGCCCACTAGACTACCTTCATCCTGTTGATGAGAGACCGTTGTGTTGGCTACAGTTAGTTCGCCTGCTACAGTGAGTTTGAGATATGGCCCAAAATGTATAGCTTTAGTCATGTGCATGTCATCCAATGTCTACTAAGTGAGTGCATTATTATAATAACTAATTGTGTGGAGTCGTATATAATGCATGTTATTGAACTGTTTACAATTCTCTCTGCTAACAGATGTGAATGGAACTCAGTAGAACAAACATGTGTAGACAGAAAAGTACAGTATCCTGACAAATCATGTGTGTGTTAAAGTAATATGTTCTTCATTTTGAGGTAGAAATAAGCTTTCAATCAACAGATAGAAGCTTGTTGAAGTGAAAAGAAAACTACTTGTAATGCTAATGAGTGACTGTAATATAGTAGGCTAATGTAGTGCAATGTTAGGCCTACTTTAAGTACATTTTGAGGCCAACACTTTCAAACTAAAAGATTTGAAAAGTAAAAGTAAAAGATTTGAATACTTTCTACACCACTGGTGGTGAAGGGTATACAAATGTGACCCTTTGTTTGAGCGGGATCTTGGTTGAACATGTAGAGAACAGTTTGAATGGACAACATTTTAGAGGCTAAAGGAACAATCAAACCCTGATGTCCTGACTAACAAGTATGTATCCTGGCCTAGAAAGCTGTAGCTTAGTGGTTAGTGAGAATGCCTAGAGAGCCTAAGCTCCTGTTTGTCCCAGGTTCGATTCCCAGCCAAGCCAGCTAGGAATTGATGTGTCCGTGAGCAAGATCCCTATTGCTCCCTGAGCCCCTGCTACAGAGAATTGGCGGTACTAAACTACTCATTTGCATGTCATCCAAAGTCTGCTAAGTTGTTGTGCATTATAATAATTATATTTTCACACTAATTATATGGAAATGCATTTGATTGTTTATTGTTTGTTTAATTGTTTATAAGGCATTTCATTGAAATGTTACTTTTTAAAAAAGGCCTCAAAAACTTTTTTTTTTTTTTTTTTTAGTAATAAGCTAATCTGCATTTTAGTCTACAAACTGTGTTGAATTTACAGATCGCTACTTCAACAGAGGTCACACAACTACTAGCCATATAGCTACAGCTGCACTGCTGGTATGAATGAAAAAAACAAACAGTGGCCAAACCTGTTTGGCTCTGAGCTGGGGCCTGGAGTCGACCCCCGTTCTAAGGAGGCAAAGTTGCTGTAACTGTCTCACGTGGGGGGTTGGGGAGTAGGAGAGACCCAAACCAAAGACATCTATTAACTAGGTACGAGTGAGCACTAATCTTGCTATTGAGAAAGGCTGCCATGGGCATACCTGGCTCTCTAGAGAAAACAGACTTTGCACCCACTGCGCACAAAATGCAGAAACTGAGAGACACTGTTTAAATAAAATTAGTCAGGATGATTTCTAAAGAGATTGCCTCTTTATAAACAACTATGTTTATTACACTAAACAATGTTAGAGCAAGCAAACAACAACAAAGGGTCAAATTTGTTATCCTGCTCTACCACTAAAATGTGGAACACCCTACTGAAGGCCTTAAAGGAGTGTAACTTCCTAACTTCCTTTAAAACAGCTTTGAAAAAACACTCGAAACTGCTAACAATGAACCTAGCTTAAGCTAGGTTAGGCTATCTGTCATTCAATGTTGTATGAGTTAAACAAGGATCTCAATGCTTTCCTGAGCTTATCCTTTTAATTTACCTTTTTACCAGTGAACTGTATACTGTCATGAAAGTCTACCTTTTCCTATGCAAACTTCTAACCAGTTTAAATATAGGCCTGTCTTTAAAGTGGCAATCTTCAATCTCCATAAAATGCAGGTTTACAAAAAGTGATTACAACTTATAAATATTGAGATTTTATTGTATTGATTTTTTTCCCTGTACGGTGTTCCTTGAGTACATGGGGACTGAAGAGTTTGTTTCTTCATAAAAAAACGGTTTATTACAATAAACAATGTTATTTAGATAAAGCAAACACACAAGATATTGTGTGGGGTGTGTGGGGTGCTAACACTATCCATTGTTTTAAAGGAAGTTAGGAAGTTACACTCCTTTAAGGCCTTCAGTAGGGTGTTCCACATTTTAGTGGTAGAGCAGGATAACAAATTTGACCCTTTGTTGTTGTTTGCTTGCTCTAACATTGTTTAGTGTAATAAACATAGTTGTTTATAAAGAGGCAATCTCTTTAGAAATCATCCTGACTAATTTTATTTAAACAGTGTCTCTCAGTTTCTGCATTTTGTGCGCAGTGGGTGCAAAGTCTGTTTTCTCTAGAGAGCCAGGTGTGCCCATGGCAGCCTTTCTCAATAGCAAGATTAGTGCTCACTCGTACCTAGTTAATAGATGTCTTTGGTTTGGGTCTCTCCTACTCCCCAACCCCCCACGTGAGACAGTTACAGCAACTTTGCCTCCTTAGAACGGGGGTCGACTCCAGGCCCCAGCTCAGAGCCAAACAGGTTTGGCCACTGTTTGTTTTTTTCATTCATACCAGCAGTGCAGCTGTAGCTATATGGCTAGTAGTTGTGTGACCTCTGTTGAAGTAGCGATCTGTAAATTCAACACAGTTTGTAGACTAAAATGCAGATTAGCTTATTACTAAAAAAAAAAAAAAAAAAAAAAAGTTTTTGAGGCCTTTTTTTAAAAGTAACATTTCAATGAAATGCCTTATAAACAATTAAACAAACAATAAACAATCAAATGCATTTCCATATAATTAGTGTGAAAATATAATTATTATAATGCACAACTTAGCAGACTTTGGATGACATGCAAATGAGTAGTTTTGTACCGCCAATTCTCTGTAGCAGGGGCTCAGGGAGCAATAGGGATCTTGCTCACGGACACATCAATTCCTAGCTGGCTTGGCTGGGAATTGAACCTGGGACAAACAGGAGCTTAGGCTCTCTAGGCATTCTCACTAACCACTAAGCTACAGCTTTCTAGGCCAGGATACATACTTGTTAGTCACCACATCAGGGTTTGATTGTTCCTTTAGCCTCTAAAATGTTGTCCATTCAAACTGTTCTCTACATGTTCAACCAAGATCCCGCTCAAACAAAGGGTCACATTTGTATACCCTTCACCACCAGTGGTGTAGAAAGTATTCAAATCTTTTACTTTTACTTTTCAAATCTTTTAGTTTGAAAGTGTTGGCCTCAAAATGTACTTAAAGTAGGCCTAACATTGCACTACATTAGCCTACTGTATTACAGTCACTCATTAGCATTACAAGTAGTTTTCTTTTCACTTGTCAACAAGCTTCTATCTGTTGATTGAAAGCTTATTTCTACCTCAAAATGAAGAACATATTACTTTAACACACACATGATTTGTCAGGATACTGTACTTTTCTGTCTACACATGTTTGTTCTACTGAGTTCCATTCACATCTGTTAGCAGAGAGAATTGTAAACAGTTCAATAACATGCATTATATACGACTCCACACAATTAGTTATTATAATAATGCACTCACTTAGTAGACATTGGATGACATGCACATGACTAAAGCTATACATTTTGGGCCATATCTCAAACTCACTGTAGCAGGCGAACTAACTGTAGCCAACACAATGGTCTCTCATCAACAGGATGAAGGTAGTCTAGTGGACTAAGTGTCAGACTTATGTGTCAAGGGTTGGGGGTTCAATCCTTGCATTAGCCACTAAAATGTTGTCCATTGCTAAAGCTCCAATGTTTTACCACGTTTAAATATAGGCCTATCTTTTAAGTGACTTCATAAAATGCAGATTTACAACTGCCAAAAAATTATTACAACTGAAAGATTTGATTGTTTTGATTTTGTTCCTTGGGTACTGGGGACTTGTTTCCACAGAGAGTTATATTTTAAACTTAATTAAAAATATCCATGAAATTAAAATATTATAGCTCACTCAAGCTACCCCTTAAATAACTTTAAAGGGATAAACAACCCAAGCTTATTTCTGCCTCAAAAGATAAATTATTGTCATGGGTCGTGGGGAAATTAGAATTCAATAGCATACTTATTATTACAAATCTAGTTGAGGTCTAGGCGCATCTAGTTTTTTATTTGTCAAATGTTTTTAAGTATAATAAACACAGTTGTGTATAAAGCAACAATTGCATTTCAATTCAACCTGAACTCTGCATTGTCGTCTATTTTTTCTTTAATTAATAACAATCACAATGAATCTGTTCACCCTTGCCGTGTTGCCAACACTGTAATGTAGGGTTCATGGACTCACATGTGCCTCCCTGTGGCAGATAAGCCACATTACATGCTGTAACACCTCTAAAAAAGGTGGTACCACATTTCACTCAATTCACTCAATGGCACTACAGTGGTGCCACTGAGGCAGCCAACTGGTGACACTGCCAATCTCAAGTGCTAACCACTGTATGTGGTGGGGGGGTCCCTGCCTCATCGCTAAGGGGGTCCTTGGGCTGAAAAACGTTGAAGACCCTTGCTCTAAAATGCACCAAGGAGGACTTTGGAAGTTTCTATTCATTATCATGGGATATTCTGTAGGCCTATGAGGATCAATTGTAGGGCCTTTTCTGTTCTCTCTATATATCGTCGTTGTCGGGTGGAAACCTTGTATGTCCAAAATCGTTTGTTTTGTATTTATAATTTTTATAATGATTTAAACTAGTGAAAACAGACAATCTACAAGCACACAAAGCCTCTCTAACAAATCATTTTAACTGCCTGGAAGCCATCAAAAGCTGGATGTCAACTAACTACCTCCAGATGAACAACAACACAACTGAGGCCCTCCAACCTCAACCGCCCGTCTCTCCCAAGCACTTGGCCCCCTGCATACAAACTCACAAAGGTATATTTGTCGCTCCTGTCTTTGGAATGCACTTTGGGTCAACTGCTGTTGTTTTTGTGCTATATATAAATAAACTTGACTTAACTATGAACTGTATTTATGTGGTCACATATAGTCAGGGAAAAAAACAGTGATTTTTGGCTGAACGTGGTTTCGTCGGTAAAAGTTTTTTTCTCAACTGATTCTTGTAGCTTGGGGTCACCTCTTAAGGATTCAAGAGGATGACCAGTGATATCCATTGAGCATTTTTTATTATTAACCCCTTAACTCATTTGCTGCCATTTTAACATTGCACTGTATGGCTTTACTGCCATTTTGTATAATGAATATTTTTTTTTATATTTAGATTTTTCCTAAATTCTGTGTTTGCACGACCATGTCATACATTACTGGAAATGGAAGAGGACAAGCTGTAGTTTCACGAAAAAAATATAATCTTGCATTTACGATGTACCATTCTATAGTTATAGCCATTTCAAAAACCTTGTTTTTTGATTTTCCGAGCTTGAAAATCAAATGAAAAGGAGTTATTTAAGTTTTTGTGAATGTTCTCTTTTCAAGGAAATAACTCACTTGATATCTGTCTTTATGGCTTCAGGCACTTATCAGATGAGTGTACTAGTGTAATAAGTGTAATTGTGTATAACTGGAATTGTGTAATAGTGCTGTAATAGGCCACATCTTGCCCTTAGGGCGTCTTACTTCACACAAAGAGAAATACGCTTTTTATATTGGACTGGCCCACGATGGTCTGCAGTACCTCCTCACACACACATGCACACACACGCACACACACGCACACGCACACGCACACACACACACACACACACACACACACACACACACACACACACACACTCACACTAACTATACTGTAGGCTATACACATACATGTACATAATAGCAGATCTATATATATATATATATAAATATATATTGCTAAGCAGGTGGGAATGGTACCCCCTCCAACTGTATTATGTTACCCATTTTCAAATGTTTTTATTTTATTTGTGACACTTGCTTTGGCGAGTACAAACCACTTGCGTTTTCTCATGTCAATAAAGCTCCACCGAATTGAATCTGTTGGGATCCGTTAGTGTGCAGTTGCAGTGGCGTCAGTTCAGAAAAAGGTAAGGTATGGCAACATGACATGTTGCCATACCTTAGCAACAGGCACAATGAAAAGTACATTTTATTATTTCCCCCTGTAGCCAAGGCATGGCAGCTGCATACCCCTGCCATACCCAATTGACGCCCCTGTACAGTTGCCATATGTAGTTGCTGATCAGGTCCGTTTCTATACCGGATGCGGAAACGTTTATGTATGTGATTGTGTAAATAACCGGATATTAGAACGGATCACAAGCATAGAGTTATTGATCACATCAAGAAGAACGCATTACAACATTACAATGCTGTGTGCGATACACATGCTGCAGCTGATCACACTCAGGGGGAGATGCAGGAGCGCCACGATGGATCGATATTCACTTTCTTTTCAGTCTGCACGTTGCGTGCAGGGAACGGGACACCGACACGGGAAGCACAGAAACTTTGGATGAAAACAAAGCAACTTACTTTCAATGAATCCTCGCGATTGCTTACTCCACTGTTCCCGGTGGGATCCATCTGTTAGCGTGCAGACACGGAGAAGACAAGGCTAACGCTCGACGAGGATGTCTTATAAGTTTTACCGACGCGAATAGAGATGTTGTTTGTGGTCAAATCAGCCTCCGGACACGACATGGTTGCTTGACCAGGAGTCCAGGACACGGGGGGACATATACTCTGCCGCGAGCAGTGCCTTGTGATCGGGATGTAGTCGAGGGGACCCCCGCTGACGTGAGGTGAGGTGCAGATGTGTTATCTATTTGTTGTGATGGTTTATTTTGGTTCAGGCAGTCATGAGGCAGAGATGCTTCCAACTCTCTCTAGCTGGCTGCAAATCTGGACAATAGTGTGGTGTGTGGGGTTATGAAGCTGTGGGTTGTGGAGGCCCATAGCAGATTATGGTTTTTGAAGTGAAAATGTCACGGGATTTTGTTTGATTTATGAAGAACGGTCTCATCGAGCTGAACTGTTTAGTTGTTGCTATAGGCTAGGCTGGCTAGCCTCCGCTTGGGGGGCTTCCTACATGGTGCCATTCAGATTGACTTCTGGCAACACTTCCATTGTAGGGCAAGGGCATTGGTGTTGGAATGGGGGTGTGTGTGAATGGATGCATGTTGGAGTGAGGGAAAAAAAAAAAAAAAAAAAGAGCCTGGAAAAAAAAAGACGCATTCTGTGTGCTGGAGGCTGCAGCGGTTGCCAGCACTGTTCCTTCTCTGTTGATTTTATTGAGATTTATACATTTATTACACTCTTGTTTTCAAACACACTCACTTTGATGTGTGATATTTTGGTTTCCTTATAAGATAGAAGGCTAAAACTTTTTGAGGAGCTGTGGGAGAGTCTAATTTAGCATTACATAATTTAAAAGCACATTGGCGGGATTCACGGGCGTGGCAGGGACGTACAGCGGGATTTTTACGGGATTCACGGCCATCGCAGCAAATGAGTTAATGCCTGAAACATGGGCTCCCATTGACTTTCTAAACAGGAGGAAAATACCCAGAAAAAGATTATTTTTCGGGGTATTTAAGGAGGATCTGAGGGGTCTAACTAGGGGTTTGTCATGATGCTGAATCCATTGCAGGCATTTGTTTTGCACAAAAAACATTCCGTGGGCTAGAAATAGCCTCAGAAAACAATACACGTATGGGTGAGCATTCATGTTAGTCGGAGGCCTTAGGGTTTTTTTTCTCGTGCTAATCAGTCTAAAAGTGCAAAATTTTGCACAGATTTAGCTCAGGGCTTGCTCTAATGATTTAGCTAGGGCGCCCGAGTCTGCAACATTCGGGGTCACCACAGCGGCCAAATCAAGTTGACTTTAGTGATGAAAAGTGATGAGTCATCACTTTTCAGAGTTTTTTGGGTGTTGTGGTGACCCCGAAGGTCGCCGACCTAGCTAAATCATTAGAGCATGCCCTGAGCTACATCTGTGCAAAATGTTGCACTTTTAGACTGATAAGCACGAGAAAAAAAACCCTAAGGCCTCCGACTAACATGAATACTCACCCATACGTGTATTGTTTTCTGAGGCTATTTCTAGCCCACGGAATGTTTTTTGTGCAAAACAAATGCCTGCAATGGATTCAGCATCATGACAAACACCTAGTTAGACCCCTCAGATCCTCCTTAAATACCCTGAAAAATAATCTTTTTCTGGGTATTTTCCTCCTGTATAGAAAGTCAATGGGAGCCCATGTTTCAGGCATTAAGGGGTTAATAATAAAAAATGCTCAATGGATATCACTGGTCATCCTCTTGAATCCTTAAGAGGTGACCCCAAGCTACAAGAATCAGTTGAGAAAAAAACTTTTACAGGCGAATCCACGTTCACCCCCATTTTTCCCGGACTAATAAGTATGGTTTTCACCTTAGCACCACCCACCTGAAGTTAGCCACGCCAACAGCTCTTGTAGTATGATACAAATGGGAGGGGATGATTTTAGTGTATCACTAAAGCAGTGTATTTTGATCGGGCCTTTTGTTTCAGAGGCTTTCAGCTTTCAGGAATAGAAAAACACACAGGGACGACATATTTGCATATTATAACCACACCAGGGTTTCTATTAGACTTAATGTTAACTCCATAGACACATACAAAACAGAAAAGGTACTAACTATGGCACCACCTCTTTAACTAAAGTGTGACATGTTTTCTTTTAACCCAAGTATGAATACCACAGGAAGAAATGTGACCCCACTACTAAGTGAAAGTAAAACATTTTGTTTGAGCTAAAGTAGTACTAAAATGTATTTATAGAACATGCATTTAAAAACAGCATGCACTGCAGGTGTATGTGTGTGTGTGTGTGTGTGTGTGTGTGTGTGTGTGTGTGTGTGTGTGTGTGTGTGTGTGTGTGCGTGTGCGTGTGCGTGTGTGTGTGTGTGTGTGTGTGCGACTGTGCGTGTGTGTGTGCGACTGTGCGTGTGTCTGTGTGAGTGTGTGTGCACAACCGCGTGCGTGCATGCCCTGGCACACCTTGACCATGTCAATGCAGTTAGTTTTACAACTTAATCAGTTTGCTTTGTGATAAAAAAGTGCCTTACAGTACATACAATTGCTGAAAACCCTGGGGGGGCTGTATATTCCAATGAACTCCTAGCTTCTGACAAGTTATGTAATTCATATTATACAACAAGTAGTCCGGCTCTCAATGGAAAACAGGCTCTCCAACCGTGCATCAAACGAGCACAGATGCACTGCTAGAACTGGGCCTAATCACATGAAGAATGTATCACTCCGCCACTGCACCTGATTATCCCATATATGGCACAGCTGTGCCCTCTGGAGGGAAACACACAGTAGCAGCTCGCAGTGCAAACTAGCTACTCGGACCAGAGAACAACTTGTTACACTACTATCCCGTTGGAAATGGATTTCACTGTTAATTTCGATATTTGGTGGACTTACTTTAGATGAATGGTTATGATAAGAAGAACACGAAACCAACCAGACATTGTGCTTTGTCAAAGGAAGAGCTCGACAAGTTAGAGTACAGCCAGGACAACTACTTGGGCTGTGAAATGTTTCCGGGACTTGTTGTTGATGGTATCGTGCAGCGGAAATAGCCGATCTACAAGTAACACCGCGGTGCGACACGACGCGTTGTTGTAGATCGGCTATTTTCGCTGAGCGATGCGGTCGTACGGCGGAGCATAGCCTATTGGAACTGACAGCTCAGCTGTGGTGATTGCTTTGCTGCCTCGGTGACTGCAGTGCGCTCAGAGCGCAGCTCTTTTTAATCAACAACAGGGACTATTTAATGTCAGTCAAACTCTTCCAAGGAGTCAGATTAGCGATTGTTTAAATTGTGAATTGCCCCACAGTGTGAATAGCCTATACTTTGATGCGTTTTGTTTGTTGGTGGTTGTATAATTGCAATATTACACTCAAGGGTGTGGGATAACTGAATTATTTGCACTCCTGTGATGCTCGGCGGAACTCGCCTACGGCTCGTTCCTGACCGCATCACAGTCGTGCAAATAATTCAGTTATCCCACACCCTCTCGTGTAATATTGCTTAAACACATTTCCCCACAGCCGTGACAGCACAGAGATAGCAGCACATTTACCAATACACCCTGAGCCAGTGATGCAAGAGGTACTCACATGTGTACCTGGTTCCACCACACCCAGAAGGACAGGACTATGACAGGAAATCTAGAAATAAACATGGCAGTGAGCTGCATCAGGGTCATGCAGAGGGAGACCATGGAGGGACAGGCGCTCACAGATCATTAAGGCTCACAATCAGGAGTCGTCGCCACGTCCATGTTGGCTTGTGGTGGACATTTTTATAAAAATTCAATTTTTGCAATGGAAAATTAGTGGACAATAATGTTACCAGAAACACAAAAGAGATAGCCCTGAATGACCATAACAGGTCTGAAACTATGTGGTACACTCAGAGTTATAATTGGGTAGGCCTACTATGATCAAAATAAACATATTAATGTAAAAAATAAGAACATTATTTCTGTAAAACAGAAAATCGAAAATGTGCCACGGACAAGGCCAAATCTTTGGACACCTTTGTTGATGTAGGCCTACAGACATATTGATGACCCCTGGGCACAATATGTGTGCGCAGCCCAATTTTTGTTGGGAACTTTTTTTGGGGTCCATCGTGCCATTTCACACATATTTAATACATAATGGAAGCAAGATGTTCCACAATAACTTGGCCCATGTCATGCCTGCTATTACCCAGGGCTATGTCCTCCACCTCCCGCATCACTACCACAAATAGCCTAACATATGGCAAACTAAAGCCAGCGGACAGTTTACTTAGGTGCCGGCTACTCGGAGCTGGATATTTCTGAAGCTAGACATTTCTTTGTGTGATTGGGGTTTGCAGCCACACGAAGCTGGATATTTCTGCCGCGAAACTGGATATTTTTGAAACCGGATAAATAAGTGAAGACGTTGAAAAATATCCGATTCACTGGATCCATGTAGGCATGGAACCCGGATATCTCTAAGTGTGTGTGCTTGTCCCCCTAGTGGAGGTCCGTGGACTCTGATTATTTTAGACCTAGACATCTTTGTCGTGTGGACCTAGATATCTTTCTATGTGGATATCTAAAAAACCGGGAAAATAATAATATATGAAATATCCAGCTCCGTCTGGCCTAGGCCTTAATTATCACATTGATTGGAAATAGGGGAAAACAATTAGCCTGACTCTGTACAAACCAAGCTAACACAAGCTCATGAGGTGAACATATCTCAGTTTTATTATAGCTAATCTGCACAAAAGCAAACTATTAATGTGTGAGTGAACTTACCATGCTTGCTGAGTGCATGTCAAGTTGTTTGCAGCTGCAAGGGTAACGAGGTGGGAGGGGCACTATGACATCATTACTAGGTGAAAAGTAGCCTCGGACACCCAATCTTTTATTTTGGCCATCAGGAAAAAATAAAATAAAGGTGAAAAGTGAAACTAAAACTGACTGATAGCAGCCAGCTCATTATTGTGGTTGCCCTGAGCAACCAGAATATAATAGTACTTGTCTGACTTTCTTTCTTTCTTTCCGGATAAATGTTATTTTGCCAGGCTACTCTTCCCACAGTTTTAGCATGCACATATATCAAATCGACCGGCTTCATCAGGACTTGTCTGCTTGCATTTTTCTAAGAGATACGTTATATAGTTTAATTTATATACATTTATTCGTGAATGAATTTTCTCCATGGACTTGAATGGGAAAATGCTAAAATTCAACTTTTCCCAAATATGGAGATGACTGACATCATAGATGTCTGACGTCATAGACCACATGAAACTGACACAGTATGTCCATATATGGGCATTCCAAGATATGGTCTTAATACTGATGAGGGAGCTCCATATATGGGTATAAAAGGTACAAGGACGGAATTGTGTCACTGCAACCACACTTACAATTTCCCAGAATTGCATCTTTCTAGTTTTAATCATAACATCATTATGCTAGGCTACCATAGGACACAACATTAATTATAATATCATTATGCTAGGCTACCATAGGACACAAGATAATGTGAATTTACCAGGGCAGAACAAGATGGCACAGAGTTAACGATTCTCAAAGAACTGTAAATGATTGAATCTGACACAATCATCTTGATCAGCTGAGGATTCTCAGCTGATTTACTAAGACAGGCCTTCAGGGCAGGTGTTAACTCAGAGTTACCATATAGGACAGCATGACAAAGAGCACTGTCAATGTAGCCTCGGTACTCAGGCCTTTTTCATTTTTTGAGAACATGGTACAAATCAGTCATTTCATATTTCCCCTCTATGACCACCATGTGTCCAAATAAGGGACACCTACGGGTCTATCAAAAAATGTATACTTTTTTACAGACCCTCGGGTCCTTTTGGTTCCATTTGGACATTATCAGAGTTAGATACAACATTGAGGATTTCCCAGTGTAGACTGGGCAGTTTGGCACTCGCCCTCCCTCCAAAGATGTTTGAAAAGGGGGGAAAAAAAGAGACAAAACACAGGACAAAGTCTTTTTATTTCTAAATTTTTATCCCACAAATGTGTAACCCATTTTTTCAAAGTTCTCGTTCGTGTCACTCAAACAAGACGCACAAAAATAAAAACAAAATGGAGATGCATGGAGATGCAAGGCTTCCACGCCAACAGCGTCATCACTTCCTCAGTCACCCCCTAGTCTTCCTGGACATTTTCCTTTGGCTCCCATGTGTCGTCCCATGTCCTCCCACTGAAAAACACCATGAATACAAATAGCTGTTAATAGTAAGGAACTATGTTTTCATACAAAAATACTTTTTACAATAGCCTTAGATGACTCAATAGCAGAGTTCTCACCATGTATGGCAAGGCTGCCACTTAACCTTGACCAGTTCTCCTTCCTACAGAAAAAAACTAAAACTGTCAGTCATTTTAGCAACCATTGGAAAATCTTTAGTTCACTCTTTCAAAAGATTTGTATCTGTATCTCTTTTCTGTCAAGTGGAATAGTTTGATATGTTGGGGGGGCTCTCTCCATTCCGACATGTCGCCACTCCGACAGTCGGAGTGGCCACGCTTCCATAGAGGTTAAGGTTAGGATTAGGGTAAGAGATAGGGTTAGTGTCTGTCGGAAACGAGACATGTCAGAATGGAGATGCACCCGTTTGAGACTGTTCTTTTATATAGAGATTGTTCAAATGATCAAAGCTCACGACTCGGAAACCGAGGCATTGTGAGCTTGTGTTCAGTTCTTTAGTGTGACAGTCTGAGTAAGATAAAGTAGAACATTAATGTATGAAGACGAGACCTAAAAAGAAATCTGCATATAGATTTCTGCCAGACAGAAACAATATATAAAAAGAGCCAAGTCTCTTTTACAAGGATGAGCTCTCGGGCAAAAACCTCTGATCTCCAGATTTCAACTTTGTATGACAACTTTTAGTAAATGAATGCAGTACTTCATCGTACAAGAGTGTCTCTAAAGTAGTGTAATTGAGTTGTGAGCTTGTAGATTGTCTATTTTCACAACTTAAAATTATTTCAAGAAATAATTAAAAAGGAAATTATAATAAAAAGGAACAGTTCCGGACATAGGAGTTTCCACCTGACAACAACATATAAAACATCTTGCATGACTTACAGCTGTTATTTTTCTTTCCAAAATCTTGTCCATGGGCCAGGTCTGTCTGCGCTTTGAACATGTTTTGCAGCCTATAGAGATTAAAATGAAAATTAGGCAACGGACTGAAATGACCAGAGTTTGTATTTGACAACACTTGTGTGACAGAGCCTCAGACACTTAGACTGTAGCAGTGCTGGAGGATCCATGAAAATGTTAATTGGCCCATCTAGATATTGAAGCTTTTCTTCCTTTGCCTTATGAAATAATGTGAAAAAGATTCACTTTACATGCCCGATATTGGGACATTGGGTTGAAAGTGGAACCAAACCCAGGCCCAGGCAAAATTAGGCAATGATGTTTTGATGTTTCCATTTCCAGCTGTACCAAGTTGAGAACAGAAGTGTCATCCTCATTTCTGGGATATAAGACAAGGAAATCTCCAGGATGTAGTCCAAAGATTTGTTAACCTTCACTTCAATTCACTAGCATTTTGCAAATTCAAATCTAGATTGTGACTGTGCCACCAACATGCACAGAGTAATTGTGCAGTGTATGTTAAGCTGACTCCTTCTGAAACTTAAATCCTGTAAAATGTTTTATTATAAAGCACAAGTTATGTCCAAAAATGTGTTCACAGCCAATCACAGGGTAAATGGTGGCAGCTGCACGAGGCGACAGCACAGAGTGAAGCTATGGCACACTACCAGTCTACCTAGCTCTGAGTCTGATCCATAGCGTTAGGAGTTCTCCTTAACACTGTCACTGTAGCCCTGTTGCACCAGAGGGAAAGGTTGCACTCCCTTTCATCTGTAGTAAAAATATAAAAAAATGTTTCACTACTCACCAAAACAAAGGTGTCTGTGGGGAGCACCGCCAGCACCCCACCACACGCATAAAACGTTTTGGCCAGAAAAGAAAAACATTCTACAGAGCTACAGTCTAACAAAATACCAAGGCGGTGTGTTTAGGTGTGACGCAGACAAACGATATCCAGAGCGTTTAGAAGGTGGTGTTGCATTTTCCCCTTTACCAAACCCAGAAATGTTCAATGATATCCTTGGAGATATCTTTCACAGTAACCAACTCTAACATAACACACACCGATGACAGCGTGGCTTGTGCCTCCCTTAGTAACCTGTTGCCAACGTGGGATAAGACAAAGACGGGTCGGGGAGGGGCATAGCGAAGGGCGAATTCTATTATTCTATTATTAAAAACGAGTCCGACATACCTTTCTTCACCCGTTTTTTCTGGAGTCCAGAGGTTTCACGTTTTGGACCTGTGACAGACGTTTAACTTAGGGTTAGGCTTAAATTCAAGTATTTATTTTTAACAGGTAAAAGACTAATGTATCCTCAACATAGCGTTCTTCCTCTTCTTTCCTCCTGGCAGCTGTTCCGTAGACATGCCTGTAACAGAGTTACACACAGAAAATCAGAGGCATTATGTACATTTTACATCACACAATAACCTAGGCTAAACGTGCTCCTAATGTTGGTGGGGTAGGAGACTTGGTCTTTTCCCTTTCCCAAATGTGCAACTTTCTCGAGTAATAAACAGCGATGCACAAGTTGATGTTCAGGACAACTGGCTGTGGATAATGTGTTTTAACTTTTAATTAACTCTGAAAGGGAGTTTTGCATCTCCTCTAGGGTTGGGACGCTATGGACATTTTGTTATCGCGGTTATCGCCTTCCCATTAAAGACGGTATTGCTGTAAATACCACACCCCCGTATCTATCAATTAAGGTTCGGCAATAAGCCAAACTATTCCAATCATCTGCCCAAAATTCGCTGCTCCACAGCCCGACTGCCCGAATTATACATCCCTGTACAGCACAGCGGGTCTGGCTTTGAAAGGAGCAGATCTACAAGTTCACAACACGTTGCATCCGCGACGCGTTCTGAGCTTGTAGATCTGTGCACTCGGGTTACTATAGTAACGTAGGCTACTGGGGCTTTTCAGACACATTTTGCGGTGTGTGAACAACAACCAGATGAGAGACGGGTAGATTGTGTACTGTGTACAGTGATTTATATCACCATTCAATCAATGCGATTTGAGATGTGAGTCTCAAATCGCATGGATTGAATGTGATAAACATATAGACAGGTTTTAGTTACAAGACTTGACAGAAAAGTTTGTAAAATCGCCAACGGAATTACCGCACAACGTGCTCCTGCAACTGGATTCAGCGGCGTGGTGGAGAAAGTAAAAGCTTGTTTCATTTTCGGTTTTAGTCCTTGCGGCTCGCGTTCTGCCCGTTTGAATAAAAAAGAAACTGCCACAAGGTATGTATACGTGTCGTGTGGATTATAGTCTAGAGAAAGTTTAACGCTGCTCAGAGAGGCTGAACCAACAGTGTGCAGTGCATGTCCGTCTCTGAACGGCCCGAGCTTCCAAACATGTGGTACACGGCCCAGAGCAGAGTGGCATGGAGCGCATGCGGACCTCGCTTCTCCTCCGCCGTTTTAAAACTCGCAACGGCCGCGGTACGGCGGTTACCGTCCCCAACCCTAATCTCATCATTTCTTTCAAACTGTATGATGTCGGATTACACAAAAGACAATTTGTGTCTGTAAAACATCTCAAAATTAACTACACACTCTCTGTCTTCAATTAGACTCCACGATTCTAGTTCTTATTGACCTGGCGATGCAGGAAAAAAATCTAAAAGATGATCCGTACTTGGAGACGAGGGTCCAGTGAGCTCTGCTTCTGCTGGCTCTTCAGTGGTAGGACATGGCTGGGTAGATGGCGGAGGATGAGAAGCAGCGGGTCCAGGGAGCTCTGCTTCTTCTGGCTGGGAGCTGGGCATTGTGGGCTCTGAATTAGGAGATGGTTCATGCAGAGTGAGTGCAAGACTGGAATAAGCAGATGAACTCTCAACTGAATGGCAGAAATAAAACAAAACAGAAACAATTATCTTAAACATTCATTAACCCATTTACTGCTTTTGCATTGATTGTGCACGCTGGTTCACAGCTACGGATTTCTTCATGGAGCGATGCCGCTCCCGAAATGCATTTACGCTTCCAGGTCAGGTTCAGTCTGGCAGTATTTTCTTCTGGTAGCAGAGCGGAGTGGCAATGAGTGTTTTAATTTGATTTAATGTATAAACATTAATAGAAATTTCTAGCTTCTTGGGCGGGGCAACCTGGACGAACTGCCATTTCCAGGGATTCTTGGGTTGTGGGGCAGTAAACAAGTTAATGTGGTCATCACACTGCCACTGCCTGTCAATGTCATGTAAGTGTTCCCACTTTATTCTATTGTTAAATTATATAAAAAGAAAAGATACCTTTATACACACTTGTTTTCTGTTCAGTTCTCTTTTTGTGGGGAGGTTCAGGTTTTGGATCTGTAACAGACGTTTTACAAACTTAAATTCCAGTGGCCTATGTTTTACACACATCAAAAAACAGTTCAAAACCTTTGATACAAGTGGATCAAGTCCATATTTTCCTCCCATATAACTTTATAAAACTCAACTGAAGACAGTCCATCTAGCAAAGTCAAAATGTTGCATCACATTGCACTGTGGGCTTGTAGATCTATTCTTCACTACTTTTGTGTAACATTTAAATAAACTATGGAGATAATGTTTCTGGCCCAAAAGCAACAACATCCCAACAGACACAACCGTTCATCAATCCCAGAGACTGGCCAAGTGTTAGTACCTATTGTAATGATTATTGGTTGCCTTACAGTGTGTCAGTATACAAAGGGAAAAGACGATGGTCCTTCTGTTTTGCGTTATCTGTTTTGCGTTATTTAAATTATTATTACTTCTCTTTTCACTATACCATTACACCCTTATCAAACAAGTCTAACTAGCAAATGAAATATTCAATAAAAATACTTAAAAAGGTGACAATCAGAATTATGTACACAGTATCTCTGTAGCCATTAAACGAATCGGGTATTTCTTACATTGATGCTCCTACATATTATCATGCAAGCACCAGTTAAAGTTACTTTCCATCCCTCATATACTGTGCACAGTGCACATCCCATAACCCACACACTGCACATCATTTTGGAGCTCATATCTTTGAACGGGTAAGGGCTAGTTGGCTATAGTTTTTCAAAATGTAAAATAATTCATTAATGTATCCTCTTGAAAATGGTATTCTGTGAGGTATTCTATATGTGATTTCAAATGCTTTACATTTTTGTCTAGATGCTAGAACTGGTTATCAACCAGGGGATCCCTAAAAAACATTACTGCATCCAAACTAATCAGACTACAGTTTAAACAATGATAATAATAATAATAATCTTTATTTGTATAGCACCTTTCATACAAGGAATGCAGCTCAAAGTGCTTTACAGTGCAAAAGAGATTATATACATGATAAAAACAAAATAAATTCAAACCATAAAATGCAAAAAAAAAAACGTTCAAAACCTTCAATAAGACCCTAAGAACAGAACAATCCAAAACAATGAAGAATAAATAGGAGTAAGAGAAAATTAAAATCAACTAAAAGCAAGAGTGAAGAAATAGGTCTTAAGTTGTGCTTTGAAACTATCCACAGAGGAAGCCTGTCTTAGGTGAGCTGGGAGCTTGTTCCAGGCAGTCGGGCCATAAAAACAAAAAGCTGCCTTACCATATTTTTTATATGTCATATCGGGTACGTCAAGCAGGTCAATCATTGTCTAAAAATTGTCAATTCACTAAGAGAGAGGCCAACCACTCCTTGATAAGTGAGGTGTTACAAGCTTGTCGATGAACTACTTTCAACATTAACTGTGGAAAGAAGTAAAACAAAGTGTAATACAACTCTTGGCAGGGTGGGATGGGCCCCCACTTCAAATTATGTTTGGTGTGTCCCCAGCTCAAATAACATTTTGAGCACCTGGAAAATTTTGAGGACCACTGTGCCATAACTTATAAGACCTCACTCAGTTTGTCAAGCTCGATAATCACTTAAAATATAAAAAAAAAGTAAGACTCCCTAATCTGGAGATAAGCTATTATGTTGCATACGCGCTACACAAACTTTAGAAGGAAGGCAATGGTAGCCAATCAGGAGGGAATATGGGAAATGGGACAGATCCATGTTGATGACATGACTTTAGAGATACTATGTATCGTTTTGGGTGATTTTAGGGCAAAATCTGTAGGAGCAGTGTCCAAAAATGTGTTTTGCATGGGTCTGGCGGTAGCAAACAACATACCGTTCCCTCTCTTTTTTCCTCCTGGCTGCTGTTCTGGAGACATACCTGTAACAGAGGTTACACAAACTGAAAATCACCAGAGCCATATATTATGTACATTTCACATCACACAATAACCAGGCTATTTGAAAACAAAACCCTGATTTTAGGTTTTTAAGATGTGGGAAATGAATACTACTTACTCTTCACTTCCTGCTGCGCAGGTGGTGAGGTGTGAGGCATGTATGTGTAGCACCCCACAGTTAGTATCAGCCATGAACCAGCGACAACAGCCCTGCTAATCGGGCTCAGCCCTATTAGCACGACTGGTTGTGCGTTGGACTGGCGAGTGGGAGTCCCGGGTTCAATCCCTGCTTCCGCGTATCACTACATCTGCATTAGGGTCGTTGAGGTCGAGGGGAGGGGATTTCGGAGCAGTATGTGTGGTCACACCTGTAACAAAGGTTAGTTACAATGTTGTGAGAAATTGCTTTCTGCATATTCCAAATTAATTAACTTAGGTTTGGTTTTCCTGATTTGGCCTTTTTAACCGTTTCTATTCATTGCAGGAAGACTAAACGAGTGTGAGAGAGTAAGTGTGTGTGTGTGTGTGTGTGTGTGTGTGTGTGTGTGTGTGTGTGTGTGTGTGTGTGTGTGTGTGTGTGTGTGTGTGTGTGAGACAAAAAACTCAAAATGAACTACAGGCACTCCGTTTGTATTCAATTAGACTACAAGTTTTAGTCCTTATTGACCTGGCAATGCAGAAAAAAAGTGTGGCTCGTGCCATAGGAGAGCGTGCCATATTGCCTCCCTTAGTAACCTGTTGCCAACGTGGGATAAGACAAGGACGGGACGGGGAGGGGCATAGCGAAGGGCGAATTCTATTATTCTATTATTAAAAACGAGTCCGACATACCTTTCTTCACCCGTTTTTTCTGGAGTCCAGAGGTTTCACGTTTTGACTTAGGGTTAGGCTTAAATTAAAGTATTTATTTTTAACAGGTAAAAGACTAATGTATCCTCAACATACCGTTCTTCCTCTTCTTTCCTCCTGGCAGCTGTTCCGTAGACATGCCTGTAACAGAGTTACACACAGAGGCATATATTATGTACATTTTACATCACACAATAACCTAGGCTAAACGTGCTCCTAATGTTGGTGGGGTAGGAGACTTGGCCTTTTCCCTTTCCCAAATGTGCAACTTTCTCGAGTAATAAACAGCAATGCACAAGTTGATGTTCAGGACAACTGACTGTGGATAATGTTGATAATGTTTTAACTTTTAATTAACTCTGAAAGGGAGTTTTGCATCTCCTCATCATTTCTTTGAAACTGTCCACGGTATGTTGTTGGCAGATTACACACGACAATTTGTGTGTAATTTGTAGGCAGAGGAGATCGAACTTTTGGGGCCAAAAGGCACCAGGCCCCAATCTTTTTACTAATTTTTCATTCTCTTTGTTGTTGAAAGGAAAGTGGTAGAATTATACTTTAGTCATTATTTTTGTCTCGGATCTGTTGAAATAGCGAGAGACAGATATTGACAATAAATCTGCTTGGAGGTCTGACTACAAAATGATGTCACGGCTTAAAAGCCCCATTAGGGCGGATTCACACTGCAGTCTGATTGATTTGAACCGTTTCCGAAAACGGTTGCCTCCGAAAACAGTTGCCTGGTCCCCGCTGACCATCATTCACATTGGCCAAAATTCTTCTGTGCCTGGACTCACTTCATTCAACTGTAATTGTATTTGTGTACCTCCCGGGGGCGCTGTTGACTATGGGGGCTTTGAGAGTTATAAAACATGTTACAGAAGAGTATCATGTCAGAATTTAGAGCGAATCTTGAAGTTTTACTGTGTTCCTGACATTATCTTGAGTTGTGATAACAGAACAACAATACACAACCAAAGTAGTGTGTGCTGACTGTCTTTGAAACATTACAATGTATGTAACACTGTCTGTTATCGCATTACAGTGTCTGTTATCGCATTACAGTAACGTCACTGGCACATCCTTGGTATCATAATAGTGACGTTGTGGACCAATCCTTGTTAATTTCATCCTAGCTGAACCATCACCACTTCCTTGGTTTATACAAGGAAGTTAAAATATAAGGAAGGGAAACACGTGACCACCGGGACCGGCCATGACGCTCCCATGGGTGCCAGAATGACGGAGCCGGCTAGATCAGCTCATGAACAAACCTGTAACAAAAACTATTTATGATTATTATGAACTACTGAGACCTTTGTCATATAATCTGTTCAGGAATATAAAAGAAAACATACCAAAGGTATTTTTACAATCACTTGCTTTTCGATGTGCACAATACATAATGAAATAATAATAACAGTAAATAATAATCGTTTAGAAACATACTTTTTGCTCTTTAGATGCTGCTATAAAATTACAGTGCACACATCGAAAATCCACACAGCACAAAAAAAATGTGTGACATGCCTTCTTTTATTTTCCTGAGCCGAGTATGTTATAAAGGTCTCACTTTTTCATAAATAGTGTTTGTTCATCAACTTCATGAGCTGCTGAGAGGCTGCTCCACAGTCTTCCACCGGACTTCCGGCTGCAGTTTGGCACCCATGGTGCGACGAATCTGCCGGTTGGAACTGCGAGATAGCGAAAGGGGCGTGGCTGTCTTTACCTCTTTATTTACCTTGGGTTTATACAAGGTAAATAGGAGGTAGGGAGGGACATCACGTGACAACAGGGATACACCATGTACAGCCATGGAGCTCACCATGGGTGCCAGTATCGCGAGACTATCCACCGTTTCCTGTCTGTGAACCAAATCTTGCGATACTTCGGAGAAAGAAACGATTATTATTTACTGTTATTATTATTATTATTTAACTATGCACATCGAAAAGCAAGTGATTGTAAAAATACCTTTGATATATTTTCTTTTATATTCCTGATCAGATTATATGACAAAGATCTCAGTTGTTCATAAATAGTGTTTCTTCCAGGTTTGTTCATGAGCTGATCTAGCCGGCTGCATCATTCTGGCACCCATGGGAGTGTTATGGCCGGTCCCAGCGGTCACGTGTTTCCCTTCCTTATATTTTAACTTCCTTGGGTTTATA
Organism: Nannobrachium achirus; assembly: GCF_963921795.1. Classification (NCBI taxonomy): domain Eukaryota; kingdom Metazoa; phylum Chordata; class Actinopteri; order Myctophiformes; family Myctophidae; genus Nannobrachium; species Nannobrachium achirus. The sequence continues at coordinate 66,176,726 of NC_137818.1, read as the reverse complement.
GAACGGTAGCTTCACATTGCAGCGCACCATTCTCAAGGACGCATCATGCAGACTCTAGACTACCTCCGGAGGTGTTCTCGGGGCTGGCGTTTCTGATAGTATGCATGCTTCACACTATCAAAACATCTACCTAGCAGCCGCGAGAATGCACCCAAGACTGCAGTGTGAATCCGCCCTTAACACCTTCTAAGCCAGAAGATGTTAAAACTTAATGTTAAAACCGTACTATATCGCACATCCCCCCAGGGACTCTCAGCCAGGCCGTCTATTCCCGGACTTTGTCTTTAAAACCGGAATAAAAGCTTTTGATCCGAAAATCGGCGATCGCCTAACCTTCCCTAGTCACCACTCGTGCACTGATGGCTCATGCAGACCGTGCATGAAGCAGAGGTGACGTCAGCGCCTCTCCTTCTCCAAGGCACCTTCCACCCATCCGTTTACTGTCTACACACTCGAGCTCCTCCTGCAGCCATGCTTGGGGCTATGCTAGCGAAACTTTTCAGTTCTGTTCTTCAGTCACACATGGACTATTTGCGGGGACATTTACGTGAAAGGATCGCGCACGCGAAACGCACGGGGACATCGACGATCGGCCAAAACCCTCATTCTATCCCAACGGAGATCGAGAAAATCATGGTGAGTTACTGGCCTGGGGGGAAAAAAAAAAGAAAAAACAGCGGCGCTGTTCAAGATGGAGGGGCTGCGGGGTCATGTTTATAAACATAATATTATGTCTCAGATCACAATACAATAATAGAAATTTCACGGCTAATCTACCAACCACCATTCTATTTCGGACTGCAACGTGTTAAGACTCCACAATTTTAGTTCTTATTGACCTGGCGATGCAGAAAAAAAAAAGACGATACATACTTGGAGACGAGGGTCCAGTGAGCTCTGCATCTTCAGTGTTAGGAGGATGAGAAGAGGGTCCAGGGAGCTCTGCGTCTTCAGTGGTAGGAGGATGAGAAGAGGGTCCAGGGAGCTCTGCGTCTGCTGGCACTGAGCTGGCCACTGTGGCGTCTGAATTTGGAGGAGGGGAGGAAGCTCCAAGTATCCTATCATAATCTGAAACGTATATCAAGAGTATATGTAATGTACGATTAAACTATTTAGTAGATGGTTCATGAAGAGTGAGTGCAAGACTGGAATAAACATGCATGAAGTCTGTTAAGTAAAAACAGATAATTAACTGTTCATTTCTCTAAACATTCATTAACGTGGTCAATAAAACATACATGCATGTGAACATAATACGAGGAATAGCTAGGGGGTGAGGTTAAGTTTGAACATGCCAGTTACTCCACAATTTGGGACAGTGTGTGAATTGTTGTTCAGACTTTTAGAGATGGCTTGATCAGCATTAACTCATATTAGGTGTCCAGGAGAGGGTGAATAGCAATTAATCTTGTCTTGAATGTAGTGAATTGCCATGGCTTTGTTGCCTTATAGGATAAATGTTTAGACCTGAAATGTGGGTGAATGAACATTTCATCATTATTTTGAAGGCAGATGTTGACACTAAGGGTTGCCCACCTTCCCTTGGCAGGAAAAACAATAAATTCAGGCAGGAGGAGTTGCATTCAGGTTGCCAGACTGGGCAAGTGCGGATTTGAGGGGACGCAATGGTCTAAACACAACACCAAATAAACACCAGAGCGCTCCGTCTTCTGGTCTGTGGAATGTAAAATAAGAGCACTGTAGAACAAAGTGCCTTTAAACACCAGAGCGCTCTGTCTTCTGGTCTGTGGAATGTAAAATAAGAGCACTGTAGAACAAAGTGCCTTTAAACACCAGAGCGCTCCGTCTTCTGGTCTGTGGAATGTAAAATAAGAGCACTGTAGAACAAAGTGCCATTTTTACTGTTGCTAAACTTAAAACTACAACATAAAAATTAAATAACTGTGAATCCATAGTCATAGCTATGTAGGTATAGGTTATTTGGCATACTAAAAATTAGGTACGACATTTTCTTTACCACACAAAAGATTGAACATAATTTAGTGGACGATTTACTTTTCGTGAAAGTGCGCATGACCTTCGAGCAGGTTGAAAAATTACCTGCACTTGCTCAGCGGGCGAGTGCCAATGAGACCTTAGTGTTAACCCCTTAGAAGGCTCAGTGAACATGCTGTGCAGCAAAAAATAGACAATCTTATACAAACTCCCAACAGAGTTGAAGACAACAATAACTTGTATCTGCTAAATCTGCTATTTTTGCCTGACGGAACAAATTTGACAATACATTCCAGGCCAAACTGTTGTTGCCCATTATACTTGTATGGTAGATTTAGCTATAACATTTGACCCAATGACGGCATACTCCAAAATATCAATTCCTAAAAACGGAATTAGCCTTACTTGTAATGTGGGTATAGACCTTCTTCATCTTCTCTATGTAGACCTTCATTGGATTCCCTGCTCCACGGCCCAGGCTGGTGATCACGTCGCAAACAGGTTTGCCTTTATTGGGTTTTGCAACACACAAAACTGGGTGGTAGCCAATTTCTTCAAGCTTTTGAAGATACTACACACACACACACACACACACACACACACACACACACACACACACACACACACACACACACACACACACACACACACACAAAGTTAACATTGACACACACACAAAGTTAACATTGACAGGCAGTGATAGTATAATGAATACAAAGTACATTTGTCTTGTCATTGATTGAAAAGCTCCACTGGCTGTCAGTCTGTCACATCACACTTTTGCACTACTCGTCTCCGCCACCGTTGGCCCTATCCATGCCAAACTTTGCGCACACTCCTTGGATGGCAAATCACAACCTCCACTCCTCATTTCTCACATGGCCCTCTTCTAGCGCCACCATCAGGCCAATTTTTTTGCAAACACATTTTTGGACACTGCTCCGACAGATTTTGGCCTAAAATCACGCAAAGCGGTACACAGTATCTCTAAAGTCATGTCATAAACATGGATGGCATTTTCCATATTCCTTCCTGATTGGCTACCATTGCCTTCTAAAATTGCCTTCGCTTATATCCCGATTAGGGAGTCTTACTGGTTGCACTTTACAGGTAATTACCTTCCTTCAAGCATTTAATCTTTTGTCTAAACTACTCACAAACAAGGAGGGTGAACAGAGGCAAAAGAGACAAATAAGTGTGATACAAACAGTCACACAACACTGATCATAGTGCTGCCATTTTTCGGGCTATTAGATGTAACAATTAAGTGTTAACGGCTATACTAAAAACGCGTGACCAACGATCCAAGATAGCGCCACGTATGGCTGCTTCGTTTTGCACTCCTCTGGTCCTCTCAGTCAATGCAGAATTGCAGATTTCTACTAACAGTATACTGCTGGACTGTCAAAATAAATTAAGTTTTACTCTTCTGTACCTGTACACAAGATGTAACAATAAAGTCTACCTTGAACCCTGAACCTTGTGTTATAACTGGTAACAAAGTTGAAGTTTTCAGATGGCAGTTTTTTAAGCTTCTATATATCCACACACTGTCTATATATAGCCGTTGAAATAATGTTTCAAAGACTCGGCTGAGCTTAGCAATCTAAAAAAAAACGTTCAGTTTTATAACCTTGTTTTAGACTGTCATCTAAATGTGAACAATGGCTCACTTGGCATGTTTGTTCATCAATACAGACTACCAATCAACTAAATGAAACACATTATTTATTTCCTTTCAAAATGAAATAAATAAATAAAATAGGCCCACCTGACAAGTATTTTTTAGCACACGGCTATTGTTTCTGTATTTGTTCGTGTTTGGTCCATAGTTGGCCGGCAATGGAGCTCCCTTCTGTTGGTCTTTTGGCGTCATCAAAATGCAGTAGCAAGTCTGACAGGTTCGCATCTTGCCCTGGTTCAGAGCTCCGCATTGCGGGCAGGGCTTGAAGATGGGCTTTGTCATGGCTTAGGGAGAAAAATACAAGAGAAAAAGAAGAGTTTGATGCATAAGTAAAACAAGCTGTGCTTAATTCATACTCATTGTATGATGGGGTTGCATAGAAAAAGTGCATATATTCAAAATAACAATTTCACCAAGTCTGGAAAAGCCTTTAACCCTTAAGACACTAACATGAAATGTTCACAAGAGAATTTGAGGTTGGAGGCTAGCTGCCTTTAGTTTATGTCAGAACAACCACATGCAGGCCTTATCTCCCTCTCTGGGTCCAGGAATTTTGGGGAGATGAAAGGTGACCCATATCAGTAAAGTGCAAGCTAGATGCTACTTGGCAGACACATCTGGAGCAGTGGGTCTCATTTGGGGAACACCTGGGGGACCCCCAGGTGAGTCCCCCAATGATGACAACAACTCACAAGCTTATATATCTGCCATATTCACTAGTAATCTGTGTAACTGAGTCAAACTGAGCTGAATGCTTTCGGCTCATTCAATAACAAGTGCTTTTGAAGATGAGGGTGGTGTTGGAGAGGGGGGGGGGGTCCAAATATAATTATTGGGAGGGGGGGGGGGTCACAAGTTTAAAATATCATTAGCTTGGGTGGGGGATCCCCAGTTCAGCTATGATTAGTTTGGGTGAGGGGGTACCCAGTTCAAATGTTATGTTGTGTGGGGGTCCCCAATTCACAAATTATGTTGGCCTGAAAAAGGTTGAAAACCTCTGATAGAGGACCCCCATCGCAAAATATTTTGTTCCAGGCACCCACCAGATTTTGGTCAATTCTGCATCTAGCTTAATTAAGGCCACAGACCCGTTGTGAAACAGGTTGGGTCGACTTTGTTTTAGGTCGACTTTTCCTGCTACCCTGGTTGAGATTCACTGTTTGATACAGGCTACTGTACTATATATACTATATACTGTAGCCCCAATTACATATTACAGATAGTATTACAGATACTAAAGAAAGCTAAAGCAAGGCAGAAAAAGCAGAACATCTCAAACACAGACAACGCATGTAAAACTGAGAGAATCTACCTAGATTAACCACTAAAATCACAATTGATATATTAACTAGAAAGTGTTAGTTTAGAAATCTCCAAACTTCAACACTATTCAGGATCTTAAACCTTAACAGACAGTAGATTGGGACTCTGCAATGGATGTTCTCCACCGCACCAACGAAAACTGGGTTGAATGTGTTGCCTTGTTGTTAATGTGGACTGGGCCCATCACAATGAGCACATTAAATTGATTAAACACAAATATTATAGCCCAAAAAACACATGTTCGTCGGAATTGGCCGTGTTTATTTCAAGAACATGCAAAAATATCATCTTACCTTCTACAAAACAGCAAAAATGGTCTTCTTCTCCAATCTGTCAGCAGATTCAGGACTGGTTGTTCTGCAAAGACTACCAGGTGAAACTTCACTCTCCGTGATGAGCAACTTGTGTCTGATCGTCATGTGACCTCCTCTACTCAGTTCCCAATTGGCTGATAAGTCAATTGGCCCTGTGAGCGCTCTCTCTCTCTCTCTGTGTGTGTGTGTGTGTGTGTGTGTGTGTGTGTGTGTGTGTGCGTGTGTGTGTGCGTGTGCGTGTGCGTGTGCGTGTGCGTGTGCGTGTGCGTGTGCGTGTGTGTGTGTGTGCGTGTGTGTGTGTGTGTGTGTGTGTGTGTGTGCGTGTGTGTGCATGCGCGTGCGCGCGCAATGTTTTTGTATCTAATGTAGGCCTAATTAAAGTAAACCTATTCATTTACTGTATAGGCCTACTATTGGTATTGGTGAGAGATGCACAATGTGGCTTCTACTTATGATTCTTTTTTTTTTTTTTTTTTTTTTGCACCTACATCTTTGAAAATTGAAGTGACACCAGGTGGGTCATATTGGAAAGCAAAGGCAGTAGTCATGGGCCACAATTACAAATGTCAGGGGGCCACACTATACGCCAGTTCAACTACAGCTCCAGCTCCCCCAAATTATTTTGTTGCAAAATACATTGAATGTTTGAGAACCTCTGAACCTCTGATATAAATACTGAACAAATTGTCGATGGCCTTGTGACCCAGTTTTCCCCAAGGGCCCCTGAGAATCAACGGCCACTGGGCCACAGCCTTGATATTAGTAGGGGTGGCGCATACACAAACTTTAGAAGGCAATCGTAGCCAATCAATGGGACAGATGCATGTTGATGAGATGACTTTAGAGCAGGGGTCTTCAACAGGGGGTCCGGGACCCACAGGGGGTCCTTAGAGTTACTCCAGGGGGTCCTCCAAATCTTTGTGTGATAGAACTATTAAGCACTTGAACCCTAGTGTCCATATTCTGAGAACTTTAGGCAAAAAAAAAAAAACACCCATGAATCCACACATGAATTGACATGAATCCAAAATACACTGATGATTGTGCTGTCAAACGATGAAATGATATGGAATCTATGAAAAGGATGTGGGGGTCCCTGCTTCATCTCTCTCTCCACTTAGGGATCCTTGGCCTGAAAATGTTGAAGACCCCTGCTTTAGAGACAGGCTACTGTGTACCACTTTGCATGATCATAGGCCAATATCTTTAGGAGCAGTGTCAAAAAATGTGTTTTGCAAAAATCTGCCTCATGGTGATTGTGAGTTGCCATCCAAGGAGTGTGTGTGCAAAGTTTGGCATCGATAGGGGCAACGGTTCTGGAGATGATAGTAGAGCCAAATGTGTGACGTGGCGTGGCGTGGCGTGGCGTGACATGACGTGACGTGACGTGACGTGACGTGACGTGACGACAGACAGATACAGACAGACAGACAGACAAACAGACAGACAGCCAGTGTAACTTGCGACCTTGCGGTCGCAATGAAACAGATTAGTTGAAGATGGTATTTGGATGTGTGCTAGCTTATGCCCAACACAATGCAGCTCAATGGCATTCACCAGAGAAGGCCGGATTTGGGTCCTACAGCCCATTAATCCGAAACTGGTGAATGCTAACCTGGTGAATTCTAACCCTAACCCTAACCCTAACCCTAAACCTAATCCTAACCCTAAACCTAACCCTAACGCTAGCTTTCGGACTTGGGGGCAGTCCCCGCTGAATTTGGCAGGTCCACCATTGCCTCCTTGTTCTTTTCATAGATTACATCAGGTTCACGATGACAAAATGTCACAGTCATGAAAGAGTCTGGTGTGACTGGTTTGTCACTATTCAGTGATCTTACCTCCATGTCATAGTGTGCAGTACCCTGACTGTTGTTGGCCTATATGGCCAGGGAATTTCACCAGTGGAAATTCTCACAATCACTAAGGAGTGTCCACCCAGGTAACAATGTATGCCTTCAATTGTCCCTCTTGTTCCTCTGACCTTTGGGTGCAGACAGGCGACAGGCATATGAGGGGATCTGACGATTTGGGAGTGAGAACAAAAATAATCAGATTGGATTTGTTTTATCCATTTTCATTATAGATGTGATAGGAAGGACTTGAAAGACACCGAACTACAAAATGCAGATGCCCTCTACACGCTTACAATGTATGTGCATTGTTGGTAATATTATCCAGGGAGAGTACTAAGTTAATGTTATTACTCCTTTACAAAAGCAATAATAATTATAATATATTATACATTTGACTTTAGCATCGAGTAATACTTATCTAAAAGCTATCAAAACACTGCATATTAACATGTTATCTTGTGGATCTGTTTTTTCCCCCCATTTTCCATTGTGCCTACATACCATGGCGCTTCACACTGGGACTGGGGTCCTCTACACAGCAGGAGAGATGGAGGGCTCATAGACAAATCATGCATAAAACACACCTTGGTCTAAAATTAATCCTATTCATTGTAATGCAGTAATAACGCAGTAATAACGCATTGTCTTGGTCAAATCAATATGCAATACTAATATGGTTTTGGCAATAGTAATAGGTTTCAGTAATCATTACTAGAAAAAGTAATTATTACATATATATACGAACAATATTACCGCCCGACACTGGCTGTGTGTTGGTTTCTTTATTGAGAAAACAATGTTGCACATTAAATAATTTGGCACCTCACCAGAATAATTTGGGTACCCTGGGCCCTTACCCTGACTCACTGGTTGAGAACCAGTGTTACTGTACTTATAACTGTATATAACTAACTAATGTACATAAAGGTAAGATCTGGCTAGTAGTTATACACTAAAATGTTTTGAGTCTTAGATTTAGAAACATCTAATCCTGAAAATATATGTTGTTACTGACTGTACATATATTCATTCCTATAGTTATGTTGGCACTGTACATATATGCTTACCCTGCTAGTTAGTTGAAGGCCTGCTGACACTGTACATACATGCATTCTCATATTTGCTGATGGTTGCCTGCACGTATCGTCATACAGACACTGTTGTACTGTATTCATAGGAAATAGTTTGATAATCTATTGTATTTGTATACAATGTTTAGTGTTCTTATCCATTTTGATTTTAGCCTTTCAAAAACATTTACATCTAGAGAATGAAGATTAATGTGGTGTCCCCTTGGAATGTAAATCTTGGACAAAGCCTTGTTTGCAATAAGAATTTATTCAACATAGAGAAGCAGATCAAGAGAAATGTTTATTTCATTTCCAATCACCACCCATATGCCATCAAAAGGTGTGACTCCCAATCCTCATTTCAAACTTCAATGAGATTTACATTTTATACAGGAGATGTAGCCTGGCACACAGTATTTTTCTGTACATGCACTTATAGCTCTTGAAGCATAATCACATTGTGATTATGTGGTTAGTGTGTGTATGCACATTTAGAACCCGCTAAATCCGGCCTCAATCAGATCTTGTGCCACATCAAGGTTGGAATCCAATTAGTTTAATAGCAAATTTGATACCTTTTTTGGTACCATTTTCGATTTATTTTATTATTATAATTATTATTTGCCTTTTTCTATGGCCTATTTTATAGACGTTGGATCATTATCATGATAATAAACAAACATTATAGGCTATTCTCTGCTATTTTCACAGTAACGAGTGTAGCCTACTAAAGCAGTCATTAAACTTTCAGTAGCCCAACTGTTACAAATGCGACCGGCAAGGGGTGCATTCAAAAGTATCGAAACAAGGTATCGTTCGTTTTTACGTGAACCGATACTCGATAGTATCTACGTCAGTGAATCGATACCATTAAAAGTATCGCTGACGATACCCAACCCTATAAACTGGTCACATGGAATGTGATTTTTACAAATGTGAACTGAGCCACATTCCGATCTGATTTGTCTTAGTGTGATCAGAGTTTGGGTTGACATTGTTATAAATCACTCTGAACACACAGATCCAATCTGGTCACTTGAACAGTGAACAGTCAAGCCAAAAGATAGGGTTTGAGAAATAAATCAGATCTAGCCTAACCTTCCTTCTTATCTGGCTAATAGACATAAACACACACTTCACATATGCTTACCCTGACTGTAAGCTGAAGGCCTGCTGACACTGTATTTGATGATGGTAGTCTAGAATTATTTGTACTGTACATTATTTTGCTAGGAGGGTAGATACACCTGTAGAGTAGACGTTTAGTTTGCTGTAGAGTAGACGTTTAGTTTGCTAAATACCATATTCTCGATCTCAACTCTCAATTCCTATACCAAGCAATCATCTCAAAAGCAAAGATAGAGCTAAAATTTGGGAAAATAAGGCAAAACAAAACAAAAGCAACCCACAATATGAGCCATACGGCCAATTCTTGGCCATATGGCCAGTGATGTATATTGGACCAGTTACCCAAATATGGAGACACCTGGTACCCGTGTATGGAGATCTATGTACTATATATGGATGGAGATATGCTGTGAGAGCCCAAACATGCTTACTCAGATACACATACACTTACATGTCCATACATGAAGATCCCCGTCTGTAAAAACAGCCACACAGATATGGGCTGTTTTGGCCTTCTGTCTTGGCCATATATGGATTCTGTTAGGTGGTATGTCAAATATGGGCATACCCATATGAAGTCCTGTTAGATATGGGCTTAGTATTGAGGGAACTCCATATATGGGCATAAAAGGGATTATGTTAGTGTGACATCACAGTTAAGCCAGAGTGTGATGTCAGAGCTGCAAACCCATTCTGTAAAGAGTTGTTCCCCTCACATCAGTGACATCAGAGCATGATGTCAGAGCGACAAACCCATTGAACCACAGTGTCAGGCGTGACAGACAGATACACACACACATACGGACAAGCTGTGACCGTTCACATACTAATCTGCGACCTACGGTCGCAATAAGCGACTTCACAGGAAGAGCTGATGTCGCTTATGAGTAGATCTGGCAACACACTGACGCACACAAAACAGCGCAAAAAACTATGTTCTTTTGGCTGACTACAGTTTGTGCTTTGGACTAAATTCCGCAGACAGTCAGCCTGAATGAGTTTGAAAGAGTCATCCATCCATCTTCAAATGCTTATCTGGAATCGGCTCGCAAAGGTAACGATATCCATATTCCATATCGTGAGCAACTTCATCCACTCCCTCTGGGGGTATTCCAAGGCATTCACGGGCCAGTCTCTTGTAGTCTTTTGGGTGTGGAGTCACTCACCACACACTTCAAAATCAGAGTCTGAACCTTCGGACTCAGAACTAAAGTACTCCAGTTCATCCCAATTGTCCACTGGGTCCACCAAGTCATCCGTCGTTGTTGACATAACATCAATGTACAGTTTCCTCACACGCCTCTTGAGATCTCTCAGGTCCCTCTCTCTTCTGCGGATGAGGCACGTGAGACCCCTCTTTGCGTCCTCCGGTAGATGTCCTAAAAAAATTAACAATGTGTCACTATAGAAACTATAGAAGAAACACCATAATCATAAGCAGGAAGTGTACATTTACTTCGACACATGCCTTCAGCCTGGAGAGAAACATCTGACAAAACACTGGCTCGGGCCTGGAGGACATCCCAGTGCTGTCTCATCTCTCTCAGAAGGATGGACTTCTCTTCTTTAAGCCTACGAACTGCCATGTACGTTGTGAAGACTTCTCTCTTGGTGCTGTAATCAACAGAACCCTGTTAAACATACAGAGATGGAAGGTTAAGATCACTGCGCAAAGATTGTAGATGCATATATTAGGGATGGTCCGATCAGGTTTTTTGGAACCGATCACCGAGCACCGATCACAAAAGTTTGATCACCCGATCCCGATCAATCACCGATCCGATCAAGTTATTATTTATATTTTCTAAATGTTAATGTTTTAACTTTATTTCATTCATTCACTCATGAATTCATTTATATATTTGCCTTATAGTTATTTACCAGCATTACTATATATTTATTATCATAGCAGTAACTAATTATTCCTTCAGCACTGTGGAAATCAATACCCCAAAATGGCCTCAAGTGGGCATACTGAACGGCTGGTTGATCAGATGCACCGATCCGATCGGATCGGTGAATTTACCTTTTGATCTAAACCACCGATTATCGCCGATCATGTTTTGATCGGCCCGATCCGATCCATTGCCGATTGATCGGTAACATCTCTAGCATATATCATATACGGTACACTATAACAACAATAGGGAAGAATACATGAACCCATTTAGACCTTGTGTTTCTTATCTCACCAGGGGAATGTGTTCTGAACAGGACTTAGAGAGCCAATGGATTAAACACCGAATGTTAAACAAATAAAGCAGATCTATCTACTACAATCCACAATGCGTCAGAGGTTTAAGACGTGGCTAAATGCGTACCACTTTCTGGAATTTGCCACGGCCAGGGTTTGTGGTTGGACCCCAGGATATCATCCAAGCAGAGTTTTCTTTCCGGAACCAGGCCATTATACTTCTCCACCATGACCATCAAAGCCTTTTTGTCCTGTTCTAGTTCACGGCGGATCCTGTGCCGTCCTTTGTTGATGTCTGAAAAAAAAAAAAAAAAAAAAAACATTTTATGGCTGTGTTCACGCAGACACTTGGTTATGGCTATGGGTGTCTTTTGGTTATGGTTTTCAAAGGGGAACAGAGCAGTTTTCTGGCATTGCGACTGTTACATGCCCCAGTCTAGGGGGTAAGGGGCTCGTTGGTCTAGGGGTATGATTCTCGCTTTGGGTGCGAGAGGTCCCGGGTTCATATCCCGGACGAGCCCCCAAATGTTACATGCCCCAGTCTAGGGGGTAAGGATATGTAACATAAATAAGGCAAATGGTAGGTGAAAGAAGTATTTTTATTAACTTTGTTTGTTGAAGTTGGTTTTAAGAACTTATGTACAAATAAATAGCTCAAACAAATAAGGGAACACTTTAACAATAATGAAATATAACTACCATGCAAATCAGAGAAACAATCAAAAATAACTAAACCCTAATCTTGTATCTTAAAGTTGTTGGTGCACGTTTTATTTTTGTTAAATAAACAATGTATACCTGACCAAAAGTTACTTTCATTAAGATAATAAGTGTATTTATATTAAAACAAAAATGTTTTTATGTTTTTACCGAAAAAGATTGGCCAGCCAGACATACGCAGTTATGAAAATATGTTTTTCATAAGGATATCTGGTCCCTCTTTGATGACGTTACATGGGGGTCACACCAGAGGGCGCCGAGGCGGCTTTGTAGAACAAGCAACAAGTCCTGTAGTCATGTTGTCTAAACAAGTTGGTACATGGCCCGGCCACACGTTGACTTTTCACTGTCTGTGCACACGAGCCCCGTCTCCCTTGAGACAGAATAGCGTCTTCGGTCGAGTTGTTTTGTCAGATTCAAACGTGGTTTGGGTGAGGCTAATTCAGGAGCTGTGCTGTGCCTACAGTGGTAAACAACATGTCTTTCCTGCCTGGGTAAGTGTCTCTCAACTATACAATTGACGTTAGCATGCTATCGCTAGCAGGATGTTATTCAATGCCAGTGTCAGCTTGCTGGACTAGCTGTGTGTCAGCTTACTGGATTGAGGATTCAATACCCCCTCAAAAGCGACATGCACATCTCAGGGGGTTATTCAATCATCATGATGACTGATGAGTACAATGAATGAGATGTCAAACTATGGTGAAAATCAAGCAGGTGAAAGCAGTCGTGTATGTAGCCATGATGCCAAAACACGGGGGGAGGGGGCGAAGCTATATCTGCTTTCCTGAAGACTTATATCATATCACCAATATTTTAGACGTTGGCCTATACTGTTCATTTATAAGTCCCCCAGACACTGTGAGCAGCTGTAGGCTATAAAATGTGGGATATAAATCTGCTATATACAATTAGTCTCTCTCTAGTCTACTGAAGTGTTTTACTTTCTTCACATAATAAAAACGTAGCACGCTCAATCTACCAACAAGTAGGCTGTTGGCATGCATTGGACAACACCATGAATACGTCAACAATAAATAGCCTACAACTATTGCATCATAGTCTATAGCTGATTTTGGGATTGAATAATATCTTGTTAATGGAAACATCCTCATAGTCATGGCCAGTTTATTTTGTGAAGTGCTCATATCATTATAAAAACATTGCCACATCCATCCATCTCTTCTAAATGTTCAGCAAACAAATCACATTGCATATTATGTACATCATAACAACGTTGCCACACCTATTTATTTTAATATTTATTCACCACTGACATTTTGCTAAAATACAGAAAACACATGGGAGAGGTAATGTCACTTTCTGCTGAAGCTGTTACACTGACTGAAATGAGAGCAAAATGTGTTATTTTCAATCACAGGCCTCCATGCTTACGATCCAACCATTTAATTACATTTTAGTGGAACTAATTGTTGAGTTTTGACTACCAACATTTTGACACGTGTTTCTCTTCTAGGTCTTAGTCACATGGGCTTCTTCAGATGGACAGACACACCGCACAACAAATGACTTTCCCATGGGTTGAGTAAAGGCTCTAACAGAGTCCAGGGTGAAGAGCTATTCACTCCACCGTGTTGTAGTTTCCTAGCTATCACTTAGGCTTTGTTATGTATTTTTAAGCCCGTATCAGAGTGTACGGTGGAGAGCTATCCACCGCAAATTTGAGGTGGAAAGCTTTCCACCTCAAGTCAGAAAATAAGTGCAGGACATCATAGTCACTCACGGTGGAGTCCTGTACACCGTGACTGACTGGTCTAGATCGACCAATCAGTGAACGGGGTGTATAGCCTGTCTGTCTGATAGTAAAAACAGAGAGATGTGTTGGGACTTGCAGTGTAAAGCTCTCCACCGCGAGGAATGATGTAACGTTGTAGTTTCATGACTCAAAAAGACTCGAAAAGACTACACCGCGGTGTAAAGCCTTCCACCGCCCAGGCGACTATGATGCCGGCTTTAGGTGATAGCTAGAAAACTACACCGCGGTGAAGTGAATAGCTCTTCACCCTGGACTCTGATAGAGGCTTTAAACTCTAGTCTAGAAGACAATAATGTACCTGTATGTAAATAAAAGTTATTTTTTCTTTTCATCATGGATTGATTGCTTCCTTGACCAGGTCATCAGAAGGTTTAAAAAATGTTTAAGGCCAGGTGTAAATCAATGTTTTTTATTAGAAATAATGTGCAAAGATTTGTCCACTGCTTGACATCGTCCTGGAGGGTGCAGTCGCTGTAAGCCTGGAGGGAGATCTGCTCTGCTTCATCCATCACAAGTCCTCCATCTCTTCATCAGCCTCTTCATACCACTGGATTGAATCATCTCCTGACTAAAGACAAAACATACACAAAGGGTCATCAACATGTCTGTGGCAAAGACCTGATTTTTAGATTTTCTGTTTTACACACCTTTATACTGTAATGTTGTCATATATAATAATAATAATAGCTTGGATTTATATGTTGTCATATATAATAATAATAATAGCTTGGATTTATATAGCGCTTTTCTAGGTACACAAAGCGCTTAACAAAGGAAAAAAAACTTTATTAGAATAAAAACAGTAAATTCAACAATTAAAAGATAAAAATCAGCCAGGGACTGGAGGCATAATTAATAATAATAATTTCCAGACCTCAGCTGGGATAGGCTATCCTAAGAGGCATAGAGATGTTTAATACCCAATCACTGAATGTCAAGTCTACAGGTTTTATCCTGAATATGTGTGACACTGATTTACTATAACACTAAGCTAGCTCGTGTTTCTCATAATATTAGTCCTCATTTTGCTTGTTTGTCATTCGACAGAAGTATAGCCTGGCTAACAGAACATTATTTACTATGACATGAGTCCTACTAGTACTGGTTATCAAATGTTTTATTTGCAAATACACCCATAGCTCAGTGTATCAAGGGTGAAGGGTCCATTTGGTTCCATTTGTAAACTGAATTATAGACGTTCTGGTTATTCAGGGCTATAGTCTTCCTGTGTTTCTGGTAGCTTTGTCCACTCATTTTGTGTCAGACCGTGAAGATTTTAGGACGGATAAAGGCTATGTCCATGACACTAGCTATAGACACTGTAGCCCTGAAACATTACGGTAGCTGATAACATGACATTCTCAGTGACCGTCATGATTCGGGCTATACTGCACCCCCTAGGCTATATTGTAGTTCTACAAAGGAAACCATATGGCATGACGTTGCATGGACTACTGTATTTAGCCAAGTTGTAAAAGTGTTTTATTTCATGGCAGCCAGTATGATCACTCATTATTGATTGAATACTTTATTAGAAGTTCGCATAGGAAAAGCACAACACAGTACAGTTCAGGTAAGGTCTACTAATAGGATTCAAACCCAATGGCAGTATGGCAACAATGGTTTGTTTACATTGATGTGGGAGAGCTAGTTTGATATATCCCTTTTGTTACAGCAGGCAAATACTAAACATTAGAGCCAGGTACAAGAGGACACCAATGTAAACAATGATCATACTGGCTGCCACTAACCCTAAACCTAACCTCTATGGAAGTGTTGCCACCCGCGTTAGGATTAGCTCAATTTAGCGTAGCTTACCGTGATAGCTGTCTGTCCCAAATCCTGGCACGACGCCTCCATCACCTGGCGACATTGGGTACATGTCTGTCGTTGTCCAAAAGATCAAAATATGCCTAGTAAACTGACTCCTCCCATCTTCTGTTCGAAGAAGGCAGGGAGAGCTGGTTTACGAGGCTAGTCAGGCTACACCATAGGGCTACACAATAGAGCTTGTCCGAGTATACAGCTCACCGCAGTAGAAAAACTCCAGTGTTTATGAGCAGAGGAGCCGATCATGTGCTGTGTCTTGAATCATCATCCAAAATACATCTTCTATTTTTTTGCTATTTCCGCCTATAATGAGGCCTTATTTAAAAGCCAAATGATTCATAATGGAATCAAATATTGGCATTCTAGCTGTTCTGGGATGTCAAGACACCTGTAGACACCCTGTGCAAGTATGATGTAAAAACTAGCAGCAGGAGGAGACATGGCAAGCTTTAACCCTCTTTTAGTATAGGCGTTTTTTGCAGTTTTTGATCAAGATAACTTTTGTGCACTATAGGGGTATTTTGAATATGTATGTTTGTTTACCCATCTGAAATCATTCAGTAGGTCATAAAGAAGGCCCATGCTAAATTTGGCGCTTTTACCCGCTCCGTAGCGGTAATGTTACTAAGCCACTCAACTAACAGAGTCTACATTAACTCTGCTCCACGCTGGTTAACAGAGAAGGCCCGAGCGCTTTTCTCAACCTGGGTTAAATCGGTGACCACGGCCCCCCACCACCCCATCCCCCAACTTTACATGGAGACCCCTTTGTCCCTTTGTCCCCCTCTGAAGCCACCAGAGACTACAACCAACCCCCCCTCCTCCCCCACCGACGCCGATGCAAACACCACTTCTATGGACCTTGCCATGGATTTTGCCAGCCGCTTTGTGAAAAGAGGAATTCACATTATGCACTTAAACATTAACAGTTTGTTTGCTAAATATGAACAAATCAAGCATATGGTTCTCGAAGGTAAGGTCCATTTTCTAACCTTCTCAGAGACTAAACTTGATGCCTCTATCACTGACTCTCAGATCGAAATTGACAACTACTCTGTAATCAGAAATGATAGAAACAGATCTGGTGGTGGTTTATGCATATATAACAGTATTAAGTATATCCCCCGCCCTGACCTACAACACAGCTCTTTAGAAACTGTATGGGTGGAAGTGATTCTTAAGAAAGCTAAAAACATACTAATCGGTGCCATCTATAGACCGCCCGACCAAAATGATTTCTGTGAGTTACTGGAGGAGAGCATTGCACCAGTGGACAATGTTGAAAAATACATTATTGGAGATTGGAACATACAGTAGACATGCTTTGTAAAGAAGCTCCTCTATTCAAAAAATTCAATAAGCTATGTAATCAACAGGGTTTCACTCAGCTCATCACCAAGCCAACTAGGGTTACAGATAACTCTCAAACCACCATAGATCTCATTGTAACCACAGACAAATCTAAAGTCTCCGCGAGTGGGACTATCGAATGTGGTGGCCTAAGCGACCATGATATCATTTACTGCACCCGTAAAATACATAAGTCCAAAGCTGACGGCCACAAAACAGTTGAAGCTAGAAACCTCAAAACCTACTCTAGCGAAGCCTTTAATCACAAACTGGAGAAATCTGACTGGTCCCCAGTACTAGCTAGCACTCAGGTCGATGAAGCCTGGCTGGGCTTTAAATCCATTTTCAACACTACCCTAGACGAAGTGGCTCCTTTGCGTAGGGTCAGGGTTAAAGCCCGCTCACAGCCATGGTGGAATTCGGAAATCTGTGAATCAATGAAACTCAGAGACAAAAAATACTCTGAGAAGCGCAAATATAATCACGAACTCAAAAAAGGCCCCAATAAACACCTTGAAGCCAAATTAGAAATAGTCAGTTTAGAGGCTAATAAACTGAGAAATCGGACAACCTCCTTAATCCTTTCTGCCAAAAAAACTACTTGGATGAGAAAGTTGAGGAAAACATCCACAAACCACGAGATCTATGGAAGCTATTTAAAACCCAGCTAGGCTGTGGTGCTAAACTCAGATCCATAGCCAGCAACATATCCATCCAAACTCCCATAACCCTCCTCACTGACAGTCTTGATGTAGCCAAAAATCTCAACATCTACTTCACCTCCATGGCCAAAAATCTGGTCAATAAACTGCCCGCTCCATCTGGGCTGTTGTGTTAGGCACATCTTGAAATTCTACAGGAACCTTGGGGTATGCAAAGACAATTTTAAACTTGCCACGGTGACAACTGATGAAGTGTTTAAAAAACTGCGCACCCTACCTCAATTCAAGGCCGCTGGCCATGACAAAATCGCCCCCAAATTTCTCATAGACTCAGCTGCCACCATTGCCCCAATCATTACCCATATTATTAATCTATCTATCAAGCAGGGTTATGTCCCCCAGGACTTCAAATTAGCTAAGGTAACCCCCCTGCACAAAAAAGGCAGTAAACTTGACCCTGGCAACTACAGGCCAATCTCAATCCTTAGTTCCATCTCTAAGGTAATGGAAAAAATTGTCTATGAACAGGTGGCTAAATATCTTGAAGAGAATAAACTGATCTACGAGTTCCAGTCTGGCTTCAGAGAGTCCCATTCCACAGATACATGCCTCATCTATTTGAATGATTACATCAAACGTGAAATTCACGATGGCAAATATTGCGGCATGGTCATGCTGGACCTCCAGAAGGCATTTGACACCGTCGATCATTCTATTCTGATTGAAAAACTCAAAGCTATTGGTCTTGATAGCACAGCAGTGAGATGGATGCACTCTTACTTGGTGGGGAGGGAACAGATGGTGGAAGTCAACGGAACCCTGTCCCCCCCCCCCCCCCCCCTCCCAATAAACTGTGGAGTACCTCAAGGGAGTATACTAGGACCACTGTTGTTCTTAATATACGTAAACGACATGTCATCTGCTTGTGACTGCAATCTGTTTCTGTTCGCGGACGACTCGGCTCTCCTAGTCTCAGGCAGAGACATATCGCAGGTTGAAAAGGCCCTTAACTGTGAACTTAATAAGATCTGCACCTGGCTCAATGACAACAGACTCTCAATTCACCTAGGCAAAACTGAATGTATCCTATTTGGATCTAGTCAGAAACTTAGCCTAGTTGAGAACTTCACAATTAAAGTAGGTGACACTGTGATAGAAAGAAAAAACTACATCTGCTACCTGGGTTGCATCCTGGAGGCTAACCTATCCAGTGAAAAAATGACCACCAAGGTAATGAATAAAGTCAACCAACGAATTCGCTTCTTGCAAAGGGTTGCCCCGCTGATCAATATTAAATCCCGAAAGACACTAGGAGGTGCTCTTATTGGGCCCCTCATTGATTACGGAGTCCTTGTTTGGTATCGCGACGCCCCAGCTGCCTTAAAGTTAAAGCTCCAAACAGCCCAAAACAAACTAATTAGGGTTGTGCTTGGTCTCCCTCCTCAGACCCACCTTACCGATCATCACCACGAAAGCGTGGGATGGCTCAAAGTAGCTGACAGAGTACAGCATCTTGCAATGGGCCTGGTGTACAAGATACACTACACCTCCAAGATTCCCATGTACCTGACAAACTACTTCTTAAAGGTCAAGGATGTTCACAATCACAACACCAGAGGCAGCTCCACTAATCATCATCAACGTAGATTTAACACTAAACAAGGCTCTAACTCGTTCTCCTGCTACACCATCAACATGTGGAACGCCCTTCCACAAGCCCTAAAGGAGAGCAAATCCCTAGCCTCCTTCAAAATTGGTATGAAAAGTCACCTTCAGACAGCTGCTACCCGTGACTTGTAAATAGACTAAGCCCCCATGCTCCCCCCCCCCCTTTTCTCTTTTTTGTATTTGATGTTATGCTTTTGAAACTGATATTATCCTAGATAAAGTACTATGTTCTATCCGTCTGTCTTTCAATGTTATATGAGATACTTAAAGTGTGGTTCCTGTGGAAATAAGCCTCGGCTTTCTAGGATCTCCTTTTAGTTGACCTTGTACCAGTGATTTGTACTGTCATGAAACTGTACTTTTTTCTATTGCAAACTTCTAATAAATTCTTTAATCAATCAATCAAAAAAGCAACTGTGTTTACATTGGTGAAGGAATCTTGCAGGCTACTCCCTCAATCCTGGTCTAAAAATGACGGGAGACGGCTCTACGGATGCGTATCGGCGAGGCGGAGGTGCTCGCGGCGACTCCGGCAGAAAAAAGCAATACCTCTACTGACCACTAGTTGAGCAGCTTCCACAGTACAGCTTTAAGGACTCTTAATCAAGTCATTTGAAGCCACCCACAAGTCTGTACGACAAACGGTTCATGAGAAAAAGGGTTACTTCCTGTTTGGTGAGGGGCACTTCCTGTTTGGCGAAATAGGCCCAATTAAGGTTAAGGACTCTTAACTCATTCCCTGCCAGGCCCGATAGTCCCGAGATTATTCCAATGTCTTTCCCCGCCAGGCCCGATAGTCCCGAGAATTAAAAAAAAAAAAAAAAATTCAAAAAATTTTTTTTTCAAAGATTTTTTTTGACCCCCAAAAATGGAGTAGGCATGATAGCAATCGCGAAATTGCATGTTTAACCCCCATAGCAACCCCATCTTTCAAGCATGGCAGCCATTTTGGCAGCCATCTTTGTTAAACATAGTGGCTGTTATCTCATGAATGCCTGAACGGATTTCCATTCGGATTTTTTTGTTTGAAAGCTGTGAGCAATGTGGACACACGTGGTGCATTATCTAGGCATGGGTGTGCATGATCCGTGCACACCCAATTACATGGAAGTCTATGGAGACGAATGGCAGGTGGGAGTACGGAGGTATGTTAAAATGGCGGTCAATGTGTTAATCAAGTCATTTGACGCCACCCACAAGTATGTACGACAAACGGTTCATGAGATAAAGGGTCTCTTCCTGTTTGGTGAGGGTCACTTCCTGTTTGGCAAAATAGGCCCCAATTAAGGTTAAGGACTCTTAATCAAGTCATATGACGCCACCCACACGTCTGTACGACAAACGGTTCATGAGATGTAGAGGCACTTCCTGTTTGGCGAAGGGAACTTCCTGTTACAGAGGGGGCGGAGCTTAATCAATTACGGCACATCCCTATTGCGACCAAAGTTGTGTGTGCATTTTAAAGTTTAAGTGACGTTGCTAGGCAAAAGTACATCAGAGTAATGTGGGGCCAAAGTTTCTGGGGTTCCATTCAAAGTCAATGGGGGTTTTTGCACGTAGATTTTTACGAATTACGTTGCTATGGTAACGCGGATCGGAAAGAAAGGTAATAGCACACCATTCCCGGCCAAGCCGCACATTTTGATATATATATATTGCAGTGGTGGCGTAAATCGTGCGTCAGTTATTACGTGCCGAAATTTCCCCCATTATAAGACAATGGGGTTTTTGGGTGTTGTTTTTTGCGAATTACGTCGCCATGGTGACGCGGATCGGAAAGAAAAGTAATAGCACCCCATTCCTGGCCGAGCCGCACGTTTCGATGTATATATTGCGGAGGTGGCGTAAATTGTGCGGCAGTTATCACGTGCCAAAATTTGTGGCGACATTACTTACCTACTTATTAAGTGTGCCTGCCATGCAATGCAATGGCAAAACACTTATTGTAATCCGCCATACTTAGTTACTAGCGGGGCAGGTAAATGCATTTTTGCACTAAAATACTTCACAAGTGGAAAGAAACCTAAAACTTTTCACAAGTACTCCTTAGGGGTTGTTCCTATGATAAAACACGTTAGACACTGAAAAATCAAAATGGCTGCCATGTTTCCAAGATGGCTGCCTCTGAACAGTACGCCAGCCAGTTAATGTCCGATTTTCATAATATTAGAGTTGTTTTGTAGGTTTTAAAACATCGTGAGTTCATTTATTACTCTTTTAAAGCAGCCAGAATAACTTTTCTGACTTTTGGTTGGGGTCTTTCCTCACCTGGGACCCCCCAAACAGACCCCTGAGCTTATCTGAGTATTCGCTTTGCTCCTGCTCCAGAGCAATGTTAAATTAGATCATAACTGAAGCATTAAAGTTGTTGTAACTGGGCTCTGAAAGCAAAAATGAGTAGTAGCAAATACCCAGGGGTCTTCCACAGGGGTCCCGGACCCCTAGGGGGTCCTCAGAGTTACTACAGGAGGCCTGCCGAATCTTGATGGGGAAGTTCCTTTTTTTTATATGTATATATATTTTTACATTTGAAACTGTTTTTATTAGTATTCTCAGTATTATTTATAACATGTGTGTGTTAGACAGACAGGTTCACAGGTATTGCAAGAATTAAGGTATTGCAACTTCTCACTTTGGGCGCACAGTCTAACATGTCCATTTATTGCATTGCACTAACACTGACAACACAACACACACACCTCTTTGTTATCGTCACCCCAAAACCCGCACCCTATCCTCTTAAAGAGCTCACGGTCAATTGTACCCAAAGAAATTCACTACTATACATGTCCTCCCTAATAATGTTGACAGTTTCCACTATATCATTTGCAGGGAGGAGAGTGCAAGGCAGGTTATTGTTTGAGCAGCTGCACCGTCCCTTGTAACCTGCTTTGCAAACACATTTGATGAGCTTTGCCTTTGCAGCAGGGATGGCAAGAAACCTGACTGGAACATACCCTCCACTCTCTGAATTCCATCTATTTTTTCAATTGATGGAAGCTCAGGGCAATTTGTCAGGTATGACGAAGTAGGCATCATAATACGATACCTTCATCAAGGGACATGATTTTGAGGAAGTGCAAACACATGAAGAGGCTGATACCCCGATTCCTTATCCAGTCCTTGCCTCCGGTACAAAAAAAGGAAATTGATATATTCGAGTGAGTTCAAGTTGATGTTACAAATGTCAAGGGTTCCTTTGCGTTTTTCAGGTGTTGACTGGGGAAGAACATTTGTTGGAATCACCAAAAAGACATGGGTCAATGCCTACTTGATGATGATGATGATGATGATGATGATGATGATGATGACCAAGCCACTAACCGCTTCAAGGACCTTGGCAAGGTCATTGGCCATTCCTCCTGAGCTTATAAATTGTGAGCTTCCATCAACATTGCAGTCCGAACATTTTGCATGCCATGTTTACAGTTCAAAAGGTCCAACAACCCTGGGATTACTCAGATGGGAACTATTTCTGTCAAATAACTTGGAGGGTGAGATGCTACCTCCAACTCGTGCTGCACTGCTACCACATTACCTCCGTGCCAACTCCGTCACAATGCAGGATAAATCATACCTGACAAATTTCCCTGTGCTTCCACCAATCGAAGAAAATAGATGGAATTCAGAGAGTGGAGGGTATATTCCAGGTTTCAGTTTTCTTGCTCTCCCTGCTCCAAAGGCAGTACTTGAGCCCATCAAATGTGTCTGCAAAGCAGGTTGTAAGGGACGGTGCAGCTGCTCAAATAACCTGCCTTTCACTCTATGCTATGGTGGAGACTGTGTCAACACTATTAGGTTGGACATTGAAGATGATGATGATGATGAAGACGAATATATCCTGCATGTCTGAAATTACTGTAGTGTAGTGAATCTCTTTGGGCGTAATTAACCATGGGCTCTATAAGAGGATAAGGTGAGGGTTTTGGGGTGACAATAACAAAGAGGTGTGTGTGTGTGTGTGTGTGTGTGTGTGTGTGTGTGTGTGTGTGTGTGTGTGTGTGTGTGTGTGTGTGTGTGTGTGTGTGTGTGTGTGTGTGTGTGTGTGTGTACAAACATTCCCGTGTCATTCCATCCATGTTTCATCTCTGTGATAACTTGGAAATGTTTGCATCTTTGACAGCTAATACACCAGATGTTGTTGTGGTTGATGAAGAGTCCAGGGAAGTGTCTGTATTGGAGATGGCCTGCACCTTTGACCCTAGCCTAGAGGAAGCTTTCATGACCACGGTCATTAAATACCAACCTCTCCTAAATACGATCTCAGAGCTGGGGTACAGGTGCAGACTATTTGTTTTCATATTTGGCAGCCTAGGACATACCCACAGACTGGTTGTTAGAGGGTTTCAACAACTTGGAGTGCCTAAAAAAGAGGCAAAAAGGCTGGCAAAGTATTGTTCCGTCTCCGCTATAATCGGCAGCCGCCACATATGGCGGAGACGCTGTTACTTATACCCGTAGAGTACCAAGTGCCTTGCTATTGTATCATGAAGACATAATGCCATGATTTTGTAAATGTTACTCTACTGCACCTATACTATTTGTGTCCTTGTATGCATCTCCTTTGTGTGGACATAAATAAATGGTTAAAATGTGTGTGTGTGTGTGTGTGTGTGTGTGTGTGTGTGTGTGTGTGTGTGTGTGTGTGTGTGTGTGTGTGTGTGTGTGTGTGTGTGTGTGTGTGTGTGTGTGTGTGTATGTGTTGTCAGTGTGAGTGCAGTGCAATAAATGGAAATGTTGTTCTGCACCCAAAGTGAAAAGTTGCAATACCTTCATTATTGCAATCCCTGCAGTAACAGCTGTCAACCATAACTGTTTTAACACAAAAAACATTATAAATAATACTGAGAATACTAATAAACCATCAAAGTACAATACATAAAACCAGGATACATAAAAACATTCAAAGTTTCAAATGTAAAAAAAAAAAAGAAAAAAAAAAGATCTCATCGAGATTTGGCAGGCCCCCTGTAATAGCTCTGAGGACCCCCCCAGGGGTCCCGGACCCCCCGTGGAAGACCTCTGTTATTTGCTACTAGTCATTTTTTATTTCAGAGCATATTTCAGATCTAATTTAACATTGTTCTGGTGCAGGAGCAGAGCGATTACTGAAATAGGCTCAGGGGTCTGTCTGGGGGGTCCCAGGTGAGGAAAGACCCCAACCAAAAGTCAGAAAGGTTATTCTGGCTGCTTTAAAAGTGTAATAAATGAACTCAGGATGTTTTAAAACCTACAAAACAACTCTAATATTATGAAAATTCGATATTAACTGGCTGGCGTACTGTAAAACATATCCGAAAAGGCGGCCATCTTTAAAACTGGCGGACATTTTGAAAATTAAGTGTCTAATGTGATTTTTCTAAAGAATGACCCAAGAGGTACACTCTGTAAAATTGTGGTGCTTCTTTCCAGAACTGAAGTATTGTTCTCCTTAACAGCCCCGCTATACGTACATATATATATATAATGTCGCCACAAATTTCGGCACGTAATAACTGCCGCACGATTTACGGCATATATACATCAAAACGTGCGACTCGGCCGGGAATGGGGTGCTATTACTTTTCTTTCCGATCCACGTTACCATTGCGACGTAATTCGCAAAAATGACG
This sequence comes from Nannobrachium achirus, assembly GCF_963921795.1. Lineage (NCBI taxonomy): Eukaryota > Metazoa > Chordata > Actinopteri > Myctophiformes > Myctophidae > Nannobrachium > Nannobrachium achirus. The sequence continues at coordinate 66,151,582 of NC_137818.1, read as the reverse complement.
CCCCAAACCCCATTGACTTAGAATGGGGGAAATTTCGGCACGTAATAACTGCCACACGATTTACGCCACCCCTGCAATATATATGTTACAGGACGTTTGGGTAACTCAGCACGTTCATGGTAAGAGCGCTTGTTTTGTCGCGCTGACGTCACTCGTTTGCGACTCTCTTTCTTTATTTACTAGCCTAGCGCGGCAGTGTTTAGCCATTAGCTTACTATGCCTTACTCTAACCCTAACCCTAACCCTAACCTCAGTAAAAACTATGCCTAACCCTAACCCTAACCCTAACCCTAACCTCCGTGGGGTGAGGCGCTATCATTCCTGCCGACGCTATGTTGTTGTGGCTCAAAGCGACCGCTTGTTCCGCCCCGTGCAGCACGACGAGTGCTCCGTTTCTCGAACGTTCTGTTTCTCTATCAAACCGTGACATATACATCAAAATGTGCGGCTCGGCCGGGAATGGTGTGCTATTACTTTTCTTTCCGATCCGCGTTACCATGGCAACATAATTCGTAAAAAACTATGCGCAAAAACCCCCATTGACTTTGAATGGGGGACTCTGGCCCCACATTACTCTGACATACTTTTGCCTAGCAACGTCACTTAAACTTTAAAATGCACACACAACTTTGGTCTTTTTCCAGCCAATAGGGATGAGCTGTAATTGATTAAGACTCGCCCCCTCTGTAACAGGAAGTGCCCTTCACCAAACAGGAAGTGCCTCTACATCTCATGAACCGTTTGTCGTACAGACGCGTGGGAGGCGTCAAATGACTTGATTAAGAGTCCTTAACCTTAATTGGGGCCTATTTCGCCAAACAGGAAGTGCCCCTCACCAAACAGGAAGTGACCCTTTATCTTGTGAACCGTTTGTCGTACAGACGCGTGGGTTGCTCCAAATGACTTGATTAAGAGTCTTTAACCTTAATTGGGGCCTATTTCGCCAAACAGGAAGTGCCCCTCACCAAACAGGAAGTGACCCTTTATCTCGTGAACCGTTTGTCGTACAGACGCGTGGGTGGCTCCAAATGACTTGATTAAGAGTCCTTAACCTTAGTCTCGCGTGGCCAGACGGTTGCCTCCGCGATTTGGTCAAATGCTCCCAGCATACAGTCTGGCGCACCGGGGAAGAAACGGCGAGTGCGAGATGAAGCGGAAGTGAAGCCCCACGTCACTTCCGTTTCATTCTCACATCACAGATATTTATCATTATATAAATAAAAATCATATAAGCATGTTTAGCTTGCTGCTTGGCAGAAATGACATTTTAAAATATATTTTTTTGAACGTTAATGCCCGTTTTCGATACTCGCCGTTTGGGAGCTGCTGTTCCAGACTCTATATAGCATTCAGAGATTGTGGAATAGTTGTCTGGCTACGCGAGACTACCTTAACCTTAATTGGGGCCTATTTCGCCAAACAGGAAATGCCCCTCACCAAACAGGAAGTGACCCTATATCTCGTGAACTGTTTGTCGTACAGACGCGTGGGTGGCGTCAAATGACTTGATTAAGAGTCCTTAACCTTAATTGGGGCCTATTTCGCCAAACAGGAAGTGCCCCTCACCAAACAGGAAGTGACCCTTTATCTCCTGAACCGTTTGTCGTACAGATGCTTGGGTGGCGCCATATGACTTGATTAAGAGTCCTTAACGCTTCCAGTGCCAGCCCCTAGATGGCGCCAAAGAATGCCAGGCTTTCTCTCATAGGCGAGCGCTTCAGCATCCAGGGGCTCACGTTGCAGTGACGCGCGTGCTCACGTTCGTGCACGTCATGGAAAGGTCCCGGATGAAAATGGCTACACAATAGCTATTAGCATTTTGTCATTTAAAAGATCATTTTCGGCGATTTCGCCGTAAATAAACCTCGCGCCGCTTCCCTCAAAACACAATCCAGAGATATGGACCTTCAAAGATGTGGTGTTTCATTGGATTCGGCGGCGATTCGCGGCGGCGTTCGCGGCTAACGGCCAGCCGGTGGGCTCCCGGATTTGGATCACTGGATTTTAAATTTAGGCTCAGGCTTCAGAAGGCCTCAGATCAATTTATTCATTTCATTAAAAAAGCCGAACATGTTCGGGATAGGCACACTGGACTTCCGGACGTTCCGGAAGCGGCGCTGAACATTCGGTGAACATTGGGGGGCTCAAAAATCTATTTTAAACCATTTTTAACCTTAATTGGGGCCTATTTCGCCAAACAGGAAGTGCCCCTCACCAAACAGGAAGTGACCCTTTATCTCGTGAACCGTTTGTCGTGCAGACGTGTGGGTGGTGTGAAATGACTTGATTAAGAATCCTTAACCTTAATTGGGGCCTATTTTGCCAAACAGGAAGTGCCCCTCACCAAACAGGAAGTGACCCTTTTTCTTGTGAACCGTTTGTCATACATATGCGTGTGTGGCGTCAAATGACTTGATTAAGAGTCCTTAACCTTAATTGGGGCCTATTTCGCCAAACAGGAAGTGCCCCTCACCAAACAGGAAGTGAACCTATATCTCGTGATTTTTTTGTCGTTCAGACGCGTGGGTGGCATCAAATGACTTGATTAAGAGTCCTTAACCTTAATTGGGGCCTATTTCGCCAAACAGGAAGTGTCCCTCACCAAACAGGAAGTGACCCTTTATCTCGTGAACCGTTTGTCGTACAGACGCGTGGGTGGAGCCATATGACTTGATTAAGAGTCCTTAACCTTAATTGTGGCCTATTTCGCCAAACAGGAACTGCCCCTCTCCAAACAGGAAGTGACCGTTTATCTCGTGAACCGTTTGTCGTACATGTGGGTGGTGTCATATGAAGAACCATAATGTTAAAACTCACGCAAAAAATGCTAATGTTAAAAAATTTAACGCTAATGCTAACACCAACCCCTACACAAGGTTGCACAGACTTAGCGAGCTGCAGGCACACTTAAAATTTCTTAGAAATGTTCTTTTCTAGTATATTCATGCTTTTATTTTAAACATGCATGTACAAGTGGCCAAACGTACCACAGCCATTTATAAACACAAAACGTATTAACTGAGAACCAATGTCAATACTATCAATCTATCAATCTGTCAATTGCACAATAATCATGTATACAAGCTATTCAAAAGAGACACAATCATGTTTTTTTATATATACAGTATATATATTTAAAGACATTTATTTTTTCTTTCTTTAAAAAAATGTACAACATGGCATTTATTATGGCATTTCATATATTTTGACATTTCCTCACCAACATAGAATGCCAATGAATTTCAGGTCAGACTTAAACTGCAGGATCACCTACAGTATCTGACTTTATCCTAACAGGTGTGTAATTGTTTTGAGAGGACCATTATACACCACAATGAGAACACGTATGTTGTTCTCATTGTGGGCTTGCTCCAGACCACTTATGTTATGCCCATTTATACATTTAATTTACTACTTCCACATACCTTGTGCTAGAAACTTTGTTCAAGCTTCAAAATGTTCAGCTTTACACAGTGATGTTTGCTTGTATTTGTCTTTTACATTTTTAAACTTTTTCTACATTTCATAGAAAATCAATGGGATCTAAATGTATCTTGTTTTTCAGCCGCGTTACTCATACTTTTGCGTAGGAACATGCGGGTAGATGGGCGGTGCTAGGATGACACTGTCACCTAAGAACAGGTACAGGTAGAACACAGCACTGTAAATAGGTCATGCACAATGCATTCCGGATGGAAGTCTAGTGGTTTGAAGTCTAGTGAGAGTCCTGTGGTTGCACAGAGCACCATCCAACAAGCACACAACACACACTAGACTTCAAACCACTAGACTTCCATCCGGAATGCATTGTGCTGTCTCTGCCCCCCGCCTCCCCCACACAACTCTCACACAACTTAGTGCGTTCCAGTGTGAGTGCAGGCTAAGAGCGCTGTCTCAGTGCTGTGCACGGCACGAAATCCAGACTGGAAGTCCTCTAGGAAAGCATTTTCGTCCAAGAATGATTGAAGTCGGGAGAGAACAGCGCTTTTGACAGGAAGGTGTGTTTGGAGATTGGGTGGAAATTTGCTGGATCTGTGGAGTCCAGGCCAGGTTTTATGATAATGTGTTGTCCTGAGATCAGAGATCTGTTGGTCATTGACAGGACACTGGGGCCTAGGCTGTCAAAAGCCTCCTTGGCGAGGTGTGAGGGGATGATGTCCACTGAGCAGGTTGTGGGTTTCATGAGGGAGACAGTGGTCAAACAGGCAGGAGAGGGAGAGTGGCTTGAAGTGGCATAGAGTGGCAGTTGGCATGTGAAGGGTGAGATGGTCGCTGGGGGTGGGTGGAAGGTTTGACCTGATGGTGACTACCTTGTCCATGAAGAACAGGAGGAGATGGAGATGGTGGCTGGGGGTGGGTGGAAGGTTTGACCTGATGGTGCTACCTTGTCCATGAAGAACAGGAGGAAGACTTCACAGGTGGAGTGGGAGACATCCAGGTTGGTATTTATGGTAGGAGTGAGAATGAGATGTATGGTGTCAAACAGAACCTTTGGCCTATGGCTGTTTTTAATGATGAGGTTTGAGTAGTAGTGGGTTCTTGTAGCAGTGACTGTGGCTTGGTAGGTGGTCAAGGAATCAGCCAGTATTTCATACCTATAGGGGCAGTGGCTCAGGAGGTAGAGCGGCCGCTTGGGAACAGGAAGGTTCCCAGTTTGATCCTGGATTCCCCCAGAGTTAGTGTAGAAGAGTCCTTGAGCAAGACACTGAACCCCTGGTTGCTCTCGAAGTGCAGGTTGTTGCCTTGCATGGTTTCCTCTGCCATACAGGTGTTTTGTGAGGGCTATATGGCCACTGTTTATACTCAAAAGGTCTATTGTACATGTATGCATTTCCAGTCTTCCTATCAGGATGTAACAGGGAGTAGGTGGTACTGATGTCTTCTTATCATGAGTTATTTGCTGGCAGTGAGGAAGCCAGAGGGACATGGACCTCTGTCAGAACAACTCATGGTATTTGTACCATAACTCCCTCTTTTCCAGTAGACTGTGTTGAAGATATGGTCTGGGGTTTATGAAGAGAACCGGTCTAAACAATATGGTTCTGTGAACCTCCCTATTTTTGCAGGCATCCTCCTCTTGCTTCTCATGAGAGCACATCTGCATGCATTGTCCAAACATACAGCACTCAAAGCCCCACTGTGTGTGGTTCTGATCTCTTGTTAAGGCCCATGTATTTACATTTTGCTGTAACTGTTTCAACAGCAGGTAATTCAGGAACCCCCTTGGTGTGGAGCTCCCTACCTATAAACATACGGCTGGTGATTAGTACAGTATGTGTTCACACACTCCACTTAACATTGTCCAGGACCTTCATCAGGTGTCTGAATGAACATTTTAAAGGCATCTGTGAAATCTTTGTTTCCTGAGGTCATGTATTTAATCTCTGAAACAGCCAATCAGTGTCCATGTAACATCATGTGTTCAATAACAGCCAATCAGTGTCCATGTAACATCACGTGTTTAATAACAGCCAATCAGTGTCCATGCCGTAGCCAGGCACCCTGTTGAAGTGTCCTTGAGCAAGGCATTCATTGCTTGTTTACTCTGATGGATGATCACAAGATAACAGTTAGATGTAATGATTCAACTTCAGTGTATCCAACTCAAGTACATTGGTTCAGTTTCACATCCACCCAAGTTCCTTAGTGAGGAATGGGTCGGTTTGACATAGAATGGATATCAGTTGTGAACTTGCTCCTTTGCTCCTCACTGTGTCGATGACACAACGTGCCTTATCATGGATCACTTTCTCCGCACGGGCTCCATTATACTCTCCTTGGCTTATCACACCCATCCCTAAAAGTTCGTCCAGGACATCGTCGAGAACGGTATCTGAAACGTTCTTGACGAAGCGGCTGCGCACAGACAGCAGTTTGTCTTCCACTTCATGGCTCGGTGTGCGCTGAACATATCTTCTTAAAGCTGCAGGTGAAAGGTCTACCTTGCGTTCCCATGGACAGTTGGACGTCTTACTGCTTTCTAGAAGTACATTAACAGAACTAAGCCTTTGCGTTAAAGTCACTTCAAATGTGTTGATATAATTGTGATAGGTAGCATCAACTACAAACTCTGCCTTATTTGGTTGAATGTTGATGGAATCATCTTGAGGTGAAGTGGAGAGGGTGTATTCTTGCTCTGGGATTAGTTTACAGGGAGGCATTTCAATGTAGATTTCTTCTCCATTTAATTTCCTCCTTTCCTTCAGCACATCACTCAGCACAACGTTGCGGGGCAGCAGCAACACTTTCAGAATTGAACTGGGATCATCTTCAATGGGTGGTGTATAAAACAGTGACACCAATGCCTGGACAGGCCAGGGCCCGAACAACTTCTCAATGATGAGACCAAATAAAGATAACCCAGTTACATCTATGATAACATGAGTTTCTGTGATCATACAGGGTTTGATCAGCTCAAAGCCATCATCATCCTTCACATGGACAACAGACAAGAATTTGCCTGCACCCGTGGAGAGGATCTCACAATGTGGAAAGCGTAGCTGACACACAGATCCCAGAGAAGTGTTTATGTCAAACAGTGGTCCTGCAGGCCTCTTGCCTTTTATCTGGGATAGAAGCCTTCTGTGCCATGGGACTGTCCTGTAAGTCACATCTCCCTCTGCCTCCATCTTAAACCCCAGGTCGGTCACGCTGCATTGGAACAGTCCTGCTTGGGTAGAGTGGAACCTGTAGCTTTCCTTGTTTTCCACAACAATGATATCAGGTGTAATTTTCTGTGTTTTGCCCAGTAGTGTAACATCATTTAAGCTGTGGGAACGCTTTGCTCTGAAACCTGTCTTGTTCTCTAAACATGGAATCAGTGAGGGTAAGCTGTGAGAACGAGGCAGAGAGATGGATTCTTCTATCCTCAAACTACTGAAGCGTGAACTAAGATCTGTCTCATCTTGGAGCTCCAATGAAGGATGTGGAGAGGACCGTGGCTCTGTAACAGGATGTTCTTCCATCTCACCATGCAAAGGAATAGTTCCCTGAAAACAAAGAAAATAAAATATATCAAGGATATTAAATATTCATAAATAAAGAGTAACACAATCGTTTTAAAGTTATGTATTTAGCAGACGCTCTCTTGAGGTAAACATAAAATGCAGAGACAGTGTAGTGGCTCAGTATGCTAGGATCACAGGTATACCAAGAACCTAGCATCAGTCTAAACCAGAGGTTCTCAAACTATCAGGGTTGTGACATAAATTGGGGCAGTGGGAACGTAGCCTGGCATGGCCAAGGATGTTTTTCTTTATTTTTATTTTTAGGGCCAAGCACGAAGTACGCTTTTTCCACAAGCACAGTTCGATATTAGGGTGTTTTGGGGTATATTTGGCGGGAAGCTCCTTTCTAGAGTGAATGATTAGCAGAAGCCAAAGTGAAGCTGTTTTTGCCCAGATATTTTCTGAATACTGTATATCGTCCTCACGGCCAAAATATTCAACTTACACGCACGTTTTTTAGATATAAAAAACAAAGAGAGCATTGCCTGGGACCTTGACACTCCAGGTTACATGATTTATTTTCTTTGGTTTCTGTTATTCTTATTTCATATGAAAAGGTTGAATGCTGGTTAAAATCAAACCAAAGCGTTGAACACTAATATGTTAGGCACATTTTCACTGCTTTCTGACTGAAATTAGGGAATATTATTGATTTTGTACTTTTTAGATTAGAGCTTCATGCATGTTCTTTTTGTAATAGCCATTTTTAGGTAGATATTTGTATAGAAAGGCCTAACCAGGGACTGGGGTCGCTACGTAGCCAAGAATATAAACCCTATATACAATAAAACGGTTTCATGTTTTATAACTTAATACATTGTTTTTTTGTATTTTCTATGTCAAATATAAACATATAGTATAACTACTAATACAATATACTACTTTAGTCTTGTGTTGACCAGGTGTTACTGTGTAAATGAGGTCAATGTGATTGTGATGAAAGTTGTTAAAACCATTAAATCTGAACATTTTACACACGGTCAGGATAATGATTTAAACATCAATGTTATGACATGTATGTAACTTCCAAAGTACTTGTCTGAATAAATACTTTCTAATTAATTGAATGTGTACATAACTATTGATATTGATTGATATGTTTTCTTTTCTTTTTTCAATTTGTAAGTGCGCACCTTTTTTTATTTGTCTCCACACTGTCCACAGCATGTGTGGAGAGGCAAAGGGAATGTGTAGTGTGCAGTTCCTGATTGCGTTACATTTAGCTAAAAAATAAACTGCGGAAACACAAATAAAACACGAACAAAACCGCATGAAACCGGTAATTTTCAGTGTGCGCTGCGCACACACGAGTCACATGCTCGTCAGCTTGTGCCTGCGACAGCCCCTCCTGCTTTAAATGACTTCCCGCGGCTATGTATCTTTCTATATGTTGTTGTAATGAGATCGTTGTCAGTTATATGTGTCCCAGCATGCCTGGCGGCTAGTCATTGATTTTTTTTTTTTTCATTTTCATGTTTTCATTTCATTTGAAATATATTGGTTGTGGAGATTGACCCAACAGTTTTGAAGATATGGCTTATAGAATGATGCCATGCTGAAATAGTACTTTTGAGATATTCAAGTTTTAAATAAATTTCTAACCTGCAATGACCTGACTCCGCCACATGGGGAGCAATCTTCAATTCAATCTTCAATTCAAAGAAGCTTTATTGGCATGAGAACACAAACGTTTACACAGTGGTGGAAAAAGTACCTACATTTTATAATTAAGTAAAAGTATCAATTCTGCAATGTAGAATCACTCTGTTACAAGTAAAAGTCCAGAACTAAACATGTACTTGAGTAAAAGTACAAAAGTATTGGTATCCAAATGTACTTAAAGTACCAAAAGTAAAAGTACAAAATGTTTGAAAATAGCAGATCTACAAGCTCACAACGCGTCGCACCGCAATGCGTTGTGAGCTTGTAGATCGGCTATTTTCAAACAGCCTTGGTATAACATAGGGCTAAAGTGGTTTATGTATGTTTTAAACTTTAGTTATTGCTTTGTAGATTTTGATTTTAATAGTCCAAAACATACATAGCTCACATTGTGAGCTTGTAGATCTGCTATTTTAAAATATATATTTATTTAATACCGGACTTCTATACTACAGAGTATATCTAAATTGCTGTGGGCATATACTTTTACTTAGGTAAATAAGATTCTTCCTATAGTGGCAAAGTTCTATGGGGCACCCGTTTTCGTCAGTCCACGTTGCTCTAAGGGAAGCTACGTGCGCAACACCGTAACTCGTGCCCTATCTAAATTGGTCGGGCTAACTGTGCTAAGTGTGCTTCATGTGTAACATAATCAGTGTTTGTGTAACTTCAGTCAGAAGGATAATCTGACGGTTCTGACAGACTTAACCGACTCGCGTTGTGAGCTTGTAGAAGAGCAACAATAGAGTTGGGTCGCCGTTTTATTCCATGTGTAATTGTGTATACCATGCCTGCGTTAGCCTGCAGCTAGCGCTAGCTAACGTTAGCGTTAGCCGTTAGCCACTCATCAGCCAATCATCCAGAATAGTCTAATAAGTCAATTTTCCAACGGCGAGTGAACGATTGCACTCCGTGTCCTTCATGGATTTTTTTCCCCTGGCTGTCAATGTTTTTATTGTCCAAAAAGAAAACGCTCTGAACGTTAAAACCAGATAGTTTACGATCATGACACTTTTCTAATGCTAAGCAGTGACAACAAAGGACTCCTCGCATCTGGCGCAGGCAGGAAATGGAACGCATCCTTTTTTTTTTTTCAAACTCGAGAAGAAGAACAGCGCCAGAACAGCGCAATAATAAATAAATAAATAATAGATTAAATCATTATAACAACGTAACGTGGTTCATTTGGAACATACGTGGCACTGCATGAACGGGATACATACTTTGGTTTGCAACGCTAGGTAATGGAGTCCCGATTTTACCGCATTTGACTACAAAGGGCTGACAAACTGAGGCTTGATTAAAAATAAACAAACATTGTAGCTACATGGCTGGGAGGACCAACAGAATTATGTCCCAATCTCTCACATTAATTAAAAAAAGTCTCATTTACATGCAGAGTTAAGCTCTGGCGTTTAAGTGAAATGTAGCCTGATATTTATGAAATACTTGTGTGGCTTTATCACATTTTAAAGAAAAAAAAAAGTTATTTCAGCTGTGGTCTAAAGTGGTACCATGCGAAATGACTGCCCCTGGGTGAGATTCAGACACATATTGTAAATGGCATCATGATTGTATATTCATATTATTGGTGTGATAATTGTTCTTAAAGGGGAAGACCACCATTTTCAATATTGAACTATGTCATTAATATACCTTAGAGGAGTTATAGAAAAAAAAGGTTCCCCCCCTTCTGTGTTGCCTAGAACTGGAGGATTGATTTTGGGGTTTGTATTGTAAATTACAACTTGATGACATCACACATTGTAAAATCAATCCTCCAGTTCTAGGCAACACATAAGGGGGGGAACCTTTTTTCTATTTCCACACAACTCCTCTAAGGTATATTAATGACATAGTTCAATATTGAAAATGGTGGTCTTCCCCTTTAATTGTCTGGTTTCATATCTATGAATCATCTTCATCTCTCACACTCATCACCTCAAGCTGGCTGACAACTTCACTTTCATATCCTGAAGAGGGCGCTATTGGTCCATGGCGTCTCTTCAGCTGCCCATAAACCTTGTCACCATGTGACCAGTGGCATGAACTTCCTGCTTCAGATGGTGTTCCACCACTCACTGCAACACAAGACAACACACAACAATATACTGATTATTACTGTTATCAATATTAATATACCACCACTCACTGCAACACAAGACAACACACAACAATATACTGATTATTACTGTTATCAATATTAATATACCACCACTCACTGAAACACAAGACAACACACAACAATATACTGATTATTACTGTTATCAATATTAATATGCCACCACTCACTGAAACACAAGACAACACACAACAATATACTGATTATTACTGTTATCAATATTAATATACCATCACTCACTGAAACACAAGACAACACACAACAATATACTGATTATTACTGTTATATAACTCATAATAACTCATAATTATCTCTCACACACACACACACACACACACACACACACACACACACACACACACACACACACACACACACACACTCTCTCACTCACTCTACACAATACAATGTAACCCTAACCCTAACCCTGTTCTTCCATAAATAAGCTAAATTAATAACACATCTCCAACATCTCCGCTGCCTGCATTATCTCACTGGAAATACATTTGTGCTTGATGATGTCATGATGATTTTGTCTATAACGTCTAGGTCACTGTTTTTGTAGTGTATTTTAATGAGTTTAAATGGTAAAGAAATGTTACAGTTATACTGTATAATCAAGGACAATGATAGATGAAAGAAGAAATCACTGTAACTGGTAAGATGCCCTAAGGGCGAGGTCGTGCACATGGACGCGTGCACGCATCCTCCTGGGTGACAGCAGACTGCTGGGTGAGCACTGGCGCTTTGGCATGGGATCAACTTTGACCAAAACAATGCACAGACCTGGTTGGTTGTTGAAGTTGGCCAAAATGTGTTACATATATAAAAACAATATATACACACACACATATATATATATATATATATATATAGGCCTATGTTTTAAATTCACACCAACAGTAGCAGACTGTTACGCCCACTGGGCCTAGGGGTGTTTGTAGATGCAACAAAGGCAAGGTGGTGACTGCCAAAAAGTAGTTTTATTACAATAAGTAGTGAGCTTTACAGAATGCAAATTAGGTTGATTTTACAATACTGGTGGTTAAAGGTGAGACAGGGCTGGGCAGGCACCTATTGAAAGGAACATAACAAAGAAACAAATGACTGATCCCTATAACCTATAAGTAACCCCCAAAGCTTCTCCTAGCCAAACACAAAACAGAAGAGTGAGGTTACCTGCCCATACCTGAGTGACTGAGTGCACATAACTATAATAGCAAATACTTACTAACTGGGTACACACCTCTATTCCGAAACCCCACCATTCCGAAGATTGACTTCCATTATTCGGAATGGTGGGGTTTCCCATTGTTCTATAAGACCCCACCATTCCGAAAATCAGAAACACCACCATTCCGAATATGCAGTTTCATTTTCACCCACCTCCATCCACCCCCACCAACCTCCACCCACTTTCACCCACCTCCACCCACCCCCACCCACTCTCAACCTCCACCCAATTTCACCCAACTCCACCCATCTCCACCCACTTCCACCCACCTCTACCCACTTTCACCTACCCCACCCACCCACCTCCATCCACCCCACCAACCTCCACCCCCACCTGTACCCACATCCACCAAGTTTCACCCAGCCCCACCCACCTCCACTAACTTTCACCTACCTCCATCCAGATCCCTCCACCCACCCCACCCATCTCCACCCGCTTTCACCCACCTCCACACACCTCCACCTACTTTCACTCACATCCACCCATTTTCCCCACCTCCAACCATTTTCACCCATCCCCACCCACCTCCACACATTTTCACCCACATCCAACCAGTTTCAGCCACCCCCACCTACCTCCGCTCAATTTCACCCACCTCCATCCACTCCATCAACCTCCACCTACTTTCACCCAGCTCTATTCACTTTCCCCCAACCTCCACCCACTTTCACCCAGGCCCACCCACTTTTAACCAACTCCACCCACTTTCCTGTCCCTCGGAAGTGGGTGGAGGTGGGAGGGCCAAAGTGGGTGGATGTGGGAGAAAGTAGGTGGAGTTGGGTGAAAGTGGGTAGAGGTGGTTGGGGGGGGGGGGGGGGGGTAAAAGTGGGTGGAGGTGTGTGAAATTGGGTAGAGGTGGGTGGGTTAAAGTTGGTGGAGGTGGGTGGGTGGAGGTGAGTGAAAGTGGGTGGAGGAGGGAGGAAGTGAGTGGAGGAGGGGGAAAGTGGTTGGAGGTGGGTGGGGGGGTGAACGTGGGTGAGGTAAAGTGGGTGGAGGTGGGTGAAAGTTAAAATAATTTAAATTTCGGAATGGTGGGGTTTCGGAATGGTGGTGTTTCGGAATGCTGGTGTTTCGGAATGGTGGGGTTTCGGAATGGTGGTGTTTCGGAATGGAGGCCCGTCCCCTTACTAACTTACCCTGCTCACCATACAATAAAGACGTTAACTGAACTCTGAACAAGCAACCTTTACAAAGAGAACATGCGGCTAATGCTACCGAACGCTGATTGGCTGGAGGTGACAGATTGACGGGTGCCCTCCTCCACTCATAGCGGCAGCAGGGATCTGCAGACAATGACAAAACAAGGCGCGCGCACAAGACAACACATAACGGTAAAGATCCCAACCCAAATGGCACTATGGCTTTAATCATTGCTCTTGTCCGTAACACAGACAATAACATGAATGCTGACCTATTAATATAGCACCCTATTTGACAATTGATTGATTAATTGAGGGTACAGAACAGTACAGTTCATTGATACAAGGTCAACTAAAAACGACCCAAAGAAAGCATTTGGTCTTAAATTTGGGTCCCCTTGTACTCAACTCATACAGAGGGTCCATTTGGTTCCATAGGTGGCCTCTTGGGGTTACAACAACACTCCAAACAAAAGAAAGATTGAGCAACTGTGAACTGTTTTCCATGATAGGCTATTAAATTTAAAATCATAGTTTAAAACCAAGCTGTTTCTCCTACCTTCTTCCCAGCCGAAAGCCTTGTTATTGCCTTGAACTAACAATATTTGACAGATATGACTAGCTTATACATTTCAGTCTCAGGCCACATTCTCATATATAATTCGGTATAGTCGCGAATTATGAGAGGGAGCGTTTCCACTTTGTCAACCGCAACAAGGAATCGCTTAGTCCACGTCTGTCTACGGGACATGTATGTATCCAAGCTGCGTAATAATGCATCCATGCATTATTAATTCTTCAAGTTCAACCACAATGTAACCAGGCGGTGACCAAGCAGGCGGTAGCCTAGCCCTATTTACCTGTGGTCGAAAACGGGCGATCAAAAAATAAAACGAGCAGCGGCCAGCTGACTCGCAAAATCTTGCAATAAACCGCAAATACTCTCTGCGCTCTGCGCGTAAAGCGTCTCCATTTGGATATGATTTGAGCGAGAGAGAGAGAGAGAGATGGGGGGAGAGAGAGAGAGAGAGAGAGAGAGAGAGAGAGAGAGAGAGAGACGAGACGAGACCCACGAAGACCCACACATATGCCTAATAATAATGTAGAGATATACAATAGTGACTCCAGACAGTGGCAATTTTCCTTTTTTTTTTTACTGAGCAACTCCTCACATAGGCCTACACTATGCGCAATATTTTGCTGTGCAGAGACGAGACCCACGAAGACCCACACAAATGCCTAATAATAATGTAGAAGGATATACAATAGTGACTCCAGACAGTGGCACTTTTCCTTTTTTTTTTTTACTGAGCAACTCCTCACATAGGCCTACACTATGCGCAATATTTTGCTGTGCAATGAATGAATCAAACTGATAGAGCCTAATTAGAAAATGCCAATTGCCAATACGAAAATTAATATGGCAGTCATATTATTGATGTTATTATACAGCCTACCAAAAGCTGTATGGTTTAAAGTAATTAATATAGGTATAGGATATAATGCAGCACTCGTGTGTAAAGCCATGTGTTTGTTATGTGTTGTCTGTTCGCTTCACAATCACTTTTGTAGAATGCAATACAAACTCAAATTTCTCCTCTGTCATTTGCTGACAGTCGCTCTAAGGACACTCTTAAAGTTGTACTACGTAACTTTTTTTATAAAACAAATCTTAAAATTCTCCTAACTATTAAATCACAAAAGTTTTAGAAGATCCGCGCCGTGAATTTCAGCCTGTAAAGCCTTCTCTGTATGTAAACTGAGATCCTTGCCGTGGACCGGATCTTGCGCCAAAATTGCGTCATCACACTACCGGCCAATCACAGCGAGGGTTATACAACTGCCGGCCAATCACAGCGCATCTTGAAGTGGGGTCGCTATGGCAGCCATATTTGTTGTCGCCCGTTTGTACCATCCCTTCTCTAGGTAATTTCGCCTACCAGGCAGGGTGAAGGAGTCCGTATCTCTGGAATTACTGAACGCACAGGAACAAGGGACCCCTTAAAAGATAGATCTCAGCGAGGTGGAGGCAGACGCGGGGGTCTGAAGGTACGAAAAACGTCCGAAAGACGCGGACGCGACCGCGGTTTGCTATAGGGCTAATGACCACTAGTTGGGCATCTTACACAGTATGGCTTTAAGTTTAAATGCATTAAACTCTCTTTTCTGATCGCTGATCTTCTCCATGATCTTCTCTCAACTTGGGCCATTTTCCTCCTGTTCTTCCCAGTGGAGCACTTAGGCAACCGCGTATTTGCCGGTGAACCTGTGTGCAAAGGTGGGGGCCGATGGGCAAGGAGGGTCGCGAGCTTATGAGAAACAACTAAAATAAGACCTAAACCTGGCGAAAACAGTTGCGTGCATAGCGGAAGATGACAATAAAGGAAATCATTAAATGGAAAACATTAAATTAACTTCTGAAAAGCCTACACGGCCTAAAAACAGTTGCGTGCATTAGCGCAAGATTAGATGAGGATAAAGGAAATCATTAAATGGAAAACATTAAATTAACTTCTGAAAAGGCTTATAAGCCTACACTATAGTCTACTAAAAATATAGTGGAACCGCGATCTTGCCACACGTGAATAATTGTGGTTGTAAACAATAACACAGTCAAAATACAATATAAATCCTTAGTCTAGTTGTGGGAAGAAAGGTTATCATGGCCCCAAATAACGTTTAAATATCTTGCAATTGGCGAGTCTCTTAATAAATCGGCAAGAGTGCATCTCATTCTCAATACATAAAGGCTAATCAATGCGTGTTCCCCACACTCCAAAGCCCCCACCGTTGCGCTTAGGTTCACCGGGAAATACGCGGTCGCAGCACTAGTCTGCGCCGTCAGCGCCACATGGGGAACTTGATAAATATAGGGGAGTAAACATGTATGAAAAATAATAACAAAAGAAAAAAGTCATGGTCCCCCCTGACTATCAGATAAATATTTGAGAACCCCCCCCCCCCTAAAAAATATTTAGATTTTTATTATCACGAGAACGATGGCTTCCACTTTAACATTGCAACTTTTTCAGGAATAGAAAGCCTGCAGTTTCTATTAGCTTGCATTTCCCATTGATGATGTCACCAGTAGAAGGATTTGACCCACCCACAGCTCTCCTATGAGACCCAAACTGAGTAGATTTTTTTTTTGATATTTTATCATGAACATTAGTGTGGACCTATTATATGAAGATAGGTTGAAAAGTTGTGGAGGGCCCCTTTAAGTATTAAACGAAGATTCCCTTACTAGTACTAAATATACTCACTGCTTGGAGGAGTAAAGTCTTTCATCTTCCTTCTTCTCTTGGCAGCTCTTGGCATCTCACTCTGGCTGGGAGCTTCACTCATGGTGTCATATCCTGAAGAGGGCGCTATTGGTCCATGGTGTCTCTTCACCAGCTGATCAAAAACCAACTCCACTGAAACACAAGACAACACACAACAATATACTGATTATTACTGTTATCAATATTAATATACCACCACTCACTGAAACACAAGACAACACACAACAATATATTGATTATTACTGTTATCAATATTAATCACCACACACAACAACAATATACGTAATTTACTTAAAGGGGGCGTGACACGGCCAAATCAGCTAATTATGGCTATCAAATTAGCCAATTTTTTTAATGATGTCATGTACCCCCATGTTAAATGACCCAATCAAATTAATTTATTGTAGTTACTGTACTGAAAGTAGCCAATCGCTGGAGCCAGTTTTCACGCCGACATGCCCAGGCGGTCAGTTAGTAGTGAATCCGCCTGGGCATGTCGGCCCCGCCTCCTTTTCACACTGTTTGAAGGAACACCATGTGACCTACTGTATCCTAATGTTAAATTTCGGCCGGTGTCGCCACTCCTTTAATAAATACTACAGCTCCAATGCCACGCTGCCTGCGTTATCTGTGTGGAAATAAATCTGTGCTTGTGATGATGTCAGGATAATTATGTTTACTACAGTCTTTCACTGTTTTTCTTGTGTCTTTTAGTGGGTTTAAATGATACAGAAATGTTACATGTATAAAAGTCACTGTAATAAAGGGTCACATTGAAGTGTGTTATCAGATCAGTTATATTGAAACTCACTGCTTAGATCATTGCTCCTGACAGCTGGCAGGGTTGGTTCTTCTGGCTCCTTCACCACAAACTTCAACATCCTGTCTACCATCTCCTCCTCTCTTCTCCTCCATTCCTCCTCTCTTCTCCTCCATTCCTCCTTCAACTCCTCCTCTCTTCTCCTCCCTTCCTCCTCTTTCTTCTTCCATTCTTCTTCTCGTCTGTTCCATTCTTCAGCAGTAAATATCTGTCTCGTCTCATGTCCCTCCCTGAGGTGTCCTGTGTCTCTGACAGACCCGTCTTCTCTGGAGTCTGAAGGTCCAAAGTGTCCTCTGTTCCTTGTCACCATGTCTTCTACTTTCTCCATCAGCTCTTTTACTTCTGAGATATCCTTCTTGGAGAAGTCTAGAACCTGGTACCTGTAGCCACATTTCTCCAGGATCCACCTCAGAGGTTCTCCTTCAGACTCTATGTACTCCTCAACACGTCTCTCTCCCAGCCAGAATCCCAATGTGAACACAACCAGAGTGTGTCTCCAGACTCTGTCCCCCAGCAGCTCCATTTGTTCCTCCACTGATCTCCTGTCGGCTTCAGAGAAACTGGTCCAGACAGGAACATTGACCAGGACAGCGTGGGGTCCAGGAGAACACAGAGTCACACCGTGTAGAAGGACATCTTTGATCTTCTGTGATGGAGGTGTAGTCGACCAGTCTGGACACATCACCACACTCACATTTCTGTCAGCAACTCGTCTCTGTTGTCTGACACATTCTGTCAGTTCAGTCTGGAATATGAGGTTTACTGTATGTTAGTTATAATAATAAATACATGTGACTCAGGATGTTTTAGGTCAAACCATCATTTAAATGACTATTCTGTCCTGAATATAGACCCCCCCCCCCCCCAGCTTTGACTCTGTCCTAAATATTTAAATAGCACCACAGTAACATAAATTACATAAACTGTAATGAACTATAGAATCATTAGACCGAACTAGTAGGACTACTTAATAATTACAGCCACAGTGTGCAGAGAATGTCAGATGGGCAGGGACAAGATCCTGCAAAAAGCCGATCTACAAGCTCACAACACGTCTGGCTGCAACACACTGTGAGCTTGTAGATCAGATATTTTCAGTGCACAAAACAGCATGCAGCATACAGCATCTACATCTACTTACACTGTGTGTGTGTGTGTGTGTGTGTGTGTGTGTGTGTGTGTGTGTGTGTGTGTGTGTGTGTGTGTGTGTGTGTGTGTGTGTGTGTGTGTGTGTGTGTGTGTGTGTGTGCGTGCGTGCGTGCGTGCGTGCGTGCGTGCGTGTGTGTGTCACTGACAGTTCATTGGTCACATGATGGCTCAAACATTCATGACATCATACTTTCAGATTATCATCCTAAAACATTGATATTTGATCTATTTATGACTTTGAGGTCATTCATCATTACATGAAGTTCATATCATATTACTCACCTTCCAGTCTGGAAACACTGCATCCTGCAGTATGTAACGTCCAGCCAGCGTCCTCGTTCCCTGGTCTCCTCCAACCAACATCAGCCTCACATCTGGTAGACTCTGATGTTCTCCTGACACACACACTCTACATTAGTTCACTATTTAACAGCTGGTAGACTCTGATGTTCTCCTGATACACACACTCTACATTAGTTCACTATTTAACATCTGGTAGACTCTGATGTTCTCCTGATACACACACTCTACATTAGTTCACTATTTAACATCTGGTAGACTCTGATGTTCTCCTGACACACACACACACTCTACATTAGTTCACTATTTAACATCTGGTAGACTCTGATGTTCTCCTGATACACACACTCTACATTAGTTCACTATTTAACATCTGGTAGACTCTGATGTTCTCCTGATACACACACTCTACATTAGTTCACTATTTAACATCTGGTAGACTCTGATGTTCTCCTGACACACACACTCTACATTAGTTCACTATTTAACATCTGGTAGACTCTGATGTTCCCCTGACACACACACACTACATTAGTTCACTATTTACCTATTTAAGGATTGGATTCAGAGATTAAGAATAAGATACATTATTATATATAAAAAAAGCAAAAAAAAAACAAAAAAAACACATTGCTCACATCATGGTATTATATTGTATTGTATTTTCTCATCTGATCAATCATGTAAATGTGTTGAAAATGAATGAATGAATTCCAGGAAAATGTTAATCTTCAGGTCATTAAATCAGTTCTAACATCAAACTTTAATTTAACATCAGTCTTCATATCATTGCTGTCAGACAGAAACCTTAGATCTCCATAGTACAGTGTTTTTTCATAAACTACTTCATCAGACATAGTCAGGGAATTTTAGCAGAATACCTGTCAAAGCTGGGAATACATTTGTTACCAAACGATTTCTTTACCAATGTGTTCGTAAAGGTGTCTAGTAACATATCTAACAAAGATTGAAATTCAACATCCCTAGGAGAATCTTTGACATCTAGGGTAATTCTGGGTCTCATTCACTTACTATACACTATACTATAAGGGGGGGAAATTACTCCCAAAAAATAAATATGCTTTAAGTGGGATGTGAGTGGTCTGTTTTTAATTATTCTGAATCCATTGCAAGCATTTGTTTTACACAAAAAACATCCATTGGGCCAAAAACACCCCCAAAGAACGATGGTTTAGTGATGAGTTTTCACAGTTGTATGGGGTCCATTGTTGGCCCAAGGAATGTTTTTCGTGCAAAACAAATGCTTGCAATGGATTCAGAATAATTAAAAACACCTAGTTAGACCCCTCACATCCCACTTAAAGCTTTGGGAGTAATTTTTCCCCTTATAGTATTAAGTGACTGAGACACAGAATTATCCTAGCTGTCAAACATTTTGCTAGGGATGTTGAATTTCAATCTTTGTTAGATATGTTACTAGACACCTTTACGAACACATTGGTGAAGAAATTGTTTATTCCCAGGTTTATTCCCACCCCTACACAACTACAGTGGTGGTGTCAGGTTAGAGACACACACACACACACACACACACACACACACACACACACACACACACACACACACACACACACACACACTATATGACTATATATGGAGATAGTCCAGTCCATCATGTCATATGGGACTACCGTCATAGACAGTAGCCACAAGAGAAGGATACACAAGACTAAGAAAGACAAAAAAAGGAGGAGGAGGATAAAGATACCAAAAGGAGAGAGAAGAAAGGGTGGATGAGGTACAATGTGTCTCAGAAAAGAAAAGGAGGTGGCAACGGGGGCGGCTAGATAAAGTTATTAGGCCTGGATCCGACTTTAAGTCGACGTACAGGATTCCAGAAGTGTAGCGCTTATTCGCTCTTGTATCAAACTGGTACTCGAAACGTTCTTAGAATTTAATATATATTTTCTAAAGTAAATATGGGGGCGGCTGTGAAAAAAAGAGAAGAATAAAAAAGAAAAAAAGGAGGAGGAGGATAAAGATACCAAAAGGAGAGAGAAGAAAGGGTGGATGAGGTACAATGTGCGGTATCCTCCTTGTCAAGCTCGACGTTGGTCATTTGGACCTATACATGGAGAAATGGAGCGAACCTGTTTGGCCAAAACATGGAGATGTGGTACAGAATTACTCATATATGGGCATAAAAAGTATGTCATGTGACATCA
This sequence comes from Nannobrachium achirus, assembly GCF_963921795.1. Taxonomy (NCBI): domain Eukaryota; kingdom Metazoa; phylum Chordata; class Actinopteri; order Myctophiformes; family Myctophidae; genus Nannobrachium; species Nannobrachium achirus. The sequence continues at coordinate 66,130,676 of NC_137818.1, read as the reverse complement.
CTTCCTGTACAGACAGTCAGACAGACAGCCATTGACTCCGGCCTAACAATGGCTACTGTCTATGACGGTAGTCCCGTATGACATGATGGACTGGACTATCTCCATTTATAGTGTTCTCCACATCTCCATGTTTAGGCCCTATCGCTCACACCCTAGGTGGGGTTGGCGATAGGGCCTTTCTGTGTGGAGTTTGCATGTTCTCCCCGGGTCTCCTAGGGTTGATACCCTCACAAAAACATGAACAAACTCCCCCCAGAATGATAACAACTAGAATCGTCAGAGAAACGCTGTGGTTGGCCAGATAGTCAAGAATTGGTGCATGTCACCCTCAGGTGACATGTCACCCTGAGGTCGCATTCCACCCTCAGGTGTCTTACTAGTATGCCTGGTTTGCAGAATAATGATTAATGATTATGATTGATAACTAATGATTAATGTTTATGAGTGATAACTAATGATTAATGCCTGACTTTTGCTACACTATGACCTATGACACTATAGGGAGGGCAACGGTATGGGAACCACTGCTCTAATCTACAAGTGTTTACTGTCTGTCTGTCTGTCTGTCTGTCTGTCTGTCTGACTGATTTATTGAATAGATTTTTATAAATAATTACCTTCAAACAGAGCTTTCAGAACAGCTCTCTGTCTCTGTGTCTTGGTCATCAATGTCAGGACACGTTCCTCTATGTTCCTCTTCCTCTCTGACAACTTCTCTGCAACATCTCCATCAACTTCACAGTGTCCACCTCTGTTTCCTGACACCATCTGGTCTATCTTCTCCAGCAGCTGTGTGACCTGAGTGTCATCTCTCTTCTCATTGTTGAAGACACGGAACCTGTTCTCACATTTGTCAAGAAGCCAGCGGAGGTCTTCTCTTCCAGCCTCAATGAACTGCTCAATGCTTCTGTCTCCCAGACGGTCTCCATAGGTGAACAGTACCATAGTGTGACTCCACACGCTCTGTGGCAGAAGGGACATCTGTTCCTCTACAGATAGTCTCTCTTTTTTGGTGAATGCTGTATGAAGAGGAACCGTCAGAAGAGCAGCATGTGGTCCAGGAGGACAGAGACACACACTGTTCTGGATCTCCAGTTTGTCCATCTCTGTAGTGTTCTGTAGTGGAATGTTGCTCCAGCCTGGTGAGTCCACCACTGTCAGACGTCTCCCTGCTACTTCACCATGTCTGACCTCACACTGCACTGACCTCTGACCTATGCACTGACTAACTTTAAAACCACTTCCTCCCAGAATGGTGTTTCCTGATGAACTCTTTCCAGACCTCCACCCTCCCAACAACACAATCCTGAGGTAAGCCATTCCTGTCAGAGAAAACATTGCTTAGCCACTATAAGTCACAATAATAAGTGTAATAATAATAATTATTATATCATCATCATCACATTGATGACCCCTGGCGCACGCGCGCGCGCGCGCGCGCACACACACACACACACACACACACTCAAGTTTGGGTCCATTCACTTACTATATGGGAAAAAAGGGTTCAGAATCAAATTCAGAATCATGAAAAAGCCCTCGTCACATGCTACTTAAAGCTATAGGCCTACTGTGTAAGTTGCTCAACTAGTGGTCAGTAGCGGTATAGCAAACCGCGGTCGCGTCTGTTTTTTTCGGCCGTTTTTCTCCGCGGACCGGGCCTTCAGACCACCGCGTCCGCCTCGCCTCGCCGTAGAGGTCTCTCGTGTCCCTCTGCGATCAGGCATTGGGGAGTTACATGCTAGACTCCAATGTAAACAACACTGCTGTTGAAGCAATCTACTTCCTGAAGAGACGCATGATCTGCGCTGTGATTGGCCGGTAGGAAGACACGTGTACAGAATGATGCAGATGACGTAATTTTGTCGGGGAAATGCAACCCCCCTCACTGCCACAAGAGCTCAGTAGAACACACATAAAGAAAAGGCTTTTGGGGCTGAAATTAACAGAGTGGGTGTTCTAAAACGTTAGCGATTTAATAGTTAGGACAAATTTAAGATTTATTTTATTAAAAAGGTTACATAGTATAGCTTTAAAGAAGGTTTTTTGGGGGGTCTTTTTTCCTGTATAGTAAGCGAATGGACCCAAACTTGAACCCCCTGAATTTACCTTGATCCACTAAATATACAATTCACAACTTTTAATATGTTATTTGGATGACCCTAAGGATCATAAAAAAACCTTGAACCATTACTATTGCAATTTATTTTGGGTCAAACCTTAGATTGACTAGCACAATGGGAGCAGTGGTGGAAGAAGTCTGGATAAAAGTATAATACATTGTAAAGTTTAAGTAGTTTAACTTTTTTTAAATAACAGATCTACAAGCTCACAATGCGGTGTATTGTAAAACGTTGTGAGCTTGCAGATTGTCTGTTTTTGCATTTCCAAAGTGTTTTTTTGAACTAGTAAAAAGTACAATATTTGCCTCTTAGATGTAGCAGAGAAGTATAAAGTAAAACATTAAAATATTCAAGTAAAGTAAAAGTACCATAATGTTATTATGTGTTGTACAGTAACGATAGTACAGGCTGACTTGATTGAATTAAATTTACAGTATAACATGTAGTATATTGTCAGATCAGTGCTTACCTTATTACTGCCTACAGAGTTAAGGTCGTTGCACTGCTGCGTTTTTCAGGCCGAATATCGGAGTGAATTTCAGAGCGCATCAATAAAAAAAATCAACCTCACGCTATGTCAATCACGTTTACACACTGCCGCCCGTTTCGTATTTATTTTCGGACCAGGGTTGATTTTTTTCGATTTTCGAAACTGTCACCACTTGGTCCCTTGCTCTCTCTTCTCTCCTTTTTCGGATTTCGGATTTCCAAAACGCAACAAAAAACGCAGTGCAGTTTGCAACCAGCTTTAAGCCCTTTGCACACAGGACAGTTGCGTTTTTTTCGTTTGCTGCATGAATAAAACGCATTGGATTTGGTGTGCAAGGCTGTGCGGAATCGGCGCTGCGGATCCAAAAAGGAGTCATAAAAGGAGTGATGAGTTTTTTACCGCATGCGACAAGACGCACAAATCGAACTGGGTTCGATTGAGAAAAAAACGCACGGCGGCAGCCACTCGTCACACGGCTAATTCGGAGCCGGTGTGCATGAGGTCATAGAGAATCATTGTTTTCTTTTCCAAAAATTATTATTGTCCGTTTTATCCGTGCGGTTAAACGCGCCTGTGTGCAAAGGGCTTTAGTCTTTGAAGAAACAGAAGTCCAGACAAGCGTCGTCTTTGTGAATGCTGCTCTGACGAGGAACACTGCTGTAAGTGAAGAACACTCCTCTGAGTGACTGCTGCTCTGAAGAAGCACCACGTCTCTGTTCACCTGCTGGTTACCGTGGTAACCAACCTGGTGGTGGGGTGAGGCCGCGGCCGCGCTTTTCCCGGTGAACCTGAGCGCAACGGTGGGGGCTTGGGAGTGTGGGGAACACACACCACTGACTATTGCAGATGATGGAGAGGTTATAGCTTAGCCTTTATATGTATTGAGAATGAGAGGCTCTCTTGCCGATTTATTTAGAGACTCGTCGCCAATTGCAAGATATTTAAGTTATTTGGGGTCATGATGATAACCTTTTCTACTAGACTAAGGATTTATATTGTCTGTGTTATTGTTTACAACCACAATTATTCACATGTGGCAAGATCGTGGTTCCACTAGTTTTTAGTAGGCTAGTGTAGGCTTAGAAGCCTTTTCAGAAGTTAATTTAATGTTTTCAATGTAATAATTTCCTTTATCCTCATCTAATCTTGCATAATGCACGCAACTGTTTTCGCCAGGTTTTAAGGTCTTATTTTAGTAGTTTTTCATAAGCTCGCAACCCTCATTGCCCATCAGCCCCCACCGTTGCGCTCAGGTTCACCGGGAAAACCGCGGTCGCGTTGAGGCCACAGCAGCGTACGTGATGTCAAACTATGCATGGAATGAACAGCACTCTCTTTATGTCATAACCAAGGGGGAACAACAGCAACACAGAGCAGCTCAACCAGTCCAACAGGAGGAAGAGCAACGTCATCACATGCACTCACCTGAACCACAAGCATAGTTCTGTCCCAGGGACGTGCAGAGGATGTTTGAGGGGCAGGGGCTGAAATGTCCTAAAAAGGTCTCTTTTGGCAAATAATGCAAAAATAGCAGATCTATAAGCTCGCGTTGTGACGCGTTGAGAACTTATAGATCAGCTATTTTCGGTGTGCAGCCTATACGACGTGGATTTCTAGACGGAGGACACGTTCGTTCAACATAAAATGTTGCATTCAAGTTCAGGAGAGTTTGGAAAAGACAAGTCTCCTGGATGCTGTACATCATTTAGAGCACGAGAAATATGGAATAATTGTCATAATGACCTTAAAATGTGTAGTTCTATTTACCTGTTCAAGAAAAACTTTAAAGATAATGTAGTAAATATGTATAAAACTGTTTTGTAAAAGATGAAATATTATATTAATGCGAGAAACGCAAATTGTTAAATTTTTTCTTTTGTTTTTTGTGTTGTTTTGTTATAGCATTACAATGACTTTGTTTATGATTTAAGAATTTAAAATTATAGAAAGGACAAAAAGGGTAGGCACTATAAGCTTCGGCTTCTGCCTAGTCCTTTTCGGTTGAATTATTGTTTATGTTTTTATTTTGTGTTGTTATTGTTTTTACAATGATTTTAACCTTGAACCGAAATAAAAACCATTCATTCATTAATTCTGTAGGACATGGAAAGAGGAGGCATTTGCATGTATTTCTCCTTAGTAAAAGCATGCATGCATGGTTTTTACAGCAGGGTAAAAGGGCAGGGGCTCAAGCCCCCTTTGATGTCAATGTGCGCACGTGTCTGGTTTCTACCAGAGGAGATAAGAGTTGTTGTTCAGACAAGGAGTTACGTAACAAGCTGTTAGAGAATAAGATGCTCTTGGTGCACTTGGCATTGAAGTGCATTTTTTAAGGTGTGGCCCAGAATATGTTTTTTTCTGTCTGTCTGTCTGTCTGTCTGTCTGTCTGTCTGTCTGTCTGTCTGTCTGTCCATCTGTCCGTCTATCATCAGTGAGTCCGTTTCTCTCAATATGTTTTTTATTGCTGCCCCAGCGAGTTGCACAGTCCTATAAATACACAATAAAAGAATGCCCAGTGTTACAATAACAATATACAGTACACCCCCCACAGTAGTAGGAATGCATCATAATCCATAAACTAAGGTATATGTGACCAGGGCCCTAGCCTAGTAAACGACCAACTTAAATTGTTTCCAGAAGAGGGCGGGTACAAGGCTACTTAGGCCCGGAAACAGCAAGCCAGATGAAGGTTAGCTCTATGGAAGTGCTGCCACTCCGACAATAAGAAGTCAATGTCGGAATGGCAGCATGTCAGAATGGAGAGCAGCCTCCAAGCCAGACTACACCACTCTGGGCATTTCACCAGAGAATACCATTCACTGCACAATGTACGTTGAATACCCAAACACAGGTTTAATAAAGGAATATGAGCAGAAACGTGAGTTTCCAGTTTAAAGAGAATACTTGTTTTATTTATAAATCAAGGCAGAGTAAAATACAATGTCAAAGTCAAACTGCAAAGAAGGTGAGATAAGAAATATGATGTATTTAGTAGAAAAGCACCATAGCAGATCAAATGTTACTTTATTTAGAGATACCAAAGCAAATACAACTATCAATATCCAAAAGGGTTAGAATTGCCATTATTGTAATACTGTACCAGTATGCAGGTCAGCTGAGCCGAGGTGTCCTGTACACAGGAGGGAGGCAGGGAGTGAGGGGAGTGAGGAGGAAAGGTCTAACTGCCACTCGCACTATAAGACACAAGTACTGTTAACCCTGCAATCCTTTTATGTTTTTGTAACGTTTTATAGCCATAAATAATAAATCATAACTCATGCTCTAATTTACATTTTGGGGATATTTTTCCACAATAATAACATATATACATATTCTAGACATTCTAATGATCACCCCCAAAAAAATATTACAGGCATTTTACTTTTTGTGAGGAATAGCTTCAGTGTAAAAGTGAGATGTTGTTCGTCCAGACTCTGGACTCCAGAGATCTTGAAGTTGTGTGAATGTCAGCCTCTGTGGGGGGTATTTATATGGAAATGTCGTGGCCAATGGCATTGTAATACTAAACAATAGGATCCAATGGTGATGTTAATGTAAAAAAAGAACAGGAAAACGAATTATTTAAACTCACAATAACAAGTATGCAGCAACGCCATCATGCACTATAGCACTAAATCCCCAAATACAAGCGATCACCACCTGTGTCCTGTGACCACCCCACCTGTGACCACCCCACCTGTGACCAACCCACTGTGACCAACCCACCTGTGACCAACACAACATTTATTATAAATCCAAATCAATAAACAGCTGTTTAATTTGCACACAAAGGTAAAATAAGCGTAAACAACCCAAACAAAATGACTAATTAACCAAAATAATAAGGACACAAACAGTGCCATCAGGGGTTAAACAGCAGCTGCACATAATGAGGCTGTGGTTCCTGTGAATCCTTCTAAGATAAAAAAAAAAAAAAGTTTCTATGTCAGCAATCTGGCCGGCCATCGTCAAAGAAAAGGTCCTTTTCACTTAACTGGAGCTCAGTTAGTCTGTTCTTGAGAGACTACTACGTCAGTGGTTCTCAAACTTTTTTCATGTGAAGGACCCCCAAGATGATATTTAATTGGCCACGGACCCCCATCTCAAAATATGTAGTTCCAGGGAACCTCCAGAAGCAAAATTTGAGTTACAAATGTTTTTTTGCTTTGAAAATACATATATTCAAAGATTTGCACACATTTTCACAACTTTTTAAAAAATAGCAGATTTACAAGCTCGCAGCGCGGCATTTGTGAGCTTGTATATCTGCTATTTTTCACTGGTTAAAGCATTCAATAATTCTAGGCCTAAATGGGTTAAAATAACACTCAGATTCCACTCAGAATTTCACATTTACCAACATAGGAGAGGACAGAGCATACCTTCAATGATTATCTCTAGCACCCGACCCAACACACCAGCAGGCAACCACAACAAGCCAGCCAGGTGTCTCAGCTGTGCTGAATTGGGGTCATTACATGACTAAAGAAGAAACTCAACTCAGTACATGCATGAAAATAAACCTACTGCCACCAGCGAGTGCAGTGAGAGGCCAGGATGGGCCTGCACTGTTTACAGCTCCTGTCTCCTTCTGTGGCTGTGAGAGAACATGACAGGACTGTACCTACGGTATGTTCCCCAGGTTCTATGTTCCACACTTACCCCCACAAAAAATGTTCTATGTTCCCCACTTACCTCCCAAAAAAAGGTTAGATCTTCCCCACTTACCCCCACAAAAAAGGTTCTATCTTCCCCACTTACCCCCCCAAAAAAGGTTCTATGTTCCCCACTTACCCCCACAAAAAAGGTTCTATTTTCCCAGCTCAACTAAAAAAGGTTCTGTGTTCACCGCTCATCCAAAACTGCAGGAAACATTCATTTCTAATTATTAATAACAACTCTAAACACACAGAATAGAACATAATGGGGAGAAATTAGGAACAGGGGGCACTAAGGACATCTGGGCACCATATTTTTTGTTATGACTGGGCATCTGTACGAGAGGGCGCCTGGACATCTGGGCACTAGGGACATGGGCATGTGGACGATTGGGCACCTGGACAAGTAGGCACTTAGGGGTGGAGACATCTGGGCACCTGGACAACTGGATGAGCGGGCACCTAAATTAGGATTGCCCACATGTTCTTAGTGCCCCGAAGTATTTCCTGCATTTGTGTTGGGAACATACACCTTTTTTATTTTGGGTGGGGATCATAGATCCTTTTTCCGGTTGAGCAGGAACCACTGTCGGTCGTGAGACAAGACACGTTTTCCTCTTTTCCTCTTTTCTCTCCCTCTCTCTCAGAGCCTTCAAGGAGTCATTTAAGTAATCAGCAGTCTCACTCGGGAGCGTAATGCAGTTCTGAGTATCTATGAAGAATCTCATTAACACTTGACCGATGTTATATTTGTCTGTGACCTGACGTGGTACCCATGTGTTTACCTGGGAGAGTGGATTGACAAGCACTGGACCCTAAGATACCGCCTACCCAAATACAATAAAGGGGTCCTTAAAGGGGCTTCCATCTGCACCCGGATCCCATGTGCAGAGTGGATGTACAACCCCATCACTGGATGCACACACTGCACTGGATTCTGTACTTAGGAGTAGTTCACCCCCAAAATTACCTTTTTTAGATTGATTAGTCACGCCATGGAGTCTTGAGTTCAAAAATATAAATGTATATTTGTATTTGTCGCATTCCTAAGACAAATGTATACCCTTGCGGCCCAACCATCTGCAGCAGCTGAATGGAATGTTTGGATTGGGAATCTGGTGCAACGCACAGGTTCTGAACCTGGTGAGAGCAGGAGAGGACCTGATGAGACGTAGGAGGAGCCCGGCCAGGAGTCAACCCATAGAGCCTATTTCTTCCATGCGCCAGAGTGGCGCTGACCCCAATCCCGGCAGAGTAGTTCCGGTGCAGCACATTGAGTGACCCTGGTCTTTCCCTAATAGGACTGATCGTGGATAGCTACTGGGACGTAAGTCGGGACTTGATCAACCCCGGCTGGGTCACCTGGGCGAGGGTGTATGATGTTGTGAGACCCGAAACACCCGTCGACCCCAGGCTACATCACTGATGATACGTCCCAGTTGCATCCTTGTGATGTTTGTTTTCATATATATATATATATATTATAGTAAATTTACTCCCATTGATTCTGAATGGGGACCCAAATGCATGGGTCAGGATTGGGACCCAAATGCATTTGGGTGAGAATCAATGGAGGTAAATGTACTTGACACTTAACCCTAAATTCACCCCCATTGATTTTGACCCAAAGCACTTTGAATAAAGATGCCATATACAGTGAATACACCATTTACCATTGATTTACCATTTAGGGTTAGGGTTAGCCTAATACTAACCCTAATACTCACACTTCTCCAGTTTAAATGCCTAGGGTTATGAAGAGGGTGAGGCCACACCCCAAACAAAGCAGGGCAAATCCACCATAACAGCACCAAAGCACAGACCTGATAATAAAACACACTCTCATTGTAGACCACACAACTAACACAACAACACACAACAGTATAAAGCAAGGATAGGATACAAAACAAGCAGTAAACAGGCTTACAGATTGAATGATCATTCTAACATCTCTCCTAAGAGGAGCCACAGATGAGCTTCCTGTTGGCTGCCTGTTTAGAATGTCACTCAGGACATCACCTTGTCCTCTACTGCCATCTAGAGGCCACATACACACACTGGATATCCTCACAAACAGCTGAACCATCATTCAAAGGTTGTATAGAATTATATTTTAGTTATAGGCCTACACAGAATATATATTATATTTTAGCTATAGTCCTACACATAATATACATTATATTTTAGCTATAGTCCTACACATAAGATACATTATATTTTAGCTATAGTCCTACACATAATATTATATTTTAGCTATAGGCCTACACATAATATACATTATATTTTAGCTATAGGCCTACACATAATATACATTATATTTTAGCTATAGGCCTACACATAATATACATTATATTTTAGCTATAGGCATACACATGATATACGTTATATTTAAGTGTGCCTGCCATGCAATGGCAAAACACTTATTGTAATCCGCCATACTTAAGTAAGTCATTAAGTAACGTTCTTGCAAATTTGGAGCCGTAATAACTGCCGCACGATTTATGCCACCGCCGCAATATATACATCAAAACGTGCAGCTCGGACGGGAATGGTGTGCTATCACTTTTCTAAGAGAAAAGTTGTATCGTTTAATTGATATTAATGTATTAGTCCATGTGACTTGACACGTGGTCACGTGACATTCATGATGACGATTTCTTTCCTGGACTTGAAAATTGAATAATGGGCCTATTTTTTGTTTGTCGGTTCCAAATCAAATAATGCCAAAATATGAATCACACATTCAAAAAATTGAGCAAATTTTAAGCATTTTCCTGATTTTTGTGTGGGCTAGAAAATTGGAAAAATGGGCCCATTTTTTGATTGTTGTAATGGGGTAAGAAATGAAGAAATACCTTTTTCAAGATTTTTTTCCCTTTGTCGGTTCCAAACCAAATAATGCCAACATACAAATCACACACTCAGAAATTGAAACATTTTTCTGATTTTTTTGCAAGCTAGAAAATTGGAAAAATGGGCCCATTTTCTGATAGTTGTAATGGGGTAAAAAATCAAATAAACACCTTTTTAACCTGTTAACAATCCTGTATAATTTGCAAAAAACGCCTATACACAGCGTACCCAAAGTAAATTGATTGTAGTTTTAAAACCATTTGGAGTAATGCATTGGGCATGGTCTCATTTTGAAGGAAACATTTTGAAGTTTTACCCAGAAATAAATAATCACTCTGTGTGCAACTGACATTGAGTAATGCAAGTTTTAACTTACTGGAATAGCAGGTTTTTAATCCTCGCCTAAATATTTTCAGTAAATAGATGCCTGCATAACACTGTTATTATCATATAGGAGCTGAAAAACACAATGTGGACACATTTTGAAGCCTTACCTAGCCCAATTTCAAAGGACATGATAAAACTACAGAATATGAATATTTTACACATGTTTTACTAAGTGTATGTTTATGCGTTTTCATTTGGAGACATTTTCATATATCATATAAAAAGGTCAAAAAAGGGCTAATAGACTGGATTTTTTTATTTTATTTTTTTATTATTTTAATTTATTTATTATTATTATTATTACCCCTATCGTTAAATCGGTCCACGAAGCCGAGGTCCTAGGGCTGGTGTACACGACAAATTTCCAAACCCCGCTGTGTGTTCCCTGGGGGCGTGAAAAATAAGGGGGTGGGCTCTACATGTCCTCTGGGACCCCATCTACGTATGGACACCACTTGTTCGCCCATCCGTCTTACGGATGCTTTTTTATTCCATTTTATTTGTTTTAGGGTCCTATCTTGCAGTTCAAGCCTATTTCCACAGGGTGGCAGGCTACTTTCCCAACCTACTGGAGGTGAACATGCAGGGGCGTCAATTGGGTATGGCAAGCTATGGCAGCTGCCATACCTTGGCTACAGGGGGGAAATAATTAAATGTACTTTTCATCGTGCCTGTTGCTAAGGTATGGCAACATGATTGGTGTCTTGCAAGACACCAGTCATGTTGCCATACCTTAGCCTTTCCTGAACTGACGCCGCTGTGAACATGTGTACACAGCCAGCATATTACTCAATGCCAAACTTTGCACACACACTCCTTGCCTGCCAATCCACAACCTCCACCCCTCCAGGGACCCCCAGGGCTTATCTCCCGATTAGGACACTTTCCAGCATAGTGACATGCAGAACAAACTGTCCATATAGTATGGTTTACATAAAAGTCAGTTGTCTTTCACACACACACACACACACACACACACACACACACACACACACACACACACACATATATATATATATATATATATATATACACACATATATATATATATATATATATATATATATATATATATATATATATATATATATATATTTCATTTATTTATTTCATAAATATTTTTCATCACAATTGGTTTTGTGGGGAGCCATCCCTGCTTCAAGCTGTCACAGCACGGCACCAACACTTCAAACTAGTTAAAAAACCCAATACAGCAGATCTACAAGCACCTCACAGATCTACAAGCACCTCGCACATGCCAGGGACAGAGTAGGTTGGCCTGCATAAGCCTTGCTGTCAACACACTATACTACACCACTCAGGCCACCAAGCCAGGTGTGGTCAATTAGTGCCTTCTTTTGATCAGTGGCTTCTGCTTGATGAGTGGCACCAGTCTGTCTTTGTTCCCTGGTCAGTCAAGTTCACTGGGAGAGAATGTTTCAGATCAGTGCAAGTGTATTTGTTTTCCATTTGGACTTACTGTGTTTTGTTGGTACAGTATGCGTGCGACTAACTAATATTTCTGATAATTCCAATTTGTTTGTTGTTTAATTAGCCGGATTGTGAATGCCCTGCATTTTTCTTTCATCTTTAGAACCACACGTGTGTAACAAAACAGAGTGGTGATCATTTGGTGTGGGTGAAGAGAAGAAAAACATTTCATTAAAGGAGTAGTTCACCCCCAAAGTGACTTTTTTTCTATTGAACTCAAGTCTCCATGGCGTGAGTAATACATTGAAAAAATAAGTCATTTTGGGGGTGAACTACTCCTTGAATGTCAGTTTTGTGGTGTTTTGACTGGACACCCTGAACATATTGCCAGATAGATAGACAGACAGACAGACAGACAGACAGACAGACAGACAGACAGACAGACAGACAGACAGACAGACAGAGAATTGTAGGCCTTGCATTTATTTGACTTGGTTCCAACAGATGGCGAAAATAGCTAATCTTCAAGCTCACAATGCCTCACTGTTTGGACAAAGAGTTGAGGCGTTACATTTTGTAAAACACGGCCTTGTGAAAATAGCAGATCTACATGCTCACAACACCTCACAACGCAGGGCGGCGTGAGCATGTAGATCTGATATTTTCACAATTTCTGCCCCTGATATTTAATTTATCATTTTAAAAGTATTAAAAAGTCCTTAAATTGTCTCTTTAGAAATGTGCAGATAGCCTCTGTATACTGTTGAGTGGAAAAACAATGTTTCACATTAAGCTAAACATTTGGGACCACCCAAGATCATTTGGAGACCCCTCTAGGGGTCCCATAGTTGAACCACTGACTTATAAGGGGAGTATGGAGACCCCTCTAGGGGTCCCATAGTTGAACCACTGACTTATAAGGGGAGTATATGAGGCTGGATCCGTCTGGAACACTGCACTAGGCTCTCGCCAGCTCTGTAGCTCTCCACACTTGAACAGTTGTGTCCTTAAATTCAATTATAATAATTAACCCCTGTATATACGGGCAATAGTTTTACATGACTTTGTGTACACAGCCAATAGTTTTACATGAACATGTCTAGGCTTTAGTACTGTACTGCCTCGTATAGCCCAACAGAGCCCAGCACAGAACAGCACAGCCCACCAGAGCCCAATACAGCCCCCCAGAGCCCAACAGAGTCCAGCAAACCTAAGTCCAGCCCAGCCGAGTAGGAGTATAGACCGGGGAAAGGGGGTAGTTAGATGACTCCACCAGGCCATTACTGTCCAGATCTGGCTTGAATAGGCCAGACTAGGGTAGACAGGACTGCACCAGACAACACCAGGCTGCTCCAGCCTGGTGGGACACTCAGAGACTTTGTAAACGCCTGTGTACATTTCCCATAGATTCTATGGGACTTGAACACTTGCTCCTGCCCTTCGTGTACACAATCTGTGCCGTGTCCCCTCAGAGGGACATTGTGGGCCCCCCGACCTCACTTTGAGAACCGGCCATGGACCACTTGATAAGCCCACAGTGTCCCTCTGAGGGTCCCCCGACCTCACTTTGAGAACCGACCATGGACCACTTGATAAGCCCACAGTGTCCCTCTGAGGGTTCATGTAAAACTACTGGTGACTTTGTACACGCCTGTGTACATTTCCCATAGATTCTATGGGACTTGAACACTTGCTCCTGCCCTTTGTGTACACGGTCTGTGCCGTGTCCCCTCAGAGGGACACTGTGGGCCCCCGACCTCACTTTGAGAACCGACCATGGACCACTTGATAAGCCCACAGTGTCCCTCTGAGGGTCCCCCGACCTCACTTTGAGGACCGACCATGGACCACTTGATAAGCCCACAGTGTCCCTCTGAGGGTCCCCGACCTCACTTTGAGAACCGACCATGGACCACTTGATAAGCCCACAGTGTCCCTCTGAGGGTTCATGTAAAACTACTGGTGACTTTGTACATGCCTGTGTACATTTCCCATAGATTCTATGGGACTTGAACACTTGCTCCTGCCCTTCGTGTACACGGTCTGTGCCGTGTCCCCTCAGAGGGACACTGTGGGCCCCCCGACCTCACTTTGAGAACCGGCCATGGACCACTTGATAAGCCCACAGTGTCCCTCTGAGGGTTCATGTAAAACTTAAAACTAATGCCCGTGTACACAGTGGTTAATCGCATGTGCAAGGATCTACAGAGCTGGCTGGAGCAGCCTGGTGGAGTCTGGTGCAGTCCTGTCTACCCTGGTCTGGCCTATTCAAGCCAGATCTGGACAGTAATGGCCTGGTGGAGTCATCTAACTACCCCCTTTCCCCGGTCTATACTCCTACTCGGCAGGACTGGGCTGGACTTAGGTTTGCTGGACTCTGTTGGGCTCTGGGGGGCTGTATTGGGCTCTGGTGGGCTGTGCTGTTCTGTGCTGGGCTCTGTTGGGCTATACGAGGCAGTACAGTACTAAAGCCTAGACATGTTCATGTAAAACTATTGGCCGTGTACACAAAGTCATGTAAAACTATTGCCTGTGTACACAGTGGCTTTTTCCTTGACCTTTCGAGTTAGGAGTGTCGTAGAGACACGAGACCGGGTTTGTTGGATTCAGCGTCAAAAAGTAAGTCAGAATAAGTGTCTTTTATCCGAAAGAATGTGTAATCGTGTTGGTGGCGTGCAAATTTTGTGTCTTTCGCAATCATAAAGGGTTCAAAGTGTCGGAGAGACACGAAACCCATTCCATCGGATCAGGCATCCTTCAAATATGAAAAGTGTTTCCTGCGTAAAACAAACAGATTTTTTTAGATTTTTTTATTGATTTTAAGGACAAAAATCCGGGTTTCGGTGTCTTTTTCGCAATCGTAAAGGGTCATGAGAACCTAAGTCCAGCCCAGCCGAGTAGGAGTATAGACCGGGGAAAGGGGGTAGTTAGATGACTCCACCAGGCCATTACTGTCCAGATCTGGCTTGAATAGGCCAGACTAGGGTAGACAGGACTGCACCAGACAACACCAGGCTGCTCCAGCCTGGTGGGACACTCAGAGACTTTGTAAACGCCTGTGTACATTTCCCATAGATTCTATGGGACTTGAACACTTGCTCCTGCCCTTCGTGTACACAATCTGTGCCGTGTCCCCTCAGAGGGACATTGTGGGCCCCCCGACCTCACTTTGAGAACCGGCCATGGACCAGATCGGGCATGCTTCAAATATGAAACGTGTGTCCTGCCTGAAACAAAACATATTTTTTTGATTTTTTTATTCATTTTAAGGACAAAGGGCCTGTTTTGATGCCTAAAACGACCCTTTTCCTTGACCTTTCGAGTTAGGAGTGCCGTGTACACAGGATCTACAGAGCTGGCTGGAGCATGGAGCAGCCTGGTGGAGTCTGGTGCAGTCATCTAACTACCCCCCTTCCCTGGTCTATACTCCTATTGGGCAGGACTGGGCTGGACTTAGGTTTGCTGGAGTCTATTGGGCTCTGGTAGGCTGTATTGGGCTCTGGTGGGCCGTGTTGTGCTGTGATGGGCTCTGTTGGGCTACACGAGACAGTACAGTACTAAAGCCTGAACATGTTCATGTAAAACTATTGGCTGTGTACACAAAGTCATGTGAAACTATTGCCCGTATATACAGGGGTTAATTATTATAATTGAATTTAAGGACACAACTGTTCAAGTGTGGAGAGCTACAGAGCTGGCGAGAGCCTAGTGCAGTGTTCCAGACGGATCCAGCCTCATATACTCCCCTTATAAGTCAGTGGTTCAACTATGGGACCCCTAGAGGGGTCTCCATACTCCCCTTATAAGTCAGTGGTTCAACTATGGGACCCCTAGAGGGGTCTCCAAATGATCTTGGGTGGTCCCAAATGTTTAGCTTAATGTGAAACATTGTTTTTCCACTCAACAGTATACAGAGGCTATCTGCACATTTCTAAAGAGACAATTTAAGGACTTTTTAATACTTTTAAAATGATAAATTAAATATTAGGGGCAGAAATTGTGAAAATATCAGATCTACATGCTCACGCCGCCCTGCGTTGTGAGGTGTTGTGAGCATGTAGATCTGCTATTTTCACAAGGCCGTGTTTTACAAAATGTAACGCCTCAACTCTTTGTCCAAACAGTGAGGCATTGTGAGCTTGAAGATTAGCTATTTTCGCCATCTGTTGGAACCAAGTCAAATAAATGCAAGGCCTACAATTCTCTGTCTGTCTGTCTGTCTGTCTGTCTGTCTGTCTGTCTGTCTGTCTATCTGGCAATATCCTCAGGGTGTCCAGTCAAAACACCACAAAACTGACATTCAAGGAGTAGTTCACCCCCAAAATGACTTATTTTTTCAATGTATTACTCACGCCATGGAGACTTGAGTTCAATAGAAAAAAAGTCACTTTGGGGGTGAACTACTCCTTTAATGAAATGTTTTTCTTCTCTTCACCCACACCAAATGATCACCACTCTGTTTTGTTACACACGTGTGGTTCTAAAGATGAAAGAAAAATGCAGGGCATTCACAATCCGGCTAATTAAACAACAAACAAATTGGAATTATCAGAAATATTAGTTAGTCGCACGCATACTGTACCAACAAAACACAGTAAGTCCAAATGGAAAACAAATACACTTGCACTGATCTGAAACATTCTCTCCCAGTGAACTTGACTGACCAGGGAACAAAGACAGACTGGTGCCACTCATCAAGCAGAAGCCACTGATCAAAAGAAGGCACTAATTGACCACACCTGGCTTGGTGGCCTGAGTGGTGTAGTATAGTGTGTTGACAGCAAGGCTTATACAGGCCAACCTACTCTGTCCCTGGCATGTGCGAGGTGCTTGTAGATCTGTGAGGTGCTTGTAGATCTGCTGTATTGGGTTTTTTAACTAGTTTGAAGTGTTGGTGCCATGCTGTGACAGCTTGAAGCAGGGATGGCTCCCCACAAACCCAATTGTGATGAAAAATATTTATGAAATAAATAAATGAAATATATATATATATATATATATATATATATATATATATATATATATGTATATATATATATATATATATATATATATATATATATATGTATATATATATATATGTGTGTGTGTGTGTGTGTGTGTGTGTGTGTGTGTGTGTGTGTGTGTGTGTGTGTGTGTGTGTGTGTGAAAGACAACTGACTTTTATGTAAACCATACTATATGGACAGTTTGTTCTGCATGTCACTATGCTGGAAAGTGTCCTAATCGGGAGATAAGCCCTGGGGGTCCCTGGAGGGGTGGAGGTTGTGGATTGGCAGGCAAGGAGTGTGTGTGCAAAGTTTGGCATTGAGTAATATGCTGGCTGTGTACACATGTTCACAGCTGCGTCAGTTCAGGAAAGGCTAAGGTATGGCAACATGACTGGTGTCTTGCAAGACACCAATCATGTTGCCATACCTTAGCAACAGGCACGATGAAAAGTACATTTAATTATTTCCCCCCTGTAGCCAAGGTATGGATAAGCCCACAGTGTCCCTCTGAGGGTCCCCCGACCTCACTTTGAGAACCACCACGGACCACTTGATAAGCCCACAGTGTCCCTCTGAGGGTCCCCCGACCTCACTTTGAGAACCGACCATGGACCACTTGATAAACCCACAGTGTCCCTCTGAGGGTCCCCCAACCTCACTTTGAGAACCACCACGGACCACTTGATAAGCCCACAGTGTCCCTCTGAGGGTCCCCCGACCTCACTTTGAGAACCGACCACGGACCACTTGATAAGCCCACAGTGTCCCTCTGAGGGTCCCCTGACCTCACTTTGAGAACCGACCACGGACCACTTGATAAGCTCACAGTGTCCCTCTGAGGGTCCCCCGACCTCACTTTGAGAACCGACCACGGACCACTTGATAAGCCCACAGTGTCCCTCTGAGGGTCCCCCGACCTCACTTTGAGAACCGACCATGGACCACTTGATAAGCCCACAGTGTCCCTCTGAGGGTCCCCCGACCTCACTTTGAGAACCACCACGGACCACTTGTTAAGCCCACAGTGTCCCTCTGAGGGTTCATGTAAAACTACTGGTCGTGGACACCACCTAGGGCCTGTGTACATATGGCTCTCTGCTGCCCCCCATTAAGAAACTATAGACGGCACAGACCGTGTACACGAAGGGCAGGAGCAAGTGGTCAAGTCCCATAGAATCTATGGGAAATGTACGAAGTCGTGTACAAAGTCACCGGTTGGTCCACGAGCCATAGTTTTTTCCATTGTAGCTCCCTACAGTGTACACGAATATGATTATTTAATGTATTTATTTTACTGACAGCCCTAACACTCTTGGTCTGACATTCGGCGCGCTGCTGCGTATTTACACACGGCCAGTAGTGCTGTTACGCAGGGTTTTTTGTGTATTGTAGTTCACTTCAGCCAAAATAAAGTAGACACATTTTGTGGAGAATTTCATTGGCTATAAGAAGTGCCAGTCATCAGAACAACCTGCTGCCATTGGCTGAATATATGAGCCAGGAAACGGAGTCATGGACCTCCTCTGAGAACATACTATTGGTTGCTATTGGGCGACTGGGAGACGACTGAGACAGGACTAGAAGCTCCAATTGGGTGAAATGAAGTGTCAATCATTGTGTGGAGCTTGGAGGCTATTTTAATAGTATTCAGTTGTAAAACTGAAAACCTGAACTGGAGTTAGAAGCAAAAACACGTGAAAGATTGTCATACTCTGACATCACGCTTGTATCCGTGTCTATAGTTGTACAGAGGTTTCTTGGCAGAAAATGTGGTTTGGACTTTGTACAAACAATGGATTTTATCATGTTTACCCTTCCTCTACACAAGAACATCATTGTTGTGGAAATATATGATGTTGTTGGAGTACAATCCAACTCTAAACGTGAGTAGCAGCAGATTTATGAATATTTGTTTGTTTGTTTATGTCGGACTTCTGCGTTGTTAGCGGCGTGAGTTTCGGCGCTATAATCAAATGGTTTGCGGATTCGGAATCACAAGAATCTTAGCTTTAAAATGGTATACAGCATGGCAATGCAAGTAACACAGAGGCTTGTCTAAACGTGATTGTTTGTCAACAAACGGCCGGCGGGCCCGCCGGCGGGCCCACACCTGTTAAGAGGTTAAAGATGTTTTTTATTTGTTGGTTCCAAATCAAATAATGACAAAATACAAATCAAACACTCAGAAATTGAAGCATTTTTCTGATTTATTTGCAAGCTAGAACATTGGAAAAAAGGGCCCATTTTCTGATTTTCCAAATCAAATAATGACAAAATACGAATCACACATTAAAACATTTTAGAAAATGTTTTGCAAGCTCGGAAAATTAGAACATTTTTTGCAAGCTCGGAAATTGGAAAAATGAACCAATATTTCATTTTTTGATGGAGCTAGAATATCAGGCAATTGAAAGAAAATAGATTTTTTAAGATTCAATTCCTACTAAAAATCAGATTATACTTTAGTACCCTGATCGGTGGTACACTCAAAAATTCGGAGGAACATTTGAGCAGTGACTACAGTTTCATACCTCAAAAGGCCTTCGATGAAGCCCTGGGCCTTGACCTTCATAGGAGCATTCGGTGTCTCTTCATCTACAATACTGCTTAGAGTATGGAGCACCACCACAAACAAGGCTCCTTCTGGACTTCCAAAGCTCCCAAACACTTTATTAAGTGCTCGATCTTTAGCCCACCTCCTAGTTGCCCCTATTGAGCACAGTCGTCTATTGCCCTAGCTGATCCCTGCCCACGTCCGCATTCGTTTGTATGAATCGCGCACGAAAACGGCAACACCATTTATGAATGAAAAAAGGGTTGCACTTTGCGCCACACTGCCTGTGGTGTCTGATAGGACCAGTTTTTAAATATGTGCATAGCACCACAGTAGAATCTGGTACGGAGACAGCTCAGAAAGTAAAGTAGAAAACCCCTGATACCTTCCCTGCATATTCGCTGTGCCATCTGTCGAGTTGCCTCGGCACCACCATCTGTCGAGTTGACGGCACCAGGACTCACAGTCCACTACAGCAATCAGCCTTTCGTGAATGACATCGGTCACATATCGTACTATGATGGAACACTGGTCTTTGGTGCTGATATCCTGTGTCGTATCGAGTTGAACTGAAAACATGCCAGCTTCTCACTTCCTCAGCTATTACCCAGGGGGCAAAGGAAGGTGTGCTGCATTTGCCCCGACATAAAAGGTTGTCCACCAGAAATATTATCTATGACCCAGTAGGATCACAACCTATATGGACAACCCGGTCAATTTGTACGACAAAGTTCCAATATGGCCGCCTCAATATTAGCCCCTATTAGTTTTAATGGGGGGTGAATAGGGACATTTTTTAAACTGAGGGATATTTCCACGAAACTTCACAGGTTGATCAATGGTATACATATGAACATTTTTTGTATTGCAAGTTTCCATGAAATCCAATATGGCCGCCACAATATGGCCGCCATAATGTAAGGACCCAGAAAATAGGTTTTGCCTCTAACTTCTGAACCAGATGAGCTAGAAACGCAAACTTGGTGTCTATTTCATGGTGTCTGACCATGGGAGACTCAGTGGAATAGCTAATTTTATTATTGGGTGTGTCATGACCTTTATTTTGCATATTTGCAAGATGGTGGATTCCCAAAATAGAGCTTTAACATAATTTCTACCATGATTGTTGACTGCTTTTGCAAATACAAGCAATATGAATCCATTTGCTAAGATTTATGGCACAGAAGGGACTTATACCTGTATTATTCTTGAGTTAGCATGTTGTCAAAATGGCTGTAAACGAGATATTATATTTCCTGTCCGATTCTACTGTATGTAGTTGTAGCAATGACTTCAGATAAAATCAGAGACCAAAACAATGTATCTTAGAAATTATTTTTTTATTAAAAAAAAAAAAAAAAAAGAGAGAGATTATCTCAATGAAATGAATGCAACTGCCTTTTTGGGTCTTTCACACATAGACATGCACATGCTTTCCAACAACTTCAGCTTCAGGGAAATTATAATGAACACATGATTAAAACAGGCTGCATTATAATGCAAATAATTGCTAGTCACTATCACTGTCATGTGTACCTATCCTGCTGCATCTTGTCTCCAGTCCTTGGCAACGACACCCCAAGTAGCATGCAATTCCCTTCTTCGCACATGAAGTTCAATCACCCGAGAGATACTTGGAGTAGAACCGCTGCTCCTTCACTTGGAAAGGAGTCAGCTTAGGTGGTTCGGGCATCTAGTACGGATGCCCCCCGAGCGCCTTCCTAGGAAGGTCCTCGATGCACGTCCCACTGGGAGGAGACCCCGTGGCAGACCTAAGACCAGATGGAAGGATTATATCTCCAGACTGGCCTGGGAACGCCTCTGTATACTCCCAGAGGGAGTGGAGGAAGTTGTGCAGGATAAGGAAATCTGGAAGTCTCAGTTGGAACTGTTACCCCCGCGACCCGATTCCGGATAAGCGGTTGAAGATGGATGGATGGATGGACAGTTTTTCTGGCAGCCTTTGATACAGCTACATGATATGGCCTTGTCCATTGATATAGGCCAGGCTGGCTCTGTAGATGTACAGGGGGCTGCCTTCCCATCACTGAGAGACCATCCATATTCAGTGAAGCAAGGGATGTCTGGCTTCGCGATGTGTGCAGTTTTATCTATTATGGCTGCAAGAGCAGCTCTTTTCAGGTGCAGGCCAAAGGCATTTTCTGTAGGTGGCAGCAGCTTCAACAGGGTTGATCGGTTATTTAGGAACTTGTACACTCTCAGCTTTGCCAGGTCGAAGTCCTCCGAATGGTCAGCTTTTGATGCATATACAGCTATTGTGAGGTCTCTAGCCTGATTCTTGACATCCTCTGAGAGGGAATAAGAGGAATTTTCACCAAACTCCTGAAGTGCAGGGAGATCTAGACCCATGCTGGTCTTGAACCATGCCTTCTTTCCAGTGAAAAAGGGATAGCTGGTGGTATCTCTGCCACTCAGGCTGTGAATAAAGGGCAGGGCACGACACTGTGCGAGTCCAAGGGCTGAGACCATGTCATGGATAGGAAGATATGCATCCTGCTCTGTTCTCACCCACAGCTCTGGAAGGTCTAGGGGGTGGGTGGCAGCATGATATAGATGCCTATACCATGCTGCCGCCATGGGAAGGCAGTTCCCTGTCCATCTACAGAGCCAGCCTGGCCTATATCAATGGACAAGGCAATATCATGTAGCTGTATCAAAGGCTGCCAGAAAAACTGTTCATGTGCGAAGAAGGGAATTGCATGCTGCTTGGGGTGTCGTTGCCAAGGACTGGAGACAAGATGCAGCAGGATAGGTACACATGACAGTGACAGTGATATGTGTGAAAGACCCAAAAAGGCAGTTGCATTAATTTCATTGAGATAATCTCTCTCTTTTTTTATTTTATTTTTAATAAAAAAAATAATTTCTAAGATACATTGTTTTGGTCTCTGATTTTATCTGAAGTCATTGCTACAACTACATACAGTAGAATCGGACAGGAACTATAATATCTCGTTTACAGCCATTTTGACAACATGCAAACTCAAGAATAATACAGGTATAAGTCCCTTCTGTGCCATAAATCTTAGCAAATGGATTCATATTGCTTGTATTTGCAAAAGCAGTCAACAATCATGGTAGAAATTATGTTAAAGCTCTATTTTGGGAATCCACCATCTTGCAAATATGCACAATAAAGGTCCAGACACACCCAATAATAAAATTAGCTATTCCATTGAGTCTCCCATGGTCAGACACCATGAAATAGACACCAAGTTCGCGTTTCTAGCTCATCTGGTTCAGAAGTTAGAGCCAAACCTATTTTCTGGGCGCTTACATTATGGAGGCCATGTTATGGCGGCCATATTGGATTTCATGGAAACTTGCAATACAAAAAATGTTCATATGTTTACCATTGATCAACCTGTGAAGTTTCGTGGAAATATCCCTCAGTTAAAAAATTTTCCCTATTCACGCCCCATTAAAACTAATAGGGGCTAATATTGAGGCGGCCATATTGGAACTTTGTCGTACAAATTGACCGGGTTGTCCATATAGGTTGTGATCCTACTGGGTCATAGATAATATTTCTGGTGGACAACCTTTTATGTCGGGGCAAATGCAGGTTTCCTAAAAAAAAGGCTGGTTTGCCCCCTGGGTATATTGTTGATTTTATCAACTGACTGATGACATCCACCACTTTGTTAATAGTGTCTTTGGATAGCAGGGTCACTAAAGATCCTCTGCCTTTTGAACCACTTTCATACTGCTTCTTGCTTTCTTCAATAACTTGGTCTACATGCTGTTGGATGCACATGTCATATTTACTCAACAGCAGAATCAACTCGAGGGCATTGCCATGATTAGCAGCATTGTTTTTTTTAAAGCATACCCTGCCTCTTCCTCTCCCCTTACAACACGCTCCATCACCTGACTTTTTCACTTGCTCCACATGTAAAGACATTTGGTGTCCTGTCAACAAGCTTTTGACATCTCCCTTTTGTGCTCTCATGAAATAAGCATTTGCACTGTGGGTTTGACTTTGTTCATGTTCGTTTACCCTTTGATCACGATGGAAAAAAAATCCCTCGCTCAGAAAGGGAGCAAATGCCAGACAAACAGAACAGTGAAAGCGACGCGTTGTGACGAAGCCTAGTAGCCTAGTGAGACGGGTGTGCTTGTCTCACCGCACACAGTCCTCTGAAGTCTGGGTTAATCGATGTCAACTTCAGTCTGAGGTTTAGCTCCGCATCCATCCTTTTTTCTGTACTTAGTTTTTATGCGGGCCAGTGAAGAGAAGCCTTTCTCGCAGCTCTAGAGATACTGTCTACCAATTCGCGTGATCTTTGGACAAAATCTGTAGGAGTACTGGCCAAAAGTATTTTTTTGCAAAAATCGGCCTCCTCGTCCTCAGTGGTTCTGAATTGGCATCCAGGGAGTGTGCGTGCACAGTTTGGCAGCGACCGGACCAACTGGATGGATGGACACACGGACGGACGGACGGACGGAGTCGAAAACATAATCTCTCCCCATGCCTTTCGGCTGGTGGAGACAATAACTAAAGTACTAAATTAAAGGGTGTTTAATGTGGTGTTGTCTGAAGTTAAGGAATGTGATAGCTAATGAATATAGGCTATAATAACAAATGCTGCAATTTGCGGATACCGGTATGTTGCAGAGACCGAGCAAGCGAGGCCTCCATGCAGTATGCCCAGCTTTACACAGCAGCTCACTTCACCTACTTTCCCTCAAGCATTTAAAATAAGATTATGTAACGTGTATTGGAATATTGTAATAATTTTAAATTGCTTTCATATACTCTTAATGTTTCCTTCAAATTGTATTATTTGTGCTCAGCCTGGGCTATTTTCTGGGTGTTCATTAATAGTTGAATTAATTAATGCATTTTCAAATATTCGAATAACCAGTTAAAAATTCATGTACATGTCAGTGAAATTACCCACTGGGAACATCCATGCTTATTGTGACGTAATGGTTTTGTGTTTCCTGCCCTCCCTTGTAGTTGTTTGCCTGTCTTGATTTCCAAAAGCTTACATAGCTCTGTTTACAGTTGTGTATACAGTATGTTCTCCATTTCCAACTGTTTTTACTTTATTTGTGACACTTGCTTTGGCAATGTAAACGTATGTTTTCTCATGCCAATAAAGCTCATTTGAAGTGAAAAGACTCATTTTGAAAATGTAAAAGTCACAATGTGCCACAGTGCGACATGCACTATAGGGAAAACATAACTGGTCAAAACTGTCCACACAAGTCAGCAATCAAACTGACAGAAATATATATTGTACTGTCATTTGGCAGCCACTTTTATTTAGAAAATCCCATCATCCCTTTCCTCCACATCGACCATCACATCCCGGTGGATTGTGGACACCGTCTTCGCCATTTTCTCGTCCCTCCAGACAATGACCATGGCGGTGCCATTGTGAAGCATCGTGTGCTCTCCAGGTTTCAGGGCGCCCACGGTCACTTCGGCGGTCTCTGAGGGTTCGCCCCGCTTCTTTCGCAGCGTGCCGCATGTATGGGTCTTCAGCTCAAGGAGGTGGGCAGACAAGGCAAGCTATTATAATAATTGATGGCCATGCCCCTTTAGGTCTCTCAGGAGGAACAACACTGTCTCTTCAAGCTTGCCCCTCTTCCCGATGTACGGCTTCATCGCGTACCAGTAACCGGTGCGGGAGTCTGCCAGGATGTATGATTTGATGCCATATTTGACGGGCTTCATGGGGTTGTAGACCCTGAAGGACAGCCTGCCCCGCCACAACAGCATGCCCTCGTCGACAGCAATGTTTTGGGAGGGGTAGAACAGCTCCTTGAACTTTGATGACATGTATTCCAGGATTGGCCTCACCCTCCAGACTCTGTCCACGTCGTCGTCACTACCCTCGTTGAAATGGAGGAAACGGGAGATCAGCTGAAATCTGTTCCTTGACATGGTTCTGGGGAAGTGGGGGGTTTGAATGACCTCCGTTGTGGACCAGTACATCCACCACTGGGGGAGTTTGATGACACCAGTCAGGAACGTAAGGCCAAGGTAGTTTTTCATCTGACCTGTAGTGACGATATGAACATTTCATGTCACGATTAGTGATCAAAGAAATTACCATATACAATATCGCAATAATCAAAATATCTCCAACATCCATTATCCTGGGGTGGAACATTTACCAAAAAAATCAAAGTGTGTGTGTGTGTGTGTGTGTGTGTGTGTGCGTGTGTGTGTGTGTGTGTGCGCGTGCGTGCGTGCGTGCGGTGAGTTTGAATAAAGCCCCCACTAAGATAGTTAGTTTGAATAGTTTGAATTATGACACGCCATCACCGCTCAAAAAAAGCAGATCTACAAGCTCAAAGTGCATTGCAAGACTCGCGACACATTGTGAGCATGTAGATTGGCCATCTTTTGGCAAAGAGATTTGGTAGAGAGTGAAAAAAAGACTGTATCAAGTATGTCATTTCCAGGTCTGTTTTACCTAAAAACAGTAAATGTTACTGACCTGACTGATACACCAATCTGCATTAAGGTTTGTCTGCTCAACAATGTAACGGATCAGGTCATCCGTCATGATGAGCTCGAAAAACTCAACCATGTCAGCGTCCTCTGGCATGGCAGCAGCAGCTCCAAATGGACATGGGGACCCAGTAAAGGGTCCCCCAAAGCAAATAAAAGGTTGCGGGGGGCTTAATCTCTCTCAAACAGGGGGTCCCTGGCCTGAAAACATTGAAGACCCCTGATCACTGTCCGTGAAGACGCTCGCGTATGCGTAAACGCTCCAGGCTACACCAAGGAGGGACCAAGGACCAATGTGAGGAAGACCAGATAGTCTGTGTACAAAACGCATATGCGTGCTTAAAAAATAGAACCGATCCTATTTTTAGGGAATGCGTATCCGTGGTTCGCGCTATCCGTACGCCTGGTGTAGCCGGCTGAATTGATATACGTTGGATCTATCCAAAACGCGCATACGTGCGCACGACCCGCATACGCATGCACACGCACTGACGCGCGCAAAACGGCTTGGTGTAGCCCGGCCGTTAGACATATATTCTTGTTACATAGGATGTAGGCCTAATGATCATTAGACTCAAGCAATAACCCACTTATCTCTAGAATCTGTCAGAGTTCCTGAAGGGTTCCCAGTTCGAATCCGGGCTCCCCCTGAGTTAATGTCGAAAAGTCCTTGAGCAATTAAGACTCTGAACCCCTAGTTGCTCCCGATGAGTAGGTTGGTGCCTTGCATGGTTTCCTCCGCCACCGGTGGGTGAATGTAATGCACAATCAATGTAAAGCGCCTTGGATAAAAAAAATGAGACGCGACAAGATCGAAAATCCCGCCCCCTCAAGAGGAATAAAATCAAGAGTTGTTGTTTTCTCTTTCTTTCTTCACTCACTTGTTCAATTTCGAAGATGGACACTGACACGGACACTAGCAGTAGCAGCGCTAGCAGTAGCAGTAGCAGCACTGACCTGCTATACTGAGCTCTTCAAACTATCCCAGTTGAGAACAAAATGTCACCCGTTTATTATGTTGAGTATTAACTACCTTAAAGACAACAGTCATTGTTTTCAAACTTTATTGTGTGCGTTGTGCACACAATAAAAACATCTTAAAACATTTTTTTAGCTTATCAACCACACACACAACCAACTTAAATCAAAATACATTACCTCAAGCAAGCAACACCTTTCTTTTTGTTTTACTTTTTTAAACAAAAAATATTTATAGACAACATATTGTGAAAACTATAAAATAAATATATAATCCAAAATAATATACTCTCCTTTTGACCAAGAGACTGTGGGTATGGGAACCATAAACATAAACACAATCTGCATACACATACAGTATTAGGAGTAAATCCCCTCAATTATGGAAAGAAAACGTAAAATAAACATTACAATAAAATAAACAAGCCTTGCTGTACCTGTATAGGTCACTATGTGGTAACAAAGGGATAGGGTCTTTTCAAGGGTCTTTTCAATTACATTTAAATGTCAACGCATGAAATGTAAATTGTTTATTCAGAGTGAGCCAAGAGTCTCTCTACAAAGTTTCTCCATGAATACGTGTGGAACAGCAGGCTATATGCACAGCAGCCATTTTGGAGAGAAGTTGGGTTTCTTCCCACTTCCTTCACAGGTGTAATGTAGGCCATGATACTAATGAAGGCTCCGTTCCATTCCGGTCAAACAGAGTGAGGGTGCTGATACTGTTCATGTTGGCTCACTGGAAACATTGTTTGAAAGTGTGGTCAAGTTGGGGGTTCCAAATGACCCCTTAAAGGTGTGTAACTCTGAGAGCATACAAATGGAACCAAATGGACCCTTATTTGTATGCTCTCAGAGTTATGGGAGTCCTTGAAATAAAATGTTTGAGAACCACTGTTGCTACATGAAATGGAACAGAGCATTCATTAGTATCATTGGTAACACCTTTGAAGGAAGTGAGAAGAGACCCAACTTCTCTCCAAAAATATAGCCTGGCTGGTCTCAAGTCTCTACATACAGTCACTCAGTGCCATTTCAATTCAAAGGTGCTGGCATGAGAAAACACAAGTTTCCATTGCCATATCAATGTGAAAAACTATACAAAAATAAGAAATTCATGTACAATTGAAGGGAATACAGCAATGTGCAGTTACACACATAATGATTAGTAACTGATAGACATACTGCACATATAAACAGGCCTCCTTTAAACACATTTTAAATCTCAGCCTTTTTTGTAAAAAAAGATAATGGAAAAATACAAACTCACTCACAGTGAGCTGCTTTGCATGCAACACGTTGTGAGCTTGTAATAGATCTACTAATTTCACATTGTATATGTGTATTACATTAATAATAATTTAGAAAACTTGGGAAATGGGATTCTGCATAATGAGTTCTTTTACTTTTGGTAATATATATTAATATTTTAATGCCAATATCATGCCAATACCTTATTTCGTTTTTTTAATCTTGCTGTCATGCATTAAAAAAAAATATATATATATATATATATATATATATATACTTGAACTGAACAGAGCTGCCTTTCTTTCTAAAATGGTTCCGCCGCCGTGCAGAACCGTTTTTAACAGTTTTTAATCATTTTTAACCGTAGAAAATGAGTAAAATCCGAGAAAAACCCACGCGTGCGCGAGAACGGGCGCACACGCGCTGCGCACGTGCACAGGGGACCTCCCGGAAATGCTGATCGCCAACTTGGGATATCTGTATTATATATTCTTAGCAGTGCAACTGAGGCAAACTCCACAGCATATAGCAAGGCCGCCTCATTAATAACAACGTTTACGGCAGAGGCTATGCAGGCCCGGTACGATGACAACACATCACCTCCGTCATCTGCACAACCAACATCTCTACCAGCACATCTGTTACCAGCTCATCCTGGACATCCTGGACATCAGTTCATGGCAGGGACGTGCTGGCCATTGGGAAAAGTGGGACAACTGAGCGGCCGGTTCATTCCCGGCCGGTCCAGGCCGGCCATTAGGAAAAAAAAAATAAAAAATGTCGGCCTTCGTTCCATTTTGGGGCCTGGGCGGCCAACAGAGTAAATCGTCACTGTCGCAGAAACCTCGTATCTCCAAGTTTCAAATTTGTACATTTTTTCGCAAAGCAAAGCCCTGCTTCATGAAAACAGCAGATCTACAAGCACACAATGCCTCGCGTGCTTGTAGATCGGCTGTTTTCACTAGTTTAAATCATTTTTAAAATGATAAATACAAACGGTTTTGGACATGCAATGTTTCCACCCGACAACGACGAAATATAACTCATGTAATTGGCCCGCTGGCTTGTCACTTCTTTGAGTAGCAGCAGCGAGATCTCTCTCTATAGCGCGCAATGAGGGCCTCTCCAACTATTTTTCCCGGGCTGAATCAGGGGCCCAGCACGTCTCTGGTTCATGGCCCCCCCAGCGCCACATTATCCTCCATACTACAGGCCTCAGCCGCCAGACAATTGGACTCGAGTCATGATGACTCGACTTGACTCGGACTCGAGTCATATTTTTGACGACTTGGACTTGACTCGGACATAAGGACAAAAACTTGAGACTCGACTTGACTTGGAAGACAATGAATCCCGACTCGACTCGACTTGAGACACGCTGACTCGGACGACTTGCCAAAAAAAAAAAAAAAAAAAACATGCCACTATAATGGAATGTAGCCTTTGCCATCTACCTAGGTTCTAAATCTAAATGATCAGACATGTAATGGATACTGGTTTAATTCATGCAGAGTTGCAGACTAATCTGCATGGTATTTTTTGACATTTACTTTAGGAAGAAAGGTTTCGCTCTTCAAGATATAAACCTGAGATATAACCTGTGACTCGACTTGAAAAGCTTGACTTGACTCGACTTGACAACCTTGTGACTCGACTCGACTTGACGCGACTCGACTCGACGCGACTTGACATGACAACCTTGTGACTCGACTCGACTTGACTTGACAACCTTGTGACTCGACTTGACTTGACTTGCCCACAACAGAACAACTTGAGACTTGCTTGAGACTTGGACCAAATGACTTGTGACTCGACTTGGACTCGGATCAGAGGGACTTGTACAATTGTCTGTCAGCCGCTGCCAAGACTCCCTGTTGACCCTCTTTTTAGCCCCCATGGCCAGCAGAACAGGGCTCATCTGGGTTCTGTGTCGAGACTCCTGACACCCACGCCCCCCACATCCCCCACACCCCCCATGATGCCCAGGGTCGAACCGGCTCCCACCCTCGAGCATGACCAGGGCTCTGATTTCATACAACTAGTCTGAGCACTGTACTTCTGGGATTGCCACTTTTTGACGAATGACACTTTAAACTTTAAAAGTCTCCGGTTCCCTCTCTCCCCTGGCGGGGGAGATAAATCCCAATCACCCAACAAGGAAGAGGCTCTTCACCCCGTTCACTGATTGGTCGACCTGAACCGGTCTAGACCAATCAATGTGCCCCCTGGTTTCAGAGACACAAACAAAGAGCCGTGCGAGCGAGAGACAGGGGGAGACAATACACAGAGAAGCAACAGGAATATTGAAACATACAACAAAACAACAAAATAAACGAATAGAAATAGAGGCATAGAATAGAGGCAGATATAAGAGGAAAGAAAAAAGAAAAAGGTTAAAAAATGAATCCTTTTGAGGAAGTTGTGTCCATGGAGGTTAGGCGATATGTACACCTCTACAACCCAACACTCAAAAATCACAAAGACCAGCAAATGGCCTACAATAGCTGGCAAGAAATAAGCGAGACGTTGGGAACACCTGCAGAGATGTGTAAAAAAACGTGGACAAATCTGCGAGATAGATTTGGGAAAACAAAAAGCAGAATAAAGAAGACCAAAAGTGGCGATGCTGGTGGGAAAAAGAATGTGGTCCCCCAGCTGTACCTCCAACTCCAGTGGCTGGAACCACATATAAAGCATCGGCCAACCACAACAAACATGCCATCAATAGAGTCGGGGGTAAGCACTGCAGTGTTTGTTATTCATGTTTTAATTTATGTTGTTCAAATTAATTACACCATGCAGTGGTGGGAAAAGTACTCAAATGTTTTACTTATTCCAATACTGCAATCAAGAAATACTCTACTGTAATGTAAGTGTTCCCGGCCTGAGGGGGTAATACACACAAATGTGTACCAGGCCATAATGGGTGCAAAGAGGCTAAAAGCAACAACTAATGAAAAAAAGGCAGTGGAAAATGAACTTGCAGATAAAGTGAGCTGCAGGCGGTTCACAGTTCATTGCCCACAACTCTCTCTGCAAGTTCATTTTCCACTGCCTGTTCTGTCTTCTTCATCAGGTCTCTGAGACCAACTTTAAAGTCTGACAGGTGGTGTGGTGGCAGAGACCTCATGAAAGTTGCCACGCGGAAGCCGTGCCTGCCACAGTCGTCCTGAAGGCCCATGAGATTCTCTATAACGTCTGTGTGCCGCTGCCTGCCTCCATTGCAGCATCTCTCTCTGCTGCCCTTTTGTCCAGGGTTGACAGAAGGTTTTCGTAGTGCACCGTTTTCCGCTTCCTCCTAGACCTTGGTGTGCCAAAAGGGCCTGGAGCTGCAGCTTCATCAGTGGAAGGGCCAGGGAGTGGGTCTGTAGCAGGGGTCGGATGGTCACAGGTTGCAGGGATGGATGGGACTGGGCCAGGACGTGAGGCAGGGGCTCTCGAGGCAGTAGGATGGGTAGCAGGGACGGATGGGGCTGGGCCAGGATGTTTGGCTCTAGAGGCAGTGGGTTTACAATGGGTAGCAGGGACGGAGGGAGCTGGAGATGTGGCTGGAAGTGGTGTCAGTGTGTCCAGCACCGTGCTGCCAAAGTCCGACCAGTTGACGGTGTACAACTCAGTTTACAGTTTACAGTTTAGGCATTTAGCAGACGCTTTTAATCCAAAGCGACTTACAATAAGCAGATAACATCACAATAATAAACAAGATAATATGTCAGAACATCAACAATATAACAAATGCAAATGGATATTTATCTAGAAAAAAACACAGTATAATCAAAGTTCTAAAAACCTAAAGACAAAAAAAACTAATGCTAACTAGCTTCATGTATGGTCACTGACTTTTCTGTAGTGCTAAGGGTTTAGGTGGAGTCTGAAAAGGTGAGTCTTCAGTCCACGGCGAAAGCTAGCGAGTGAGTCCGTTGTTCTAAGTGCGACAGGGAGTTTATTCCACAACTTGGGGGCCAGGAGGGCAAACTGTCTTGGACGAGTGGATTTTTGCCCTGGAGTTTTTAGCGAGGGTTCTGTCAGCATCCCTGTGTTGGCTGATCTAAGTGAGCGGGTGGGGGTGTAGGGGTTGATCAGGTTTTGGAGGTATGGAGGAGCCATACCTTTGGCTGCTTTGAAGGTCAGCATCAGTGTTTTGTATTCAGTGCGGGCCGCAACCGGGAGCCAGTGGAGGCTGCGGAGAAGGGGAGAGACATGTGAGAACTTAGGCTGGTTGAAGACCAGTCGTGCCGCGGCATTTTGGATCAGTTGGAGAGGTTTAAGTGCACATGCCGGGAGACCAGTGAGGAGAGAGTTACAATAGTCAAGCTTTGATATGACAGATGTCTGAATGAGGAGCTGGGCTGCCTCCTGGGTGAGGAAGGGTCTGACCTTACGGATGTTATAGAGTGTGAACCTACAGGACCGGGTGACTGATGCAATGTGTGCCTTGAATGATAGCTGGCTGTCCAGGACCACACCAAGGTTTCTAGCAGTAGGAACTGAAGTCACCAATGCATTATCTATGGAAATAGTGA
The DNA here is from genome assembly GCF_963921795.1 of Nannobrachium achirus. NCBI lineage: Eukaryota > Metazoa > Chordata > Actinopteri > Myctophiformes > Myctophidae > Nannobrachium > Nannobrachium achirus. The sequence goes on along the minus strand of NC_137818.1, from coordinate 66,097,947 downwards.
GATCTTGCATGGGGCAAGACTTAGCTGGGAAGAAGAGTAGCTCCGTCTTGTCCGGGTTCAGCTTAAGGTGGTGGGCTGACATCCACTGTGAGATGTCAGCCAGACATGCAGCAATGCGTTCTTCCACCTGGGTGGCAGAAGGGGGGAAGGACAAAAACAGTTGAGTGTCATCAGCGTAGCAGTGATAGGATAGATTGTGAGCAGATATTACAGCACCAAGGGATTTGGTGTACAGGGAGAAAAGCAGAGGGCCAAGTACGGATCCCTGGGGGACTCCCGTGTGGAGGGTTCGGGGGGATGAAAGCAAACCTTTCCATGAGACCTGGTAGGTCCGGTCCGACAGGTAGGAGGCGAACCACTTTAGTGCCGTCCCGGTGATGCCTAGGTCAGCAAGGGTGTCCAGGAGCAGCTGGTGATTCACTGTGTCGAATGCTGCTGATAGATCCAGAAGAATCAGGACTGCAGAGTGGGAGGCAGCCTGGGCAGCATGGAGTGCTTCTGTGACTGCTAGGAGTGCCGTTTCTGTAGAATGGGCCGGTTTAAAACCTGACTGGTTGGGATCCAGCAGGTTGTTCTGTGAGAGATGGAGAGAAAGCTGGTTAGAGACCACACGTTCAAGGGTTTTTGAAAGAAATGAGAGGAGGGATACCGGTCTGTAGTTCTTGACGTCCGAGGGGTCAAGAGTTGGTTTTTTGAGGAGTGGTGATACTCTGGCTGCCTTGAAGGCAGCTGGGACACAGCCTGAGGTTACAGAACTGTTGATGATGGCGGTTATGAAGGGGAGTAGGTCAGGTAGGTCAGGTGCGATCGTACAACTCCACCCCTGCCACAACAAGGTCAACAACACGCAGAGATGCTGAACTCGAAGACCTGATCCGCCTGACCAAGGAGAAATTTGTGCAAGACCCGTCACGGTTTAATTTTATGTTGGCTTTCCTTGGTCTGGTCAATTTATTTAAGATGGACGACCACAGGAAGGAATGCATCAAAACCATGAAGGCGCTTGGAGACAAGAATACTGCCAGCCTTGCAAAGGCAAAGAAGCGCAGGAGATGCATACGAGTGAACTCATCACCCAGACAGGAGCAGATGGAGGAGGACCACCCAACATCCACAGCCGCTGGACCTCCTCCTCCATCTGCTCCTGGAACATCTGGTGGGTCTGCAGCTGCTCGTCCTCAACGTTCTCCTCCAGCTCCTCCTCCACCTAACCCTAATCCTGGAACATCTGGAGTGGCTGCTCGGCCTCGTCTACCTCCAGCTGCACAATCCTCTTCTCCTCCAGCTGCTCAGGCTACTCGACCTCAAGCTCCTCGTGTTGTGGGACGATTGACGCGCCAAACGCTTAGGCTGCATGGGAGTCCCACAACACGAGGAGCAGTCAAGAACCTGAAGGTCGTCCCCTGCGGAAGCACCTACACCAAACTGAAGGTGTCTTGGGGCGCGGCAGGGGACGACGTTCAGCAGTACAGAATCGAGGCTCAGCCCAAGGCTGGAGGAGGAGAAAAGATTCAGATGGAGGTGGATGGGCGAGTAGTGCGGGCGACGCTCCGTCCCCTACTGCCCAACACAGCCTACACTGTTACAGTGGTATCTGTGTACCGGGCTGTAGGGGACGGATTGTCCGCGTCTATGGAGACATCTACAGGGGGAGCATGCCCCTACCCCCTATGCATCGGAAGGGATGTGTTCGGCAGGAGAGATCACTTCCGAACACATCTTCACACAACCCATAACTTGACTAAAGATGCCATTGATAGTATCGTCTCCAGACAAAGAAAATTGAAAAAACAGTACGCCAGGCCGCCGTTATTGAGGCAGCACGCGCTGCTCAACCCTAATCCTAGCCTGCCACAGGTTTCAGAGGAGGACCAGGCTTAACGGACATGAAAATGGCCTGGACTTCAGGAATCCCAGAGAGTCTACATACTCTTCCCATGTTTTTTGGTGCAATGAAAAAAAAAAAAAAAAAAAAAAAAAACGGTAGCTTGGGAAACGGAAGGCTCCTAGTTCAAACCAGGGCTCCCCCAGAGTTGGTGTTGAAGTGTCCTTGAGATATATAATATATATATTATTCTATTTTTATTCTATGAATGGAATAATTGAGATATAACCATTTTAAGCTCCCTTCAGCCATCCTGGGTGCCATCTTGAAAATGATGCCTTTATGGTAAATATATCTTCCTGGATTTTTGGGATGTTCTCAAGCATGCCTAAAGGTACCAGAATCAATTGTAAAACCTTTCGTATCAATGTTTAGGGAGGTTTAGTGGTATTCTTTCATATAGGCATAGGCCTATTGACCCGTCTTTTTCTAATAAAAAGTGCTTGTTTAAGTTAAGGCTGAAACCACCTCAGAATGAAATACTGTGGGTAAATTATACATTTCCTGAGTCCTTAGGGTCATGTCTGTATTCTAGTTGTTGTGTTTTGTGTCTCTGATGTTTCTTGATGCCACAGAACTAAAAGAAAATATATGGTTTAGGCGGAAATTGTGGGAAAAATTTAGTTATTCAAGTTTTGAAGAACTCCAGTGACCACTGTACTTATCATACATATTCATAAAAGGGCTTGAATTAAAGCTCAAAGTGTCCCCTTAAAAATAATACCAAACTTATAATATAAAACCTTGCAAATTATGTCCTGAACATGAGCCAATACCAAGATATGCATGAATGGAAATCCGCCTATAGAGGAAAATAACAAAATGGCAAAAAATATGAAAAGCTACTCCTATGGAAAGTCTATCATATTTTAATTTACTTATATTGACCCTAAAAACTATTTATTATAGGTAAGGTTTTGCCACCTAAGCGGTACCGATATTTCGTCTAGCCCAAGGACTAATTATCTTCCATACTACAGGCCTCAGCCGCTGCCAAGACTCCCTGTTGACCCTCTTTTTAGCCCCCATGGCCAGCAGAACAGGGCTCATCTGGGTTCTGTGTCGAGACTCCTGACACCCACGCCCCCCATGGCGCCCAGGGTCGAACCGGCTCCCACCCTCGAGCATGACCAGGGCTCTGATTTCATACAACTAGTCTGAGCACTGTACTTCTGGGATTGCCACTTTTTGACGAATGACACTTTAAACTTTAAAAGTCTCCGGTTCCCTCTCTCCCCTGGCGGGGGAGATAAATCCCAATCACCCAACAAGGAAGAGGCTCTTCACCCCGTTCACTGATTGGTCGACCTGAACCGGTCTAGACCAATCAATGTGCCCCCTGGTTTCAGAGACACAAACAAAGAGCCGTGCGAGCGAGAGACAGGGGGAGACAATACACAGAGAAGCAACAGGAATATTGAAACATACAACAAAACAACAAAATAAACGAATAGAAATAGAGGCATAGAATAGAGGCAGATATAAGAGGAAAGAAAAAAGAAAAAGGTTAAAAAATGAATCCTTTTGAGGAAGTTGTGTCCATGGAGGTTAGGCGATATGTACACCTCTACAACCCAACACTCAAAAATCACAAAGACCAGCAAATGGCCTACAATAGCTGGCAAGAAATAAGCGAGACGTTGGGAACACCTGCAGAGATGTGTAAAAAAACGTGGACAAATCTGCGAGATAGATTTGGGAAAACAAAAAGCAGAATAAAGAAGACCAAAAGTGGCGATGCTGGTGGGAAAAAGAATGTGGTCCCCCAGCTGTACCTCCAACTCCAGTGGCTGGAACCACATATAAAGCATCGGCCAACCACAACAAACATGCCATCAATAGAGTCGGGGGTAAGCACTGCAGTGTTTGTTATTCATGTTTTAATTTATGTTGTTCAAATTAATTACACCATGCAGTGGTGGGAAAAGTACTCAAATGTTTTACTTATTCCAATACTGCAATCAAGAAATACTCTACTGTAATGTAAGTGTTCCCGGCCTGAGGGGGTAATACACACAAATGTGTACCAGGCCATAATGGGTGCAAAGAGGCTAAAAGCAACAACTAATGAAAAAAAGGCAGTGGAAAATGAACTTGCAGATAAAGTGAGCTGCAGGCGGTTCACAGTTCATTGCCCACAACTCTCTCTGCAAGTTCATTTTCCACTGCCTGTTCTGTCTTCTTCATCAGGTCTCTGAGACCAACTTTAAAGTCTGACAGGTGGTGTGGTGGCAGAGACCTCATGAAAGTTGCCACGCGGAAGCCGTGCCTGCCACAGTCGTCCTGAAGGCCCATGAGATTCTCTATAACGTCTGTGTGCCGCTGCCTGCCTCCATTGCAGCATCTCTCTCTGCTGCCCTTTTGTCCAGGGTTGACAGAAGGTTTTCGTAGTGCACCGTTTTCCGCTTCCTCCTAGACCTTGGTGTGCCAAAAGGGCCTGGAGCTGCAGCTTCATCAGTGGAAGGGCCAGGGAGTGGGTCTGTAGCAGGGGTCGGATGGTCACAGGTTGCAGGGATGGATGGGACTGGGCCAGGACGTGAGGCAGGGGCTCTCGAGGCAGTAGGATGGGTAGCAGGGACGGATGGGGCTGGGCCAGGATGTTTGGCTCTAGAGGCAGTGGGTTTACAATGGGTAGCAGGGACGGAGGGAGCTGGAGATGTGGCTGGAAGTGGTGTCAGTGTGTCCAGCACCGTGCTGCCAAAGTCCGACCAGTTGACGGTGTACAACTCCACCCCTGCCACAACAAGGTCAACAACACGCAGAGATGCTGAACTCGAAGACCTGATCCGCCTGACCAAGGAGAAATTTGTGCAAGACCCGTCACGGTTTAATTTTATGTTGGCTTTCCTTGGTCTGGTCAATTTATTTAAGATGGACGACCACAGGAAGGAATGCATCAAAACCATGAAGGCGCTTGGAGACAAGAATACTGCCAGCCTTGCAAAGGCAAAGAAGCGCAGGAGATGCATACGAGTGAACTCATCACCCAGACAGGAGCAGATGGAGGAGGACCACCCAACATCCACAGCCGCTGGACCTCCTCCTCCATCTGCTCCTGGAACATCTGGTGGGTCTGCAGCTGCTCGTCCTCAACGTTCTCCTCCAGCTCCTCCTCCACCTAACCCTAATCCTGGAACATCTGGAGTGGCTGCTCGGCCTCGTCTACCTCCAGCTGCACAATCCTCTCCTCCTCCAGCTGCTCAGGCTACTCGACCTCAAGCTCCTCGTGTTGTGGGACGATTGACGCGCCAAACGCTTAGGCTGCATGGGAGTCCCACAACACGAGGAGCAGTCAAGAACCTGAAGGTCGTCCCCTGCGGAAGCACCTACACCAAACTGAAGGTGTCTTGGGGCGCGGCAGGGGACGACGTTCAGCAGTACAGAATCGAGGCTCAGCCCAAGGCTGGAGGAGGAGAAAAGATTCAGATGGAGGTGGATGGGCGAGTAGTGCGGGCGACGCTCCGTCCCCTACTGCCCAACACAGCCTACACTGTTACAGTGGTATCTGTGTACCGGGCTGTAGGGGACGGATTGTCCGCATCTATGGAGACATCTACAGGGGGAGCATGCCCCTACCCCCTATGCATCGGAAGGGATGTGTTCGGCAGGAGAGATCACTTCCGAACACATCTTCACACAACCCATAACTTGACTAAAGATGCCATTGATAGTATCGTCTCCAGACAAAGAAAATTGAAAAAACAGTACGCCAGGCCGCCGTTATTGAGGCAGCACGCGCTGCTCAACCCTAATCCTAGCCTGCCACAGGTTTCAGAGGAGGACCAGGCTTAACGGACATGAAAATGGCCTGGACTTCAGGAATCCCAGAGAGTCTACATCAGGGCTATTCAACTTAATTGTTCAGGGGGCCACATAGTCAGAAACCCAAGGGGCCAGGGGCCGGACCCCCCCGAGCCATCAATCTCCGGCTTATATATGTACAGTACACTTAGTTGACACAACGCGCTGCCACATTTTCAACTTTTATTTAGCTACAAAGCAAAAGTAGTATACTTTTCATGTAAAAGTGCAACTGTAGACATGCTTTCTTGTTTAAAACAAGCAACATTAAACAACATCTCCTCAAAACCATTTGAATAAAAAATAAAAAAATGCATATAAGTGCATCATGTGCAACATCTCCACACACATGGTGGTGGTAACTGGTAAACAACAGCAGCTCACTTAAGCTACAACACACATTTTGGTCAAATAACACTTTTAAGGTGCATCTAGTGAGGTAAAGAACAGCATCTCACTTAATTTACAACACATTTGATAAATTAACACTTTTACAGTGCATCTAGTGAGGTAAAGAACAGCATCTCACTTAATGTACAACACATTGATAAATTAACACTTTTACAGTGCATCTAGTGAGGTAAAAATTAAAGAACAGCATCTCACTTAATGTACAACACATTGATACATTAACACTTTTACAGTGCATCTAGTGAGGTAAAGATTAAAGGACAGCATCTCACTTCATTTACAACACCTTTGATAACACATTGTGAGGCAAACAACAGCATCTCACCTGAGCTAAGACATTTAATAAAAAGAAGAAAAAAATAAAACGACTGTCCAAATTTGACAACTATATCTTCAACTCTTTCTTTGTCTATCACACATTGGGAAGGGGTAGACAGGCCTAGCCTACTACACACCTAGGCTACTAATGAGAGAGATTGCACTTCTTTGAATTGGCAATATGGCAGAGAAGGAGGGCTCATATGAAGTGAGTGCTACTCGCAAACAGTGATGCAAACGCTCGTTTGTCAAGGAGGAACGGTTGCTTGTTTTAATGGCGTTCATGTGAGAGAAGCTGGATTCACAGGTGTATGTTGATCCGAACATAGTTAACACAAATATGGCCAGCTTTTTTGTGTTGGGGAATTTGTTCACATGAACACTCTTTGCCCAAAATGTTGTGAATCCCTCCTTCTCATGTGCCTGCTTCAGAGCAGAGGATTCTTGCATGTCAATTATTTCTAGTTGCAAGGAAGCTTCATCAATATCAAGTGATGCAACGATCTCTTGTCCCTTTGTGGACATATCATCTGCATTGGCAAAAGGGTTGCCCACAAAATGCAGCAGCTCTTTGGGCATGTTAAAGTCATCAAATCGTGCTGCAAAGTTATGCCTCAATTTATCCATGAAATCTGACATTATTTCAGTGACTGTGGCACTGGCTGATGACTTGATAAAGTCACAAAGTGTGGGAAAGTGCAGCATTCGGTTAGTGAGATCAGATGAGAAAATGACAATTTTCTTTTGAAATGCAGTTAGACTTTCAACAACATCAACCACTGTTTTATTTCTCCCCTGCAGTGTCAGATTAAGTTCATTCAAATGATGAAAGATGTCGCTTAAAAAGCACATCTGTGACAAAAAATCGTCATCCTGCATTTGCAACAGAAACGTGTTGGCTTTCTTGTGCTTGCTGTCACGGAGAAAAGCTACTATTTCCTCCCTGAGGCCACATACCCTTTTAAGGGCATTGCCCTTGCTTAGCCAACGGACATCATTATGTAAGAGCAAATCATTATTATCAGCTGACATATCGGCAAGTAGTTGACGAAACAGACGGTGTTGCAGACTAGAGGTCGCTCTGATAAAATTAATCATAGCCATAACTGAGTCCATTGTATCTTTCAACTCACCACTGAGTCGGGCGCACAGTACGCTCTGGTGGATCAAGCAGTGGAGTGATTCCATCTTCGGTGCGATGGCAGAAAGTCGCGCAGACAGGCCCCGCATTCTCCCAGACATAGATGGAGCGCCGTCTGTCACTAACATGTTAACACGCTCCAGATTAAGCCCGTTGTCTTTGAAAAAGTCAACAATCTTCTGGAAAAGGATTTCACCAGTTGTACGTCCTTCCAGTGGTATTAGTCCCAGGATGTCCTCTCTGAAAACGTCACCATCGAAAAAACGCACATACAAACACAGCTGAGCTGTATCAGTGTTATCTGTGGATTCATCCACAGCCAGCGACATAACATCTGCTTTCCTCAATTGATCCAAAAGTGTTTCAAAGACGTTTGTGGCCAAGACATCCATCCTTCTCGCTGTTGTTGTATCTGACATGGGTATTGTCTTGATACATGACATCACTTGCTCTCTCACTTTATCCTCCGTTATCACCTAGAATAGATAGATAGATGGAAACCTTTATTATCCCAGGGGGGAAATTCAGTTGTAGCACAGCAGTATACAGTTATTTACAAAGTTAGAGACGTAAGAAAAAATAAAATAACAAGAGCAGTACAGTACAAATAAAGAGAATGTGCATCAATAGGCCTCACCTCCTCGACAGCAGCTAGAATGCATTCTTTAATCATCTCGGAATCAGTGAATGGCTTTTTAATACAGTATCTGGCTTAAAGTCCTGTTCGCAATTTGGTGTTAGGGGAGTTTCTCACCTGAACTGAGTCAGTGGGTCCCTAGACATGAAAAATCACTGAGGTGCTCGTCCGCCATAGTGCCAGGAATGGCGCAATGGCCAAATCAAATATGGCTGCCATCGGCTATGATGAAAATCCAACTTTTCTGTTTCTGGGTGTATATGCACATGTAATACCTCTATTTGGACTAATTGTGGTGTGGGGAATTCATTTCTGATATTGTTTTGACCATTTTGGGTGATTTGGACCTCAAAAGGTTATGGTCAAGGTCATTTTGCTATTCCGAAGACCGTGGGCCATAACTTGGCCATTGTTAGGAGTAAATACAGGTGCAGTAGGTCTAAATCAACTAATGCTGACATGTATAATTCATTTCTGACATTGTTTTGACCATTAAGGATCATCTTGTCTTTGAAATATCAATGTCAATGCCATTTTTCAAAAACGATTTTGTTCATTACTTGCACTTTTATAGTATTTTTTGTAAGTTTGTCACTATTTTATAGTAAGTTTGTTTTGTTTATAACAAAAGACATACTAGTGAGAAATACAACAAGTAAACATTCACATTTAACTTTAAAGGGGGGTTTTAAATGGGTGTTTAAATGAGCAAATAAGACTATTTACGAATAAAAGTGACAAATAAAATCACACAACAAAAGCACACACAAAATTAAATAACAATTTCCCTCAAAGTGCACCATATTGTGATTGTGTGCATCCAAGTTAGTATGATGTGTTTTTACAGGATGGATTTGCCATTGTTCCATGGCAAAATATGATGCACCGATATCCATCAGCAAGGCAGCCATATCCTCGAGAGTCGAAGTGTTCCTTGCATCCATCCATGTTCCATTGGTTCTAGTCTTTCCTCAGGTTCCTTGGCTGTTGCAAGCAGGTGGCAAGACATGCACTAGAAAGGTGCCTTGTTGGTATCAGCAGTTGTACTTCTCTGCTACCAATGCTGTGTCTTGTTCTGTCAAGGTCTTTGCCTCTCCAAAGTGTGTTAGATATTGTATTTGGTCAGAAGCCATAGCTGCATGCTTAGTGCCCACCTGGCCCATGCAGTCATCTCCAGTTTCCAAGGCATATGTCCCCTGATCACTGTCTTGGCTAGTGGTGCTCCAAGATGAGAGACTGCTTGATGCTGTAGAAGCATGTGCCGCTGCACACCTAGTGCCATACTGCTACCAGATCTACTTAATCCCCAGTGCTTGGAAGTATCACTACGACAACTCTCTGGGGTCCACTCATAATCCTGGCGACCCATTATTCCCTCCATTAGGTTACGGTTATGGGTAGGTTTAGTTATAATAGGGCCAGTTGACTCCACAATCCACATGTACCAGCAGCTTGGTGACAGCCTCCTCAATCTAGTTCAATCTTTGGGATCTCTTCACCTCCAGCCCTTTTTGCAGGGAGCCACTCATCATCATCAGAGATAACAGACGCACCCATCCCTCATCAACTTTACAAATTCTGGGTGTCTGAGGAGAACACACAGCTCTCCAGCTGTGTGTTCGGAATATGGTGTCCATTCAAGCTTGTGGCGATGTAGGTAGAACGGCTGCCTTGGAATCTGGAGGTTCCAGGGTCGATTTCTGGCTCCTCCTGCTTATTTGTCGAAGTGTCCTTAAGCAAGACACTGAACCCCTAACTGCTCCCGGTGAGCACCTTGCATGGTTTCATGGTGTGAATGTATGTGTGAATGTGTGTGTTAATGGGCAAATGTGAAATACATTGTACAGTGCTTTGGAGAAGAGCGCTATATACTGTAAATGCAGTCCATTTACCATTATCAGCTCTGTTGTCTCTGTTGATGATTTCGCTAGTGGAGAAGAGATCCCAGACATTTTGAATAGGATTGAGGAGGCTGACACCTGGTGCATGTTCAGCCTCCATTATAACTAAGCCTGTCCCTAACCTTCACTAACCTAATGGTCAGAATAATGAGATGTCGGAAATATGAGCGGACCCCAGAGAGTTGTTGTCTCCTTCACATTACTGCTATATTACACCCCATATTTCCAAGCACTGGGGATGAAGGAGATCTGGCAGCAGTATGGCTCTGGTGAGACTCACTTCTACTGCATCAAGCAGTCTGATCTTGGAGCACCACTAGCCAAGACAGTGATCAAGGCACATATGCCTTGGAGACAGGAGATGACTGCATGGGCCAGGTGAGGATTAAACATGTAGTTATGGCTTCTGACAATATCTAACAAACTTTGGAGAGGCAAAGACCTTGACAGAACAAGACACAGTATTGGTAGCAGAGAAGTACAACTGCTGATACCAGCAAGGCACCTTTCTAGCGTGTTTCTTGCCACCTGCTTGCAACAGCCAAGGAACCTGAGGAAAGACTAGAACCAATGGAACATGGAACATGGCATGACATAAAGGCTTATCCTGTTGTCCAGGACAAGTGCCCATACTATGGAGTGGAGGGAGCAAGGGGGTCATTAGCCGTCCTTTTGTTATTATTTCAATGTATGACATTTTTATCCGGACAAGTGACTTTTGTCCCCGGACAAGTGAATGGGAAATATACTTGTCCAAAGGACAACTGCCTCAAAAAGTCAATGTCAAGCTCTGATGGATGGAAGGAGCACTTTGACTTTTGTACACTCCTGCCATGTCTGAAGCAAGACACTCGACACTGATGGAGTTCTGTGCATCATATTTTGCCATGGAACAATGACAAATCCATCCTGTAAAAACACCTCATACTAACTTGCATGCACACAATCACAATATGGTGCACTTTGAGGTAAATTGTTATTTAATGTTGTGTGTGATTTTGTTGTGTAATTTTATTTGTCACTTTTATTCGTAAATAGTCTTATCTGCTCATTTAAACACCCATTTAAAACCCCCCTTTAAAGTTAAATGTGGATGTTTACTTGTTGTATTTCTCACTAGTATGTATTTTGTTATAAACAAAACAAACTTACTATAAAATAGTAACAAACTTACAAAAAATACTATAAAAGTGCAAGTAATGAACAAAATAGTTTTTGGAAAATGGCATTGACATTGATATTTCAAAGACAAGATGATCCTTAATGGTCAAAACAATGTCAGAAATGAATTATACATGTCAGCATTAGTTGATTTAGACCTACTGCACCTGTTTTTACTCCTAACAATGGCCAAGTTATGGCCCACGGTCTTCGGAATAGCAAAATGACCTTGACCATGACCTTTTGAGGTCCAAATCAACCAAAATGGTCAAAACAATATCAGAAATGAATTCCCCATACCCCAATTAGTCCAAATGGAGGTATTACATGTGCATATACAGAAAAGTTGGATTTTCATCATAGCCGATGGCAGCCATATTTGATTTGGCCATTGCGCCATTCCTGGCACTATGGCGGACGAGCACCTCAGTGATTTTTCATGTCTAGGGACCCACTGACTCAGTTCAGGTGAGAAACTCCCCTAACACCAAATTGCGAACAGGACTTTAAGCCAGATACTGGATTATTTTCTTTTTGCCAAGGATCCATGCCACACGGAGAGACGCTGCAGTTGCTTTCTGCTGGACAGTACATGCTTTAGTGATGGTTGTGCATGCTTTCTCGTAGCTTTGAGAGAGTGTTTTAATCTTTTCCTTGCGAATATCTGAACCTGGTGGAAAGTCCTCATCAAACTTGTCGTGACAACCGATGAAGTGCCTCCGGAGGTTATATTCCTTTGCCACTGCATTGACATGGTTGCAGAGCAAACAAACAGGCTTGCCGTCTGGAGTTTCAACGTGCATGTATTTTTCGGTCCATTCTCTTTTAAACTGGCGATTTTCAGTGTCAACTTTTCTTTTTTTCTGTGTTTTCTGTGCCATAGTTACACACCAGCTTAGCTAGTGGAGGTGACCAGCGCGCCGCAATGTTGTTGTTCTTTTCAGCGTGGCTGTTCTCAGCTGCTTCCCATGCTGTTTCCTTGTTGTCTGTTCTTCATCCTTTTGTTGTGTCTTTTGTGTGTATACCGCCACCTACATGACCAGCGCTTTGCTGTCAGCAGTGCAGTGGGATTTAATATGACAGATAGATTGTTATGAGATGTCCGTGTTCAGATGGCGAACGGAACGTCAGTGGTAGTTACAACCATTTGCGAATTATAAGTAAAATAAGTTTGATAAAAAAAAAAAATATATATATATATATATATATATTTTCTCAGAATTCTTCCGAGGGCCAGTCCAAATTGATTGGCGGGCCGGATCTGGCCCGCGGGCCGCCAGTTGAATAGCCCTGGTCTACATACTCTTCCCATGTTTTTGGGTGCAATGAAAAAAAAACAAAAAAAAAAACGGTAGCTTGGGAAACGGAAGGCTCCTAGTTCAAACCAGGGCTCCCCCAGAGTTGGTGTTGAAGTGTCCTTGAGATATATAAGATATATATTATTCTATTTTTATTCTATGAATGGAATAATTGAGATATAACCATTTTAAGCTCCCTTCAGCCATCCTGGGTGCCATCTTGAAAATGATGCCTTTATGGTAAATATATCTTCCTGGATTTTTGGGATGTTCTCAAGCATGCCTAAAGGTACCAGAATCAATTTAAAACCTTTCGTATCAATGTTTAGGGAGGTTTAGTGGTATTCTTTCATATAGGCATAGGCCTATTGACCCGTCTTTTTCTAATAAAAAGTGCTTGTTTAAGTTAAGGCTGAAACCACCTCAGAATGAAATACTGTGGGTAAATTATACATTTCCTGAGTCCTTAGGGTCATGTCTGTATTCTAGTTGTTGTGTTTTGTGTCTCTGATGTTTCTTGATGCCACAGAACTAAAAGAAAATATATGGTTTAGGCGGAAATTGTGGGAAAAATTGAGTTATTCAAGTTTTGAAGAACTCCAGTGACAGTGAGGGAGGGACTTTCTGTCCTGGTTCTTTACAAGGTAGAACAGAACTTTGACAATTGCCTGGATCGCTCAAGTGGGGGCCATAGGAACAAACTTTAACAAATGTTAATGTTTTTGATTCCTAACAAGAAAGGATATATTTGGCATATTTTCTGAAGAAAAACAACAGGTAATCTTCCTTGGACATTTGGTTCAAGACAAAGGTTTGTAATCTTGAATTATCACGCCAGAAAAAAAGTTAATAATTGAAGAAAGGTTATCGTAAATTGGTTGTCCGATTTGTGTTCACTATTCATTATTCTCTGCTCCATATAACAATGGCTGTAGATTATGTTGAATTCACCTCATATTGTTTCTGAAAGTGTTCCATTTACAGTTTGACTAGGAGATCATTTTATCAATATTGCTGTTTGATAATCATTACATTTTCTTAAACTAATATTTATTATAATAATTTAACAATTGTATAACAACAGTTAAAGGCATTAGGTAAATCAGATCACTCTCCATTTAAGTGCATTAATAGTTTTAATCAGTGATCAGCAGTGGTGGAAAAAGTACTCAAATTTGTTAAGTCTGGAGTTTGCTATACAAATACAATTTATTATAATCCCCCCCCCCCCCCTTCTATGTATTTGCAGCCCATAAAGAGACAGATAAAGCCTGGAGACCTCATCGAAATCTCCCGTAATTGCTACCAGCATTGGGCTGTGTATGTCAGGGGAAAATTACCAGAAAGTACAAAGGTGTTGGTATCAAAATACCAAAAGTAGAAAGTACTTGTTATGGAGAATGTCCCATTTCACACGTTTTCAAATGTACACAAATGTACACAAATCTACAAGCTCACAATGCGTTGTGAGCTTGTAGATCGGCAATTTTCAAATGGTAGAAATGTATATAAAGCTGAAGTGGTTAATGTTTTATATAATAATAATAATAATGGTCTAAATGAAATGGGGGAAAGCACCAATGGAGCTAAGGGGCTACGCCTCAACAGTCAATGTCAGTGTGTAGGGACCTGACACATGACATACACAAGTTTCAGGTTAGGTGAGGTTTGCCCTCACACTTGGCCTACAAACAGCCTTCTGGTCTTTGAGCCCAACACTGAGTCATAGCGAGGATTGTGCCTTGCTCAGACAAGCCTGTGCATACAGAGAAAGGCAAACAGAAATGAGTGAATGGGCACCTGGCTTTATAGGGGAGGTGGTAATCAGTGACTACCTACACCTGAGTAATTAGGGAGTGGTCACAGAACTGTGAATGGAGACATGTCTCCCTGTTACACATGTTTACATGTGGTCTCACTTCATTGATAATGTTATTCAAGGGGTTAAAGGTGGTCTTTACAGTTCTTGTGTGTAGATACAAAGGAGTAAAAAAAAAAAAGGAGAAAAAAGACAAATAAATCAACATACTGTATAAACACAACTCTGACAACAATTGGCATCATAGGCTTTAGGTATAGGCAGGCACATAGATATTTTGACCGAGGATCTCAGGGACCATTGAATCCCATATATTCCAGGAAAAAAGGGTGATTTTAGGCTGAACGTGGTTTTGTCAGTAAACGTTTTTTTCTCAACTGATTCTTAGTCTTAGGGTCACCTCTTAAGGATTCAAGAGGGTGTCCAGTGTTACCCCTTGGGCATTTTTATTAATTAAACCCTTAACACTCATGTCGCCAAACTCGTTCAGGGACGAGTTATGGCCACTAGATGTCTCCCTGCCACAGGAAGTTATCTCGTTCACGGACGAGGCAACAAACAGTTAACTTTTTGAGACTGCAGCTTCCCTTTGCATGACCTGAATCCATTACGTCACCCAGTCAGTGCAGGAAGCCCCTCTGTCTCTCCCCTCACGGAAGGACTTAACATGGCTTTAGATTCTACTTTGAAACATAAGAACGGCTTTATCTTAGAATGAGATAAAAACAGCCCCATGGAAGTTGAGAGCTGATTGTTTTCACGGCGACACTTTACCGCGATTTTACCGCAATTTTTTACCGCGAGTTTCGCGAGCGTTTGTAAACAAATGGATTATCCTCCTCAATCTTCTCTGGACACGCACGTGCACACGCACAAAGCTTGCGGGGCTCGTCAAAACAAAGCGTAAGTCAATGGTGGCAGCAGCAACAGCTATAAATGTTATAAACCTTGGCCGCCCATGTGTTAATGCCTAAGGATGTATCCTTGAAGCCAATCTTTAAAGGAGCATGAAACACAAAATCACTTTTTCTATAAATATATATTATATAAATGAGTCACTTGTGATAGGGAGCAGTGATATGGTTCAATTTGCCCATAGGCTTGGGGATTCAGAGCTTTCTGCTGTCTCTGTAGCTATTTCTGTGTACTTCCAGTTTCTAGGTCCAAAAGAAATCTTTCGCGCCACTCATTAAATATTAGCTATCAATGTTCTGTGGTGTAACGTGACGTAGGCATATCTAATTAATATTAACGTTTGTTTTACAGAGTCGTATCAAGGGGGGGCGTGGTTTCACTGTATGCTTGTTTGCCAGAGAGAAGAGCAGGCTCTCTCAACGGACAGTTACACTGTGTGGTGCCTGTGTTATTTTCTGTGTAGTGTAGCCTGTGTGTGTGTGTGTGTGCGTGTGTGTGTGTGTGTGTGTGTGTGTGTGTGTGTTTGCGTGCGTGTCGTGACAGTGCACGCACACACACAACGTCCACACACGGAAAACAGCAGATCTACAAGCTCACAACGCGTCGCGAAAGCGACGCGCTGTGAGCTTGTATATCGGCTATGTATGTAGCCTAGGCAAGCTAATAGCCGTAGAGCCGAAACCAACGTGTTTACATGGTTGAGAAGCTATTGCTGCTACGGCTGTTAGCTAGGCTACATAGCTACATAGCTAATATACAAGCTCACAACGAGCTTGTAGATCTGCTAGTTTTCGTGTGTGGACGATGTGTGTGTGCGCGCACTGTCACGACACACACACGCACGCACGCACGCACACACACACAGTCACTCACACACACACACACACACACACTACACAGCAAATAGCTATAGTGATAGCCTAGTAGCGTCCATTCTTCACTGGTTCCGTGGTCCATAGCTGGATAAAAGCTCAGACAGCTTGTTTGTAAAATACCTGCACATTTAAATTAGTTATGTAACCTGGAGTTGCCGAATCTTTATACTTTTTACACCTCCAATGGCTGGTTTTAAAAAATGTTTCCGAAATGGAACAGCAACTGCCCAGTGCAAAATGCTGACAGCTTCGCTCTGTCTCTCTCTGATTCTGAATAGAAGACGCATTACTCCGCCCCTCGCCCCCACAACGGCAGTTAACCACGCCTACATTTTAGAAATCTTTTCATGTTCTGAAATCCCATAAAACAAATTAGAGGCGGGGTTTCTTATCCCTTTAAGTAATAAATAAAATCAACCAACGAACAATCTCATTTCCTACAGAGGATCGCCCCCATGGTTTAACTAGTAGAAAGGTGTTGCTGCTTGAGGTAATGTATTTTTTTTTTAAGTTAGTTGTGTGTTTGGTTGATAAGCTTTATGTTACTGTTAGAAAGAATGTTTAAGAATGGACTGAATGTCAGTTTGCCCTAGAGACACCACTCAAGCCATCATTGGAAGGATATAAAACCATAAACCTGTAGAGGAGTCTCTTCTGGGTCGCGCACACTCAATCTGGACATTTTGACGCTCAAGCCGGATTTATACTGTATTGTATGATGAAATAGCCGATATACAAGTTCACAATGTGACATGTCCTCATACGTGAGCAGGCTGTGTTTTATCCATAATTGTTTTCATTTATTTTTAATCATTATTTTTTGTATTTCATATTTCCCCATTTTCCCAAATAATTATTACAAATAAATGAAATAAGTTATTTGCAAATACAGCATGCTCACATATTAGCAGGGTAGTATAAGTCACCAGAAAAAATAGCACTTTTACATTTGATACTGGTACTCAGGTACGCCTACATCATTTGAGTATGTTTTGGTGATGGGGCGAGTTCATTGCATGGTTAACTCCGCCCACACACAGCTCCAGAATGCACCTACAGTACAAAACAACACAACACATTGACACAACACAACTGTTTTTTGACTGTCAAGACATGGAACAATCAGCCGTTTCCGTTCCTGACCCAAACAGTCCAGCGGCAAAGGCCTTCAAACGCCATGCCGTCAATTTCATTGTAAGTACAGACCTTCTTCTTTTCCAGATTATGTTCCTGCTACTTTGTCACCTTGAAGTCTAGTGGCCATAGAAGTAGCCACATATGGTGCGTTCAACCAAAATGTCACTTTGCACTCTATTTCACAAATATAATCAGTATTTCACATTGCAGTCTTCTAAAGCATTAGTTGTATTTTCTTAAATACCTATTATTTGCCACAAATAACTGATTTGTCTGTTTATTGTAGCTGCAGCAGCTTGGTCAGAAGAAGACGTCGACGACAACATTGACAGAGCGCCTACACAGCTGGACGCAGAAGAGTAGCCGAAATTGGCCTAGCCTCTTTCATTTCTTTTACTGTATATATTTTGTGTGGTCTGACATTCTTTGCCGTGTGTGTGTGTGTTTTCATTTTATATATTTATATATACAGTATATTGTGTAGCCTACGCTACTTTCATTTATTAAAATTTGCAGTGAAAACATGCGTTAGACTCTCTTTTCCAGTAACATTACAATACATGTCATGTTTCGCGCTCTATTTAATAACTGCTGAATCACTAAGAAAACAACAATCACCAAAACTTTCTATTGAATATTTCAATTCTAGTTGGTTATGTTCCATAAAGTTTAAAATAATAATAATAATAATAATGGTCTAAATGAAATGGGGGGAAAGCAGCAATGGTGCTAAGGAGCTAAGCCTCAACAGTCAATGTCAGTGTGTACAAGGTTAGAGTCACCTGACACATGACATACACAAGTCTCAGGATAGGTGAGGTTTGGCCCTCACACTCGGCCTACAAACAGCCTTTTGGTCTTTGAGCCCAACACTAAGGCATAGCGAGGATTGTGCCTTGCTCAGACAAGCCTGTGCATACAGAGAGAGGCAAACAGAAATGAGTGAATGGGCACCTGGCTTTATAGGGGAGGTGGTAATCAGTGACTACCTACACCTGAGTAATTGGGGAGTGGTCACAGAACTCTGAATGGAGACATGTCTCCCTGTTACACATGTTTACATGTGGTCTCACTTCATTGATAATGTTATTCAAGGGGTTAAAGGTGGTCTTTACAGTTCGTGTGTGCAGATACAAAGGAGTAAAACAAAGGAGAAAAAAGACAAATACATCAACATACTGTATAAACACAACTCTGACAACAATTGGCATCATAGGCTTTAGGTATAGGCAGGCACACAGATATTTTGACTGAGGATCTCAGGGACCATTGAATCCCATATATTCCAGGAAAAAAAGGGTGATTTTAGGCTGAACGTGGTTTTGTCAGTAAAGGTTTTTTTCTCAATTGATTCTTGTAGCTTAGGGTCACCTCTTAAGGATTCAAGAGGGTGTCCAGTGTTATCCCTTGGGCATTTTTTGTAATTAAACTCTTAATGACTTAATGACTTTAAAATCGCGTTGAAAAATCACTTACAGGCGGCAGCCGTACGCAACTGGCAATAATAAACCTAGCGCAGCCTTATACCCTCCCCTGACAATTCTTTGTTTTTCACTGTATATATATTTTTTTCCCTGACTATATAATGGTTTCCTGTGTAAGCCAAGTGCTTTCCTAGGATCTCCTTTTAGTTGACCTTGTACCATTGAACTTTGCCGTCATGAAACTGTACCTTTTCCTATGCAAACAAGTCTTCAATCAATCAATCAAAACCACTAAAAATCCACCCAAAATGTAGTTGTATGGCATTTCATGCAAAATACTTGATCTAAATGCATAAAGTTTGCTTTCTACAGTGAAAGTGAATATGTACAGGCTGAGTCAGAATACTTTGATCATATTTAGAATGTATCAATATTACTTCAGTTAAACCATAATATTTGGAATTTATTTGGACACTTGAAAAAACATTATTTAGTATAATTTTAAACTTGAAGTACAGTTATTTTCAGTCATTTCGAACCAAAATGGCTATTATCTCAACGTTTTCCTCGCAACATAATCACTAAAATATCGTCACTGTCGGGCAGAAACTTTGTATCTCCAAGTTTCAAATGTTTACGTCTTTTGCCCTGCTTCATCATACAAGACCGTCGCACAAAACTAGTGAAAACAGCCGATCTACAATCTGCTGTTTTCACTAGTTTAGTACATTTTATAGATCATAAATACAAAACAAACGGTTTTGGACATACAAGGTTTACTCCCGACAACGACGGTATGCTATAAATATAAGGTGCTGGGAGTGAAAATTATAATGTAGGGGTGCCTCGGATTAAAACAAATATTTATGGGGTGCCCTGAGACAAAAAAGTTTGGGAACCCCTGCCCTTTGAGAAACTGTGTCGTAGAGACACTGTGATGGCTCGTTGGAGGAGATGTGCGATGCGAGGCATAGCCTATGTCCAAACGGGAGTTGCCCTTCTTATACACAATGCTATTATGGAGAGGTAAAAGTTAAGCCTCGATCAGAAAATAAGTGCAGGCCATCATAGTCAGTCACGGCCCACGGTGAAGTCCTTTACACCGCCTCCCTCTGGTTCAGACGCAAACGCCGTCCACCCTGAAACACACCGGAAAAGGAGAAAAGTTCGCCACGAGGAAGAAGAAGGAGAAAGGAGAAAAGAAAAATGGCGGAGAGAATGGAGGAGGAGGCCGAAAGGATGGAGATGGCAGTAAAAACAGCGGTTGTTTGTGAGTTATTGGAGAAGGAGGAGGCGGAGGACATGGCGTTGTGGTGTGTGGTGGAGGAGGAGATGGCCGCCGCAACGAGTGAACGCCTGTGGTATGTTCGCTCACTGAACACCACGCGGCAGGAAGAAGGGGAGTGGGGTCTGCTTGGTACGGCAGATGCGAGAAATGGACGAGGAGAGACATTTCTCCAACTTTCGCATGTCTGCCAGTCGGTTTGACGACCGCGTAGAGCCGTTTCTGCAGCATGGCCCCAACCATAGAATGCCTATTCCCCCTGCGGAAAGGCTCGCTGTCACACTGGTGATTCTGGCCTGTGGCCTGTCACACCATAGGGCTGCAACAGTTTATAGGATGGGTCTTTCGACCGTCGTGTACATTGTGACGGAGGTGTGCAAAGCCATCGGGCCAACCCGGTTGGCACTGAAGGAGGAGTTTGTCGCCTTTCCATCGGCTGCAGGGTTCCGTGAAACAGCGGTGGATTTCCGGAACCTGTGGAACTTTCCAAATTGTCTAGGTGGGTGGTCTACCGTCTACCTTTTGGTATTGTTTTTTTTTTCTAGATTGATATACTACCTACTTATTTAAGTCACTTTGGATTAAAAGCGTCTGCTAAATGCCTAAAACTGTAGGGGCAATCGATGGAAAGCACATCAATCTCAAGGCACCACTAATGCTGGCAGTGACTTCCACAATTACAAGGGGCACCACAGCATCGTCCTGATGGCAGCTTGCGATGCACGCTACCGGTTCACCATGGTGGACATTGTGGCGTTTGGTATGTCATATTAAAGCTTACTTACATCTTAAAATAATGATACTGTGATCTACTCTCTTTGGTAAGTAATGCTCACTGGTTGGAATGCATATTTTGCATTCCATTGTCAATGCAATGCAATGATCAAATGCCCTATTATAATGATTCTATCTACGAATCATTCTGTTGTTCATATGTTGATTTCATGTGCGTGGGAAGAAAGCACTGATGGGCCTTGCTGCATATAGAGAACTTGGACTGTATTGCTGTATTGATAACTGTATGTGACGGAGAGAGTCGCAGCCCCAGCCTTGAAGCCTCAAAAGTCTAGTATCGTCTAGTGGTTAAGATATTGGACTTTCACGTGGGAGACCCGGGTACGAAGCCGGGTGGGGAGGTTCGGATCACCTCCGTTACATTGGTGCCGTGACCCGGATCCGGGCTTCCCCGTAGGAGGAGGTCAAAGGGGGGGTGAGTGTGACGGAGAGAGTCACAGCCCCAGCCTTGAAGCCTCAAAAGTCTAGTATCTCCCCCGGACCAAACAGATGTCTCTTTGGTCTAGTGGTTAAGATATTGGACTTTCATGTGGGAGACCCGGGTACGAAGCCGGGTGGGGAGGTTCGGATCACCTCCGTTACATGTACACAGCCAGTGGATTGATTTCAGAGTAGCTAGGACATGTATCTAATTAATGCTGAACTACCATCATAAATTTGTAGCACATTGGAATAGAGAATACACAATGGCACATTAGTATGTAGTCCACTAGTATACATTAATGAACCCTGATAAAGCTTCCAGTTGATTATACATCATGGGTATTGGTAATACTGAGATAGCTGATTGTAGAATTTACAATGTCCTATAATTATAATCATTATTTGATGGCTATTATTTGTCTCACAGGTAGAGAAAGTGATGGTGGAGTCTTCCATGACAGTGCCTTCGGTTCTGGTCTCATAAGAGGAGAACTCCAGTTGCCCCCTCCCGAAGCCCTCCCTGGACGGACCATAAAAACGCCTCACGTTTTCATCGGTGACGCAGCCTTCCCCATGCTTCCCAACCTCATGAGCCCCTATTCAAGTATGTTCCTAATAGGGGTGGGCAATATTATTGATATGGCAATACATCGCAATAGTTTATTTGCCAATACTGTATTGATACTTCAGTCCATAGTATAGCGATACTTAGGAATAGCACAGGAACCAATGGTAGAATTCCGGTCCTGACACTCTGCTGCCTCTAGATGTCGCTGTACTATAGTAGCTACTCCCCCTTCCCAAGTTCAGTGAGCGAGGCAGGGCCGGATCTAAGCTTTAGTAGTAGGTGGGGCAAGAAGAAATGCCAGGGGGGCGACCTCTTGCCCGCGCCGCAAAGCGCCGCGTGCACATAACGTGGCGGTCATAACGCCCGTAATGCATAAAAACCTATGCATTTTGACACACTTATACCACACAATACAAACAGAGAAGACCAGGTGTTGCCTTTTGTCTGTCCTCTACCCTGAAACCTTCCCAGCTGAATCTGCCAGGGGTCTGACCCCTGCTGGTATAGCCCAAGCCTCCCCACCACAAGGTAGCAACACTAAAATACCTACCTAACAAACTAACTGTCTGTCTGTCTGTCTGTCTGTCTGTCTGTCTGTCTGTCTGTCTGTCTGTCTGTCTGTCTGTCTAGTGTCATATCAGTCTATCTATCTATCCATCAATCAATCTGTCTGTCTGTCTGTCTGTCTGTCTGTCTGTCTGTCTGTCTGTCTGTCTGTCTGTCTGGTGTCATACCAGTCTATCTATCTAGTGTCATATCAGTATGTATGTCTGTCTGTCTGTCTGTCTGTCTGTCTGTCTGTCTGTCTGTCTGTCTGTCTGTAGTGTCATATCTATCTATCTATCTATCTATCTATCTATCTATCTATCTAGTGTCATATCAGTTTATCAATCTATCCATCCAGTAGGCCTATCATATCAAATAACAAAGCAAGCAAAAAGTACATCATAGAGGAGTGTTGCACTATAAGAGTAAAAATAGCAGATCTGCAAGCTCCCATTTTTCTTCTTCTTTTTTTTTTAAGGAACTGTTTTGGACACAAAATGTGTATAGGCCTATATTGTTCTGATCAGTATATCAGCAAGTTTGAGCAGATTCCATTCTAATTGGCCACTATGACAGCCTATGACTTTCACAGGCATGGGTAGACAACCCTGGCCTGGCGGAGATCTTCGCCTGCTGCTCCCAGCAGCACAGCAGGCTGAGCAGGTGCAAACAATTAAGCCAAGAAGGGAATTTGCAACTGGCATTGCGCAGCACTAACTGATATAACAATGTCAAACTATTGATGATCTAGCTGCTGCAAACTTTTGGATTTGATTTAAAAAAGGAACAAAACATGGATGTTTTCTGCCAAAGGATTATTATTATTACTAATTGTTGTCTGTCAGAGTCAGAGAGGTAAGGTTTTAACACGATGAGCACCGGAGTCGATCTCTCTCTCTCCCCCTCTCTCATACATGGCTTACACAGCTGGAATGCAGTGCATATTTGATGCACAGTTTAGGCTACATATAACATTATTGTTCTTCAGTGTGGACACTCATATACTGTAGTTATCTTACTCGCTTCGCTTTTAACTTGTTTTGTGCAAGTCATTTCCAGTGGTCTCGTTGGAAATCAGTTTTCTCCCTCTTTTTCGTCTCCTATAGCTTCTCACTGTCACATTTTTTTTCATCATGGGTTTTTACCTGGCGTTTCACTGCATAATGTGGTGGGTTTAAAAACATTTTGTAGATGAATAAAAAGGTGAGAGGAAAGGCTATTCTGTGAGACTGCTCTGCTCTAAATGAACTTGCGCTGGAGACGAGAGACTGACTGACATGCCGTTCGCTCCTCGTCGCTACGCATCAACGCAAATCAGGGCGGAGCATTATTTTGACTTTGGGGTGCAGAGAGGGAGAGAGATGGCTATCAGAGTTTTTAAAATGTAGGCCTATATATAATGATATGGTGTTGGTTTTGGTTGTGCGACAGCTATAGCATAATATTTAAAATAGTTTTAAATATATTTGATTTTTTTTTTCTTTTTCTTTTTTCTTCATGCCATCTTGTTTGGTGGGGCAGTCAGGGCATTTGGAGGGGCATTGCCCCCCCCCTTGCCTATGCTTAGATCCGGGCCTGGAGCGAGGTCTCAAGAAATGGCTGTGAACGACGAAAACAACATCAGAGCAGCGCCTTCAGCTTTTAAAGCTGATATATCGCAATAGTATCATATCGCAAAGATTTGCAATCTATCGTGATATGATCGTGATTCTCTCATATTAACACAATGGCAATGTGAGCAGCACAACTCATACTAAAATATGCTGTGGCACATATTAATAACACACTGCATATATTTTGTTTACTCTCTTATGTACAGGTCGCAATCTCATAGAGGAGAAGCGCATTTACAACTATCGCCACTCCAGAGCCCGGATGACGAAAGAAAATACCTTCTGTATTTTGAAAGCGAGGTGGAGGATCCTAGGGCGGGACATCGAATGCAATCCAGAGAAGGCCGGACACATGTTCCATGCCTGTGTGGCTTTGCACAACTTCCTTGTCTGCACAGACGTGGCAAATACCGTTATGTAAAACTGTTCTCAACCCTTTTCTGACCGCCCCCCAAAATCATCATATTTGAATTGTGGACCCCCACCCACCCTAAATGACATTCAGTTTGACTCGTTTCCACAGATACATATTATGAAAATAGCAGAGCTACTGTATGCCTCTTACATTATTTGACTTTTTGGCCAATGTTTGACTATTTTACTTTTGATGGATTATTTTATATACAGTATATTTTTGGGTATTAAAACGTATAAAAGTCCTTATGGGGCTGTTAAGTATGGCATCATTTTGTAGGCAGAGGAGAATTTCTGCCCCCAGTTTCCGTGAATCTTTTTACTATTTTTACTATTTACACATTTTTCTTCTCTTTGTTGTTGAAAGGAAAGTGTTAGAATTATACTTTAGTCGTTATTTTTGTCTCGGATCTGTTGAAATAGCGAGGGACAGAAAATGCTCTGGGGGCAGAGTTCTCCTCTGCCTACAAAATGATGTCACGGCTTAAAAGCCCGATATTGTCACTGTACTGACATCTGGGGACTCCCCAAAAAACAAGTCGATGTTGAGAACCACTGATTTAAATGGTTAAACATGTTATTAAATGACATGATTAGTAGGAATTGAGACATTTGCCAACAGAGTTCATACATACATACATACATACATACATACAGTAAATAATGAGACTATTGGGTGTGTTCTGGATGAAGTATTCATATTCATTTATTTAAGTGGGTTTACAACACTTTTTTCTTCTCTTTTTTTTTTACACAAGAGGAAGAGCAGCCGTCGACCAGTGGAGGCCACACTGGTCAGAACCTTCCCTACCCCATGTCTCCAACCCTTAAATAATAATAATCTAATAATAATAATAATCTTTATTTGTATAGCACCTTTCATACAAGGAATGCAGCTCAAAGTGCTTTACAGTGCAAAAGAGATTGTAAACATGAAAAAAACAGATCACAAATCCAAAAAAACATTAAACCCACCCCCCACAGAACATTCCAAAACAGTGAAGAATAAATAGGAGTAGTAGACATAAGGAATTAAGAATCACTAAAAGCAAGGGTGAAGAAATAGGTCTTGAGTTGTGCTTTGAAGCTATCCACAGAGGTAGCCTGTCTTAGGTGAGCTGGGAGCTTATTCCAGGCAGTCGGCCCATAAAAACAAAAAGCTGCCTCACCATATTTTTTATATTTCATATCTGGTACATCGAGCAGGTTAGCGCTGGAAGACCTGAGGGAGCGGTTAGGGACGTATCTAGACAGGCAATCCTTGAGATATGGTGGAGCCAGGTCATTGAGTGCTTTAAAAACAAGTAAAATAATTTTAAAATCGATCCTAAAAACAACAGGGAGCCAGTGCAGTGAGGCTAAAACTGGAGTGATATGATCTCTTATCCTAGTTTTAGTTAAAAGTCTGGCTGCCGCGTTCTGGACTAGTTGTAGCCTGTCAGTAGATTTCTTCGGGAGGCCAGATAAAAGTGCATTACAGTAATCAATACGAGAAAAAACGAATGCGTGGATCAGCGTTTTTGCGTCGTCAAGCGACAGATAGGCTCTAATACGAGCAATATTTCGAAGGTGAAAAAATGCTGTCTTAGTGATATGGCTGATATGTGTTAAAATTCAATTCTGCATCGATAATCACTCCCAGGTTCTTTACTGAGGTGTTGCATTGTTTAGCTAGGTTACCGAGCCTACTTAAAATTGATTCTCTCTGTTCAATTGACCCAATTATGAGCACTTATGTCTTGTCCTCATTTAATTTGAGAAAGTTGTCGTTCATCCAGCATTTTATGCTGGATAGGCAGGACAACAGTGGGTCTAGGGCCCGGGGGTCGTCTGGAGCTACAGACAGGTACAGTTGCGTGTCGTCGGCATAGGAATGGAAATTGACGCCATGCGCGGTAATGAGTTCTCCAAGTGGCAGCATATAGAGGGAGAATAATAAGGGACCGAGAATGGAGCCCTGTGGGACGCCGGAGGATATGCTGCGCTTGTCTGACTCAAAGCCATCTAAGCTAACACAGTGGCTTCTGCCTGTTAGATATGAATGGAACCAGGACAGGGCCATGTCTGTAAGCCCTACCCAGTGCTCCAGCCGTTGGAGCAGAATTGAGTGGTCCAACGTGTCGAAGGCCGCTGTGAGGTCCAGAAGTAGGAGGACGGATACCTTTTTGTTATCAGCGGACACTCTAAGATCATTGATTACTTTTATGAGGGCAGTTTCTGTGCTATGACCTTTCCTAAAACCGGATTGGAATTTGTTATGGACTATGTTGTTATGTAGAAAAGTATCCAATTGATGACACACTGTTTTTTCTAAAACCTTGCCTAAGAACGGCAAGTTAGATATGGGTCTATAGTTTCCAATCACGGTGGGATGAAGATTGTGTTTTTTAAGAAGAGGCCTAACTATGGCCGTTTTTAGTCCATCAGGAAAGATACCTGAGCGTATTGATGTGTTGACTATTTTGAGGATATCTCCGATCACGCAATCTAATATCTCTTTTAGAAAGGGGGTGGGGATAGCATCTAACGGACAGGAGGCTGATGTCATATGTGATATTGTTTTGCGGAGTTCCTCTTCATCGATTGTAGAGAATGAAATTAGGCTTCCCCTGGATTTGTCTACACTCTTTTCCATGGCGATTGCGCTAGACTTTTTTGTGATGCCAGCTCGAATATTTGAAATTTTGTTATCGAAGAAGGATGCAAACTCATTGCACCTAGCTTTTGAAGCAGGGAGTGACTGCTTGTAGGACTGGGGGGGATTTAAAAGGCGGTCAATGGTTGAGAACAGGACTCTGGCATTATTTTTGTTCTCATTTATAATTCCCGAAAAATATGTCTGTCTGGCCAGCCGCATACCTTTGTTGTAGGTGGCGGTTGACTTCTTAAAAATGTCTAAGTGGACAGTGATTTTATTTTTTCTCCAGGCTCGCTCTGCTCTACGGCATTCTTTCTTGAGTGAGCGCATTTGGTCATTTATCCAGGGTGTATTTTTGGAGTCACGTTTCTTTTTAATTTTCTTTGGGGCCACAATGTCAAGGGCTGACTCTATTTTGAGATTAAAACATTGAACCAAGTTGTTCACTGAGGGGGAGTCAGGTAGGGGGGACGAACATGCCAGGTGGCGAGGGAACTCGCTGGCTGCAGATGGGCTAAAAAAGCGCTTTTTTATTGTATGTTCTCTGTAGTTTTTTCCCAGATCTGAGATTCCCATGTTGAAGCACACTAGGTGATGGTCAGATAGGTTAGGCTTAGCAATAGACCTGTCAATAGAGAGGTTTAGTCCCTTGGAGATCACCAAATCAAGGGTGTGGCCATGTTTATGAGTTGGTCCAGTAACGTGCTGAGTGAAATTAAGGGAGTGCAATAATTGTAAAAAACTCATAGCTACAGTATCTGAAGCATTATCAATGTGTAGATTGGCGTCACCAGAGATAAGTGTTTTCTCATGGTCGGTGGAGCAAATCGATAAAAGATCAGCTATTTCTGTTAAAAACATTGCTTTGCTGCATTTTGGAGGGCGATAAAAATTGATTATTAAAATAGGAGGTTTATTCTCCAGTAGAGTGGCCAGGTATTCAAAGGATGTAAAAATGCCGAGGGTTAGAGGCTTAAATTTTAAGTTGTCCGAAAAAATGTTTGCCAATCCTCCACCCTTCTTGCCCTCACGCACTGATTGTATGAAGTTATACGTTGGTGGGCACGCAGCGGCTAGGGGAACTGCTCCATCTGTGCCAAGCCAAGTTTCTGTTAAAAAGATTATGTCTAGTTTTTCCTCACTGATGATGTCATTAATAGATGAAGGTTTGTTCAGTAGTGACCTAATGTTAAATAGGCCAAGATTTAAATTGTGGCATCCTGGTAGGCTGTGGTCACTATAAGGAATGGAGGTTAAATTTGCCCTATTGACAAAACTTGTGCGCTTAAAACTATTTCTAGTTCTGGACAGTCTGTTTGAAATGACAGTTGAGATATTATAGACATTAACAGGTGAGTTGTTGAAAGTATTACAAATATTAAGGGAGTTAAGACCATTAAAAACAAGGGGTGGAAATGCATTAATTACACTAAAAACAGGGGGGGAATAAAATGCATTATTTACATTAAAAACAGGAGGTGAGTAGAGTGCTGGGTTTAAAACAGTATTAAAAGCGGTGAGTGCAAATTGCGTAAGTTTTGGTCCAAGCTCGATGGAAGGGGGAAAATCCTGGGTGGAACCAATGATTTTGGAGCTGGGACCAGGGGGACGTCAATAGCTGCCGGACGCATCTGTGGTCAGCGCAGTGTGGTGTTGGACGACACGGACTACGTTGGCCGCTAGCATTCTGGTTCCCAATCTATTTAAGTGGAGACCATCGTGATTAAAAAGCAGTGCGCGGCCCCAGAATAGGTTAAAATTGTCAATAAAGTTAAAATTGTGGGCCCGACAGAACCGCAGGAGCCAGGTGTTCAGGCTGGCAATACGGCTAAAACGCTCGTCGTCACTTGGAATAAAAGTTGGGATTGGACCGGAGATAAAATAAGTCATTGTGGTACTATTTAAAAGGTCAATGAGCCGTAAAAAGTTCGCTTTGGTCAGCTCAGAGGTACAGAGAGCTGCATCGTTTGTGCCTATGTGGATTATTACCGTTGTGATTGATGATGGGAGTGAATTGAAAACAGCTGGGAGTTTCTCGAGGAGGGAAGGAACAGTCGCACCGGGGAAACAGCGAGTTATTGCGTGTGGAATGCAAATGTTTTTGACGATGCTATCACCAACGATCAACAGAGATGGAGGAGATGTTTGGGAAAACGTGTTGGATGGATTGTGATTCTCTTCAGTCGTCGGTGGAGTAGTTGGTGAGCAATGGGGGATGTTGGAAGGTGCGGGTGGCTGGAGCACCAGTGACATGAGGGGAAGTGGTGGAGCCAGAACGGGGGAGGCAGCCGTCCGCGGCCGTGGTGGAGGATGCTGGACGGTTAATGGATCTTTTTGGACCCGGGGGGGGGGGGGGGGGGGCGATCACTGGCTGCACTGACCGACGGCGAACGGCCGCCTTCAATAGGTTGCGGCGGTCCCTCGGACCTTCAGCAGTGAGGGTCGTGCCACTAGGGAGAGGGGGGAAATCCACCATGTCAACAAGGGCTGCAAAACTATTTCTCATGGTGAGTGGAGGGGCAAGGGGTGGAGAGGAACCGCAGCGGGTACCGGTGATGATCTTCGTCCAAGGGACCGGGGTGGAGCTGGCCTGGAGAGGGATTGAGCATGGAGCGGGGAGGGTTGCGTCCAGCTCTGTCGACCTAGCTGGATGCGGGTCCTTGGGCCTGGCACCGAAGCGGGTCCAGTGGTCGGGGGCGGCCGGGAGTGTCTGGTCCAAACCGGCCGCAGTAGCGGGACCCACGGCGACCACAGTAGACACCTCCTCAGGGACTGGAGGAGCTGGTTCGTCCGGGCAGATGGAGTCAAAGAAGGTCTCGTCCGCTTTGATCTGGTGCAGACGGGACACCCGGGACTTCAGTTCGGATACCTCTTGTCATAGGCGATTCTAGCCTCTTCCAGCAGGGGGTGCACGACCTCTATTACCTCATGCACGCGCGCGCAGCGGATATTAGCGGTTTTGTAATGTTGTTTTAGCGGATTTCTGCAGTTAATTTTGTACCCAAATGTAACACAATATAAACAAAAAAAAGTGTAAAACAGGTGCTTCTTTTTCTAGACACCATATGTCTATCTATAGGATTTATTTACTTATTTTGCAGACAGAGGCAGCACAGCCAGGACATATAAAGCCAAACATCAAGTTAATCATCATTCATCAAGCAATCAAGCAGTCATTTACAGTGTCAAATAAGCATTTCACAAAAACAAATAGTAGACACATCCTTATTACACAATGAACTGCAGCCTCCGGGTTTTGGCACTTGCAAACCTTTCAATTATTTTCTGCACTTTAATTTCGTGTATTTTCTCAATCTGTAAAATGCCTATATCTGACACTCTTTTATCAGTCATGGTTGTCCGTAAATACGTTTTTAGTTGTCTCAAAGTAGAGAAACTGCGCTCAGCTGAAGCACTCGTAACTGGTATGGTGAGGTACAGTGTGTAGACGTGTTTTAATGTACCAAATGAATCAGAATTATGCATTCCCTTCTCTTGAAAAAAAGCAAGTTTCTTTTCAAACAGTGTCGTGTCCTCCATTTCTTTTTTTTTGCGCACATTCTCTTCAATATAACGAAACAGTTGAAAAAAGGGAACATAATAGACTATGCACTTGGAGGGAGTACAACAGCATTGTGTAAACAGAGATGTGTCTTTATGTACCTGTCCTCCTGAAAGCTTGCTCGGCGTTCTCAGAACCAAAGGCCCGACATGGAAAGCAGAACGCCCGGTCATGGCGCACGCTATACTCCAGCCAGGCAAAATCTTTAAACCACTCCTTTCTGAATTTGCGTTGTTTTTCGCCAGCGGCCTTTAATGGACATTCTACATCTTCTGGCTGATATGGACCCAAAGCCAAAAACTGCTTGGCTTTATCCGGGCCATGGCAAGGGTCTCTTTCATGAACAAAGTTGGCTTCATTTGGCTCCTCTGGGTCTGGGCCTGGGGTAACAACAGTTGAGTCTGGAGTGGGGCTTGCTTGCTGTGGAGGAACCGGGGCCTCGGTCTCTCCGGCAACGGCGAGCCTTCCACAGTGATGTCGGTGGCTGGATCACTGCTGCTGCAAGCTCCGTCCACCTCCTCTGGTTCACGTTCATTAGCATTACTGTCAGTGTCGAGTGAACTACTATACTTGCCCCTCCACCTCTCTTTTTGCGCACATTTTACAAATCACGATCACTGTTTTATTTAATAATTATAAAATAAAGTTACATTACAAAAAAAAAAAAAAATCAAAATGGCCGCCTGGCGGCCAGGGGGTGCACGTGCACCCTAGGACACCCCTTAAAATCGCCTATGCCTCTTGTGATAGCCGGAGGCAGCTGTCACAGCCGGGCGATGAGGTAGGTGAAACCATTGTGGTGGTGGTGGTGATGATGATGATGATGATGATGATGATGATGATGATGATGATAGCTGAGGATAGAGAACAGCTTTGGCCAGTAACAGGTAATAACAGTGAAATAGCAACAGGCTGGTTAGATGTGGTGTAGTAGGGTAAAGCAGCTGCTTGGAGGAGCACTTACGGGCAAGGGCCACCAAATGGTAGCCCGTTGCGTAGAGAAGGCGCGTTGTTACACACAGGTTCGATGTCTCGGTGATCTCTCATCTGTAGATGGTAGCTGTCAAACTAGCTGCTGGCTAGCACCGGGCTACTAGCTGTCGGGCTAGCATCCGGCTGGCGTCGGCAGGTTAGTGTCAGCGGTCCAGGTGGAGTCAGGCCGTCACAGAACCTCAAGGTGTGCAAAACATAAAGCTGCTACATCCGATCGTGAAATAAACTAGATCAGAGCAGGGTCATCTGGGTTCAAGGCTGTCAGGGTTAGCCGTGGCTAGCGGTGGCTAACAGCTGTCAAACCAGCGGCGGGCTGGTGACAAGGGTCCGGGTCGACACAGCTTTTTTTTTTTTTTAGAGAGCATTGTCAATATTTTAATCAAAAGTTAGATAAAAAATAGAAAATAAACAATATAAACAACCGTCATAGTACAAAATAAACAATAAAAACACAGTACAGTAGTTGTAGAAAAGTTGATGTGTGTATA
Source organism: Nannobrachium achirus (assembly GCF_963921795.1). NCBI lineage: Eukaryota > Metazoa > Chordata > Actinopteri > Myctophiformes > Myctophidae > Nannobrachium > Nannobrachium achirus. Next base: position 66,065,899 of record NC_137818.1, on the reverse strand, counting down.
CACCAGACAATTGGACTCGAGTCATGATGACTCGACTTGACTCGGACTCAAGTCGCAAATTTGACGACTTGCGACTTGACTCGGACATAAGGGAAAAAACTTGAGACTCGACTTGACTTGGAAGACAATGACTCCCGACTCGACTCGACTTGAGACACGCTGACTCGGACGACTTGTCGCTACGCCACTCAGCAAAGCAGTCGCTAGGTTCACACTTTTATTGATTGATTGATTTGATTGATTGGAGAAAGGCATGTAAGCGAGAGCACAAGCACGGAAGCAGCAAAACACTATGATCAGACTGGGCACCACACACACACACACACACACACACACAGCACGAACGATTGGCTACTGCCCCTCCGATGGTAAACAGAGGAACTGCCATGATAGAGTATTATGGTAAGAGGGTAGGCCTAGTGTTACTGTTTTTTTCCTACTGAATGTTAATTACCTAATATTTATGGTCACAAAGGTATCATTTACTCAACTTGACAACCTTGTGACTTGACTCGACTTGACAACCTTGTGACTCGACTCGACTCGACGTGACTCGACTCGACGCGACTTGACATGACAACCTTGTGACTCGACTTGACTTGACATAACCTTTGACTCGACTTGACTTGACTTGCCCACAACAGAACAACTTGAGACTTGCACCAAATGACTTGCGACTCGACTTGGACTCGGATCAGAGGGACTTGTACAATTGTCTGGAAACTTGTGTTTGAAACATGGAATGCTCTTCCTGACAGTTATAGGAACATGAAGAAATATGCATTTGGAGTATTATCCATCTTTGGATCAACATACCTGTGCGAGCAGATATTCTCAAACATGAACTACATCAAATCCAAATACCGCACCCGCCTCACAGATGAGAGCTTGCAGTCCTGCGTGAAGATTAAAGTTACATCTTACATGCCCAATGTTCAGAAGCTGTCCAGTGATGTCCGAAAACAGAAGTCAAATTAAACGGGTAAGAACACAATCCTGTCATAGGCCCATATTTAGTAACAAAGTGGCTGTTTTTTATAAAGTGATTTCTGATTTTTGTCAGTATATACTTGGAAAGACACATAGGGATATTATTGTGTTTCGTTGCTCAGGTCCGAGGATGGCTGCGTTGTATTGTGCGTGTCAAAAGAGAAGAGGATGCTGCTGTGTTGGATAATGCACAGAGTCGAAGTTAAACTATATTGTTTTAATTTTATATAGCCTACTTTACCTTTTCAAAAGGCTGCTGTTTTTGGAGCTGTGTGGAACACAAGCTCCCTATACGTGGCCGTGTGTGTAGGTATGTGGGTGGGTATGTGGGTATGTGGGTGGGTCTGTATGTAGCCTGTATGTAGTACCCTGGGTGACCAGAGAGGTGCTGTTGAGTCTAGCCTGCCCTGAGCATCAACTGCAATACACACACACACACACACACACACACACACACACACACACACACACACACACACACACACACACAGCTCCACTTCGAACAGAGGTTCGATTTATTTTTATAATTGTAGGCTGCGTTTTAACTGCAGGCTGCGTTTATTGCACTCTGTCTGTTGCCTGTTGTGTTGTCTGGAAAAGAGAAGAGGATTCTATTGTATTGTTGAGGATTGAAGATTGAAGAGGACTGCATTTTATTTCCATGGGGAGGTCTGGAATTACAGGAGGCCTATTATGCATATTCAATTTTTGTTTTCTTTCGGAATCCTCAAAATAAAAATCAAAAATCGGATTCCTTTATTATATTTCATCAATGCAACTAAACATAATACATTAATATTGTAATGGACGTTAAACTTATAGCACCATTGTACAGCAGAATAGTCATGTGGTGCGTCATTCTCTCCAGGATGCACTGCAGGGAAAATAAACATTTAATCATGAATGCTCATTATGTATTTGTAGCCTACTTAGTCATTTTTGATAGTAGGCTAATATAGCTAATAAGGTTGAGTCACTGCTTTTTGCGGATGACTTGGTCCTGATGGCACCATCGGTCCAAGACCTTCAGCTCTCACTGGATCGGTTCGCAGCCGAGTGTACAGCGGCCGGAATGAGGATCAGCATCTCTAAGTCTGAGGCCATGGTTCTCAGCAGGGAACCGATGGATTGTGCAGTCCAAGTAGGGAATGAGACATTACCCCAGGTGAAGGAGTTTAAGTATCTCGGGGTCTTGTTCACAAGTGAGAGAAAGGGGAAGACGGAGAAGGAGATCAGCCGGAGAATCGGAGCAGCAGGAGCGGTTTTGCAGTCGCTGAATCGCACTGTTGTGAAGAAAAAAAGAGTTGAGCCGTAAGGCAAAGCTCTCTGTCTTTCGAGCAATCTTCGTTCCCACTCTCACCTATGGTCATGAAGTGTGGGTCATGACCGAAAGTATAAGGTCTCGGGTACAAGCGGCCGAAATGAGTTTTCTCAGAAGGGTGGCTGGTATCTCCCTTAGAGATAGGGTGAGAAGTTCAATCACCCAAGAGAGACTTGGAGTAGAACCGCTGCTCCTACACTTGGCAAGGAGTCAGCTTAGGTGGTTCGGGCATCTAGTACGGATGCCCCCCGAGCGCCTTCCTAGGAAGGTCCTCGATGCACGTCCCACTGGGAGGAGACCCCGTGGCAGACCAAAGACCAGATGGAGAGATTATATCTCCAGACTGGCCTGGGAACGCCTCGGTATACTCCCAGAGGGAGTGGAGGAAGTTGATAAGGAAATCTGGAGGTCTCAGTTGGAGCTGTTACCCCCGCGACCCGATTCCGGATAAGCGGTTGAAGATGGATGGATGGATGGACACTTACAGTATGTGTTGTCATTTTTGATAGTAGGCTAATATAGCTAATATAGACACTTACAGTATGTGTTGCCTTCATTATAAGACTTATATAAGGCTTTTAATCTTTTGCGGCTCCAAACAGATTTTTTGACTCTTTAAACATTTGGGGTTGCCGACCCCTGCTAGGGGTACACGTACCCCCATTTAAGAAACACCGGTCTACATCATTGTGTTACACTGTACCGGTGTTCTTCATTATACAGACGTGTAAGAAATACCTCATATTAAGACCTACTTTAGTGCAGCCCACCCATCTGTAAGTGGTCAGATGGGTGGGCCCTGTGCAATTTGCATTTAATGATCAATCCATTGATTGTGTTCTGGCTTAGATCAATATTCTTTACGTTCCCGTGTATCGCAATAAATCCAGGTTTGAAAGAAACTACCCAATTATATATATATATTTTTTTTACTTTCCTTTTTGTATTATATTGTTTTATATTGATGTTATATTATGATTATGAATGAATGAATGAATGCATGAATGAACTAGAAAAGAAAATTTCCAAGAAATTTTAAGTGTGCCTGCAGCTCGCTAAGTCTGTGCAACCTTGTGTAGCGGTTGGTGTTAACATTAGCGTTAACTTTTTTAACATTAGCATTTTTTGCATAAGCTTTAACATTATGGTTCTTCATATGACACCACCCACATGTCTGTACGACAAACGGATCACGAGATAAAGGGTCACTTCCTGTTTGGTGAGGGGCACTTCCTGTTTGGCGAAATAGGCCCCATTAAAGGTTAAGGACTCTTAATCAAGTCATTTGATGCCACCCACGCGTCTGTACGACAAACAATTCATGAGATATAGGGTGACTTCCTGTTTGGTGAGGGGCACTTCCTGTTTGGCAAAATAGGCCCCAATTAAGGTTAAAGACTCTTAATCAAGTCATTTCACACCACCCGCGCGTCTGCACGACAAACGGTTCACGAGATAAAAAGTCACTTCCTGTTTGGTAAGGGGCACTCAAAAAAAAATGTGAGAAAAAAAAATTTTTGAGAAAAAAAATGTTTTGAGAAAAAGAAAATTGAGAGGGGGCGGGGCTTAATCAATTACAGCTCATCCCTATTGGCTGGAAAAAGACCAAAGTTGTGTGTGCATTTTAAAGTTTAAATCACGTTGCTAGGCAAAAGTATGGCAGAGTTATGTGGCGCCAAAGTTTCTGGTTTTTTTTTCGGAGTCCCCCATTCAAAGTCAATGGGGGTTTTTGAGTGTAGTTTTTTGCGAATTACGTTGCCATGGTAACGCGGATCGGAAAGAAAAGTAATAGCACACCATTCCCGGCCGAGCCGCACATTTTGATGTATTCAATTCAATTAAATTCAATTTTATTAAAGTATCAAATCACAACAAGTTATCTCAAGACACTTTACAAAGGCTAAAGAGCCATGTGAGAGAGAGGAGAGAGAGAGGAGAGACAAGGGAGAGACAAGGGAAAGGGGGGGAGGGAGGGAGAGACAAGGGGCACACGCACACACATACACAGATCCTGCATGCGTATGTGCATGAACGAACGAAGCAACGAACAAACGAAGCAACGAACGAACACACGCACACGCGCACACACGCACACACACACACACACACACACACACACACATATACAGGTCCTGCATGCGTATGTGCATGAACGAACGAAGCAACGAACGAACGAACACACGCACACGCACACACACACACACACACACACACACACACACACACACACACACACACGAATGCATGAGTGCATGAACGAACGAAGCAACGAACAAACGAAGCAACGAACGAACACACGCACACACGCACACGCACACACACACAGGCGCTGCATGCACACGCGCGTGTAGAGGGGAGGGGAAGGGGAGGGGTGGGGGGAGGAAAAGGGGGGAGGTGGGGGGGAGGGAGGGTGGGGGGAGGAGAGAGAGAACCCGAGCAGAACCTGTACCCGTGAGGTACCCCCTCGAGAGAACCCGAGCGGATATCTCACAGGTCTCAGGCCCCCACCCTGAGCAAGCAATTTGCGACAATGGTAACGAAAAACCCGCTCTTAAGGAGGAGGAAACGTCAGGCAGATCCTGACTCTGGGGTGAACAGCCGTGCTGCCTCGACCGAGTCGGGGGGACAGTAAGGGACAAAGAGAGAGCAAGAGATAGACACAGAGAGATTCAGGCAGGTCCACAGGCGTGCTTCATGGAGGCCTGAGCCGGAGAGAGATCCAGGCAGGTCCACAGGCATGCTTCATGGAGGCCCGATCCGGAGTCACACTCTTGGTCTGCAGCTGAGTAGTCGAGTTTTAGTTGCAATCCCAGCAGCTGAATTGTCGAGTTTTAGGTTTTTAGGTTGTCGAGTTTCCAGGAACTGGAACTGTGGAGTGGGAGACAGAAAAGAAACTCCGGGGATGATCCCCGGAGTTCGAATTAGTGGCAAGCCTTATAGTGGCAGGCACAGTGCTAGTTACAATTGCACCAATGTGACACAAACCCACACAACCAGAAGGGAAGAGAGGAAGGAGGGTTCCCCCTCCCCTCTGGCCCATTATTCAGCCCAACCCAGTAACTTTGTAGGTTGGGATTAGGAGTGACTGTACAGCCCAACATGCACCCGGACAGTAATCTAGCCGATCGAACGAACGAACGGACGGACGGACGGACGGGCGGACGGACGGGCGGACGAGGCAACGGACGAACGAAGGAACGAACAAACCTAGTTATAAGCTTTATCATAGAGAAAGGTTTTTAATCTACTCTTAAAAACACAAAGTGTGTCTGCCGTGCGGACAGAGACGGGGAGGAGGTTCCACAACTGAGGTGCCTGATACTTAAATGCTCTGGCTCCTGTTCTGGCCTTGGGTATTTTTTTGGGAACGACAAGCATGTTTGCATATTGCGGACGCACTGGTCTAGCAGTACTGCGAGGCTCAATGAGCTCTTCGAGGTACTGCGGTGCCAGACCGTGATATGCTTTGTATGTGAGGAGGAGAACTTTAAATTCAATTCTGTATTTAACCGGGAGCCAGTGTAGGGATGCCAGAGAGGGAGTGATATGATCACTTCTTCTGGCTCCTGTCAATACACGGGCGGCAGCATTCTGAACTAGCTGTAGGCTGTTCAGAGACTTACTTGGGCAGCCTGATAGTATCGAGTTGCAGTAGTCCAGCCTAGAGGTAACAAATGCATGGACTAGTTTTTCTGCATCACTTTGAGACAGGATGTTACGCAGATGGAAGAAGGCAATCTTTGAGGTTTGCTTTATGTGAGAATGAAAAGACATATCTTGATCAAACATAACCCCCAGATTCTTCACAGCAGCCTTAGAGGCCATGGTAATGCCATCCAGAGCAAAGTTCCTATCTGCTAGTTTGTCCCTTAGGTGCTTAGGGCCCAGGACGATAACTTCTGTTTTGTCAGAGTTAAGGAGTAGGTAGTTACTGGTCATCCAACTCTTTATGTCTTTGAGACATGCTTGCAGATTAGCCAGTTGGTCCGTTTCATCTGGCTTCATTGACAGATATAATTGAGTGTCATCTGCATAGCAATGGAAGTGTATAGAATGTTTTCTAATGATTTCACCCAGAGGAAGCATATATAGGGTGAATAGTATTGGTCCAAGCACAGAGCCTTGTGGGACTCCGTATCTGACCTTTTCACGTAGTGAGGATGTATCATTAACGTTTACAAACTGAGATCTGTCCGTCAGATAGGACTCGAACCATCCCAGTGCGGCACCCCTAATACCAACCAGGTGCTCTAATCGTTGTAACAAAATATGGTGGTCGATAGTGTCAAAAGCGGCACTAAGATCCAGCAAAACCAACACGGAGAGGAGTCCGTTATCCAGCGCGATCAGGATATCATTTGTTACTTTCACAAGTGCTGTCTCAGTGCTGTGGTGTGCTCTGAAACCTGACTGGAAAGTCTCAAATAAATTGTTGTTGTGTAAAAAGTCACACAACTGCTTGGCAACTGCCTTCTCAAGGACCTTAGAGAGGAATGGGAGATTCGATATAGGTCTATAGTTAGCTAAAAGACCTGGATCGAGAGTAGGCTTTTTGAGAAGAGGTTTGATTACTGCTACCTTAAATGACTGTGGCACATAGCCCGTCACAAGAGAGATATTTATCATATTGAGTAAGGGAGGACCAATCTGGGTCAGGACCTCCTTAAGTAATCTAGTGGGGACTGGATCGAGGAGACAGGTCGTTGACTTGGACGACGCGATAATCGAGGTGAATTCAGAGAGCTCGATTGGAGAGAGACTGTCCAAATACACACCAGGCTGCAAAGCCACTCCCGAGGCTGTAAGGTCCAAATGTGGACCAGTAGGAGACAAAAGCAGTAGATCATCAATTTGATCTCTGAAAAAAATCCCATGAAGTCATTACTACTGAGAGTTAAAGGAATACGCTGTTTCACAGAGTCATGGCCTTTTGTCATCCCGGCTATGGTGTCAAAAAGGAACTTGGGATTGTTTTTATTTTCCTCTATTAGGGATGAATAATAGGCAGTTCGGGCATTGCAAAGGGCCCTTCTATATAGCTTAAGGCTATTCTGCCATGCTATACAGGATTCGTCCCGTTTGGCTGAACGCCATATTTTTTCCAGTTTGCGTGAGGCTCGCTTAAGGCTTCTGGTTTCATTGTTATACCAGGGGGCTAACCTCTGTTGCTTTATTACCTTTTTTTTAAGAGGAGCAACAGAATCAAGTGTCGCAAGAAGCGAGCTTGCGACACTGTCAACAAGGTGATCAGTCTGGGACCGACTATAAGTATTCAAATCTTCAACTTCAATGTATATATTGCGGGGGTGGCGTAAATCGTGCGGCAGTTATTACGTGCCGAAGTTTCCCCCATTCTAAGTCAATGGGGTTTTTTGGCGTCGTTTTTTGCGAATTACGTCGCAATGGTAACGCGGATCGGAAAGAAAAGTAATAGCACCCCATTCCCGGCCGAGCCGCACGTTTTGATGTATATGTTACAGTATGTTTGAGTAACTCAGGACGTTCATTGTAAGAGCGCTTGTTTTGTCGTTCACCACACACCAATCACCACCAGGTGGCGACGACAGCCATTCACTAGTGAAGGCGCTGACGTCACTCGTTTGCGACTCTTTCTTTATTTACTAGCCTAGCCTAGCCTAGCCTAGCCTAGCCTAGCCTAGCCATTAGCTCCATTGTAGTCACTTGGACAGGGCGTTTATCATGGGCTTGCCCAGGCCTTACGGCCTGGGCATAAATATAACGATTGCATTCACCACGGCTTCGTAACTCCGTTCTTCTCGGCCACTCGCGCCTGCGGCGCTCGGGGGCGAAGAGCAGGACCAAGGTCCGCTGGCCTTTGCGCCGCTTGCAATGTCGTGGACAATCGAGCGGCTCCGCCTGGAGGACGTTGTTGTGGCGACCGCTTGTTCCGCCCCGTGCTGCACGGCGAGTGCTCCGTTTCTCGACCGTACTGTTTCTCTAACAAACCGTGACATATATCATATTGCGGCGGTGGCGTAAATCGTGCGGCACTTATTACGTGCCGAAATTTTGTGGCGACATTATGTACTTACTTAAGTATGGCGGATTACAATAAGTGTTTTGCCATTGCTTTGCATGGCAGGCACACTTAATGAATGAATGAATGAATGGTTTATTACCGGTCTTTGTTTACAACAAATCAAAACACACTTGACAACAAGAAAATCATCATCACAAGTCACAAAAAAAAAAAAAAAAAAAAGGATAGGCTGAAGCTCAATGCTTATTTCTTTGCCTATCCTTTAAAATCTTTAAACAAAATACATTTTAATATAGGCTATATGAAAAGAGAAGACAATACATATGATTTTGCTAACTATTCCTTAGCCACTTGCAATATCCTCACGGCCCAGCAGTGGGCGCCGCAGCCCACAGGCAGAATTATGCACTGTATTAACTCAAACACATTAAGGCAGTGGTTTTCAACATGGGGTCCGGGACCCCTAGGCGGTCCCCAGAGTTACCACAGGGGGTCCTCCAAATCTTTGAGTGATAGAAACCTTTTTTTCTCCTTTTTTATATTAACCACTTGAACCCTAGCATTAGGGATGGGTATCGTTCACCTTTGAATCGATACGATACCTTTTTCGATACCTGGGAATTGATACGATACCCTTTTCGATACCATTTTCGATACTTTTTATTTAAGTTTAACTGCTCTACCGAGCAGGGGTGATGATGATGATCGCACAGTGTGGCGGAGAGTATAGACGTTGGATAAGTATCATAATAATAAACATTAAAGGCTATTGTCGGCTATTTTCCACATTAACAAGTGTAGCCTACTAAAGCAGTCATTAAACTCTCAGTAGCCCAACTGTTACAGATGCGACCGGCCAGGGGTGCGTTCCAGAGTATCGAAATGAGGTATCGTTGGTTTTTACGTGAACCGATACCCGATAGTATCGACGTCATGCAAACGATACCATTAAAAGTATGGCAAGACGATACCCATCCCTACCTAGCATCCATATTCTGAGAACTTTAGCCAAACATAGCCGATCTACAAGCTCACAACGCCTCGCGCTGTGAGGCGTTGTGAGCTTGTAGATCGGCTATTTTCGGCAAAGAGCTTTGGTGTAGAGGAGAAAGAGCAGACTAAGTACAGAGTGAAAGGTCAAGTTTATTAAGTATTGACGGTTGTTCAAGTGGTTAAATATCTGAAAACTCAAATTGACATGAATCCAAAATACACTGATGATTGTGCTGTCAAACGATGAAACTATATGGAATCTATGAACAGGTTGTGCGGGGGTCCCTGCTTCATCTCTCTCTCAACTAAGGGGTCCTTGGACTGAAAACATTGAAGACCCCTGCATTAAGGCCAGTCACAGCAATTGCAGCTCTCCTTGAAGACGAGGTTAGCGTGGCACTTCTGCAGGTAGGTGATCCCTCCGTAGCAGTTGTTGTAGGAGTTGTTGTCTTCTGCGTTGCTTTAGAGGTCAGTAGGCCTCCCTCCGCAGAAGCCGGTGCGAGGCCAGTCGCAGCACTTAGAGCTGTCTCTGTACACGAGGCCGGCGCCGCATGCGTGGAGGTAGCTGAGTCCGTTGTAGCAGTTGTGGTAGGAGTTGGAGTCTTTGGCGTTGGCGTAGAGCAGGGGTTCCCAAACTTTTTTGTCTCAGGGCACCCCATGAATATTTGTTTTTTAATCCGATGCACCCCTATTATAATGTTCACTCCCAGCACCTTATATTTATAGCATATCGTCGTTGTCGGGTGGAAACCTTGTATGTCCAAAACCGTTCGTTTTGTATTAATCATCTATAAAATGTACTAAACTAGTGAAAACAGACGATCTACAAGCACACAACGCCTCGCGATGTTGTGTGCTTGTAGATCTGCTGTTTTCACTAGTTTTGTGCAACAGTCTTGTATGATGAAGCAGGGCTTTGCTTTACCAAAAGACGTACACATTTGAAACTTGGAGATACGAGGTGATGATATTTTAGTGATTATGTTGCGAGGAAAACGTTGATATAATAGCCATTTTGGTTAGAACTGACTGAAAATAACTTTGTACTTCAAGTTTAAAATTATACTAAATGTTTTTTCACATGTCCAAATAAATTCAAAATATTATCAAATGATCTCGCGGCACCCCTGGACTGCCGCCACCCACTTTGAAAACCCCTGGCGTAGAGGCCATTAGCCCTCCCTCTGCAGAAGCCACGGCCAGGAGACACGGTGGTGACGATGGCAGTGGTAGTGGTGGCTTCAGTGGTGGTGGTGGAGATGGCAGCCGGGTTAGCGGTCTTAGTTCTGATTAGTGGAGGGTCGATGTTTGTGGGAAGAGAAGTGGAATCTGACAATTGGGGATGGGAACAATATAAAACATACAGGTCATGATTATTTGTTAAATAGCTCTATAATGTGATAGTACTCATTGCTATAGCGCAGGGGTCTTCAACGTTTTCAGGCCAAAGATCCCTTAGTCGAGAGATAGATGAAGCAGGGACCCCCCACAACCCATAGATACCATATAGATTCATCGTTTGACGGCACAATCATCAGTGTATTTTGGATTAATGTCAATGTGTGTTTTCATATATTTAACCACTTGAACCGTCAATACTTAATAAACTTGACCTTTCACTGTGTACTTCTTTTTCTCCTCTACACCAAAGCTCTTTGCCGAAAATAGCCGATCTACAAGCTCACAACGCCTCGCAGCGCGAGGCGTTGTGAGCTTGTAGATCTGCTATTTTTGGCCAAAGTTCTGGACACTAGGGTTCAAGTGGTTAATATAAAACAGGAGAAAAGAAAAGCTTTCTATCACTCAAAGATTTGGAGGACCCCCTGTTGTAACTCTGAGGACCCCCTGTTGAAGACCGCTGCTCCATGTCTCTCCTGTTCTTTATCAAACAGAAAAGGCATATTTCAAGTCGGGATACCAATTTTATCCAATCAGGATAGATCAGTCACGATACAAAAGTGGAATGAGAAGTGGTGATACAAAGAAATTAGCAGACAAATTTGGAACGGAACACTCTCTTTATGTGAGCTGGAGAGACCCCTGTTACTGAACAAACACTCTATGGCAATGATTACTGATAAAATGGATTCACTCACACATTTCTCCACGGTATCATGGATATCTCGGCTGATACCGTGGAGAAACGTGTAAGTGAATCCATTTCATCAGTCTGGCTAAGGCCAGGCTAATGATTACTATCAGAATAATGCTTTAACCTTTTAACAAAAACCTTTTTGAATTAATAAAAAATACCACGTATCTACATCAGGGGTAGGCAACCTTAGGCATGGGTGCCATCATTGGCACAGTGGAAGGTGATCACTGGCACACTGACAGAATGAGAGAGAGAGGATTTGTATTTTTTAAATCAAAAATATTTTTAAACATGGTTAAAACTTTGAACTCCACATGATGGCAGTGAAGTGACAATTTAAGGACTTTAAGACCTTCTTGATGCCTCAAGAAGAAAATAAAGAACAACTGTAGAAGAAAAAGGCCATTACTACACCAAAAGTAATATTAAAATTCATTGGCCGCCATTTTAACATTGACTGTATGGCTCTCCTGCCATTTTGTTTAATAAAAAAATTGATATATTTTTTTTATATTGACATTTTTCCTAAATTCTGTATTTTTTCGACAATGTCATACAGAACCTCAAATGAAACAGGACAAACTCTAGTCTCACCGAAAAATAAAATAAATAAATAAAAAGCTTTTTTTTCTATAGTTGCAGCCATCTCAAAATAGCCATTTTTGACCAAAATCCAGCTATAATTGAAAGAACTGGAGATATTGACCTTTTTGTGATTGATGGCTTTTCGAGCGAATAACTCAGTTGATATTTGTATTTATGGCGTCAGGCACTTATCAGATAAGTGTACTAATGTAATTATGTAATAGGAATTATTTTTAGAATTTTCTGTTTAGAACAATGCAGATAAAAATATTTTTATATGCTATGTCTGACCAAAAACAGCAAGTTCACATTGATATACTATTACTGCTACAGTATTCTACAAGTCTGCTACAAGTCACTTGGGGGCGCTGTCTCTCTGTTTCTGTGTGTAAATGCTAGTTGCGCTCTGTAGGCCTACAGGTGCACACACACACATTGACATCAAAGGGGGCATGAGTCTTTACAACCAGTAAGACTCCCTAATCGGGAGATAAGCGACCGTTGGTCGCTTATCTCCACAAATATCACAACCTCCACCTCTCACGTCATACGGGTAGCCATAGTTACACCTGGAATGTTGAATCTCCATATATGGAGATAACCTACGCATCACACAAAGTCTGACCTCACCAGCCCATACTTGGGCATGGACGACTTATATCTCCATATACGGAGATGGCCATATATGGAGATACGATGACATCACAGAGTCCACAGCTGATGATGTGGCGTGATGTCATACAATACACAAACAAGCCCTATATAAAGGGGCAATTCTCACCAGGGAAGAGAGCATTGCCTGGAATGTTGAATCTCCATATATTGAGATAACCTACGCATCACACAAAGTCTGACCTCACCAGCCCATACTTGGGCATGGACGACTTATATCTCCATATACGGAGATGGCCATATATGGAGATACGATGACATCACAGAGTCCACAGCTGATGATGTGGCGTGATGTCATACAATAAACAAACAAGCCCTATATACTGATGCGATACGATGACATCACAGAGTCCACAGCTGATGATGTGGCGTGATGTCATACAATAAACAAACAAGCCCTATATACTGATGCGGAGATATGAGCAGGGCAAAGGTGTGACGTGTGACGTGTGACCGACCGACGGACGGCCGGTGGAGGTTTTCATAGTAAACTGCTCCCTGACGGTCGCAATAACACTTCTAGAATACACCTCTAGAATGGATTGCTATGACATTTGTTCAACAAGGTGATCAGCAATCTCTCAACACGTCGCTCTGCGACACTTTGAGAGCTTGTAGAGCTTGTAGATCTGCTATTTTCACATTCTAGCACATGTTAGAAAATGTCTCCCCCTGCCCCTAAAAAATCCTCTGCACTGCCCTGGCAAGAGCAGGGCAGACGCAGTTTGCTAACGAGGCGAGGCTGTAGTTGATCGATCGCTTGTTGGCTGTAGTTGATGCTTGTTTTGGTGGAGCGTGGGCCAGGGACCCCCACGCCCACCTGGTTCCCTAAGTGTTGGCTGGAGACCAGGGGACCCCCTTTGTGAGACCCCATCGACAGGGACCACTTGTCCCTGCAACTGGATCATGTGAACTTTATGTAACAAATGATCGGCTTATTGATTGATTTTACAATGTTATGTAACTCCGCACTGCTCTGGGAGGTCGGCGAAGCGTTGGACCCGCGGACCCCTTATTGGTTCCGTTAGAAAGGCGACCTGGGACCCCCACCTTTGCAAAGGCGATCATGGCTTGTTTGTGGACTAAAGTTTGTGGACTAAATACCATTACAAAACTAATATTATAGCCTGGATATATGGATTATAACCCAGGGTGTGGATTCAAATCAACCATCATCATTATCAGGTACGTTTTAGAAGCATTTATATGGCGAATTGGCGATAATTGTGTGTTTTGTGTCTTGAGAGAGAGAGAGAGAGAGAGAGGCAGATCTCACTGATAGCACTGTTTTTTTATGGGACTGAACACCATCAGGGGGTCCAACAGGGACCACTGAAACAGAGATATAGTGGTCCTGGAGGGAAGCACACACACACACACACACACACACACACACACACACACACACACACACACACACACAGCTGTTCTCACACTTTTTTTCTTCTCTTTTTTTTTTCCGGCAGCCAGCCTTTTGAGCTCAAATGCGTCTTTTGCCAGTTCACTGTGGGTTATGGGGAGATTTATACATTTGTATTGCAATTTATACATTATTACAGTATTTTTTTCAAACACACTTACTTTGATGTGTGATATTTTAGGTTCCCTTTAAGATAAAAGGCTCAGACTTTGTCACGGGCTGTGGAAGAATGTAATTAAACATTACATTATATAAAAGCAAATTCCCTGGACTATCGGGCCTGGCGGGGAACGACATTGGGATTTTCTCGGGACTATCGGGGGAGGCGGGGAATGAGTTAAAATCATATATTGTATATCAGTGGAGGACAAAGTACTGCCAATACTCAAGAAGATACTCAAGTATTTGCAAGAGTGCAAATTATGAACTACATTTGAAATGTAGAAAATGTAAAATGAAAACTTCAAAAACAGATTACAAAAATAGTGAAAATAGACAATCTACAAACTCACAACGCGTTGCGCTGTGAGGGCTACTAGAAATGTAGTGGAGTAAAAAGTACAATATTTATTTTTGAAATGCAACGGAGTGAAACTCATACAGGATATTATTATCCTTGCAAAGTAAAAAAACAACTACAGTACAGTACAGTAAAGTACAGTCTCAGGTCGCCCCTGTAAATAACTTTTTTCATCCAAGGCATCCCTGAATTAGATTTAAGACTGGAGTCCGCTCAGAGAGTGGGCGGGTCTATGGGCTGGAGCCAGGCAATGAATTAGATTGTTAGCTGCTTTATAGAACCTACATTGATGTCATATTACGGTACGTATTAGGGCATTCACAAAATATTCGAATATTTGAATATCAAAGTCACTATTCGACATTGTTCACCAAAGTCGAATATTTTTATTGTTTTCTCTTTAAAAAATATACAGTTTATAAGGCTTGGCTAGATAGGAAGTCATAAGAATGAGTTGTCAATGCCCCTGGTGGATGAATTTGTTAATGCTCTATACCAGGGGTTCTCAAACCTTTTTAGGCTGTGACCCCCAAAATAAACATATTTGAACCTGGGACCCCCACCCTGACAAGCACTTGGAATTGTAGGTATTAATGTGACTCTGTTCCACAGATACTACAATCATGTAGATCACAATGTTTGCCTCTTGCTTACTTAATATTTGACAGTTTGGCCAGTCATGTAGAATATTCGACTATTCGAATACTTTGAGGTCGAATAATTAGAATACAAAAAATCACTATTCGTGAATGCCCTATACGTATATGCCCCTAAGATACCGTATGTTTCACGAGGGAAACTCTAGAGAACAGTGAAAACAACGTTATTGACATTTAACCACTTGAACCCCACATCCCTACTCTGGGAGGAAAATTCAACAATAGCAGATCTACAATCTCACAACACGTTGTGAGCTGGTAGATTGGATATTTTGGGGCGAGGACTCGAGGAGGTTTGGTGGTTTAATTTTATCAAAGTGTTCTTTGATATGGCAGGGGTATGCAGCTGCCATACCCTGGGTCCAGGGAGGAAAATACATTTTACTTTTAAATATAAATCCATGAATGTCTCTTTGTCTATCTGTGCTGGTTATTATGTTGTTGAATTACATTAAAGTAACTACAAATGCAAAATCTTACAAAATGGTCACTTTAACAAGCTATTATAATTGTATTCTCCACACTTGTATCCTCTCCATCTTGACAGAATGGTATATTACTATATTCCCAGGTTAATTTACTAAAAAAAAGTTTACTAAAAACCGTAGAAACGGAGGAAAAAATAAAATGTACTTCTTAAAATAAATGTATCATTCCTGTTGCTAAGGTATGGCAATATGACTGGTGTCTTGCACGTGCGCAAAGGCACGCGTGCAAGACACTTAGCGTTTTCTGAGAAACCCATGCAGCAGTACAATTTACGGCCCACAACTAGCCATTATGGACCTCACTTACACCAGGAAAATGTTACACTTTATTCAACATCATATTGTCACCAACAGATGGTAGGTGTTTCAGGCCTGAGGCCGATTCTACAAACGCCTTCTAAATCCTAATAGTGTGGGGATTTAAGGGGAGAAAATGCTAATTTCGTGCAAATTTGTCTTAAAGCACAACATTTTGCACAGATGTAGCCCAGGGCTTGCTCTAATGATTTAGCTAGGGCGCCCCAGCCGACGACCTTCGGGGTCGCCACAGCGGCCAAATCAAGTTGGGCTCCCATCGACTTTCTATACAGGAGGAAAATACCCAGAAAAACATTTTTTTTCTGGGTATTTAAGTAGGATCTGAGGGGTCTAACTAGGGGTTTGTCATGATGCTGAATCCATTGCAGGCATTTGTTTTGCACAAAAAACATTCCTTGGGCTAGAAATGGCCTCAGAAAACGATGCATGTATGGGTGAGCAAACTGAGCATTCATGTTAGTCGGAGGCCTTAGGGTTTTCTTTCTTGTGCTAATCAGTCTAAAAGTGCAAAGTTTTGCACAGATGTAGCTCAGGGCATGCTCTAACGATTTAGCTAGGGAGCCCGAGTCTGCGACTTTCGGGGTCGCCACAGCGGCCAAATCAAGTTGGGCTCCCATCGGTTTAGTGATGAAAAGTTTTTCTGGGTATTTTCCTCCTGTATAGAAAGTCGATGGGAGCCCAACTTGATTTGGCCGCTGTGACGACCCCGAAGGTCGTCGGCTCGGGCGCCCTACCTAAATCATTAGAGCAAGCCCTGGGCTACATCTGTGCAAAATGTTGTGCTTTAAGACAAATTTGCATGAAATTAGCATTTTCTCCCCTTAAATCCCCACACTATAAGAGTTTTCTAAAAATCGTATGTTGCTATAATATCATGCTGTCGGGCAGAACCCCTTATCTCCATATGTTAACTTTTTGAGCTTTTCTTCGTAAATGAACGCCCTACTTGATCACACTGTGATACTTTTGTGTGACAGTGTCACACACAGGGCTGTTTTTAGCTATAGGCGAGCTAGGCGGCCGCCTAGAGCGCCATCCTAGAGGGGGCGCCGAGGGGGCGCCGCAATGGAGGGAGTGGACCCAAACCAGCCCCAAACCGGCCCAAAACTGGCCCAAAACTGACTAAATTCACGCCAAAACCCGCAAAAAATGAGTGGAGAGAGGTGCATTCGAGAGAGCTCGCATAGAGCGCTGATTAGACGTGCTACGGCCCTGGTCACACAAAATGTGCGTGTGACACTGTCACACAACAATTATCTGAGCTACAAGCTCAAAGGCCGAAGGCTGTCTATTTTTGCTCATGTCTTTTTTGATTGAATCCTGAAAAGTAACATTTTTGGACGTAATCAGGAGCTTTCAAGCCGACAGAGATGATTATATCTAAAATGGCACAGGCTTACCCGGATTTCAACTGGTTAAATAAAAAGGAGCCATGACTTAGCTGTTTGTCAGTGAGGGACTGGTGGGACAGACTGGGGGGTCCCTGTTTGTGAGACACCTGGGATAATCTGTGTTGGTTGTGCTGTGATACACATCACAGCGTTTGTGTTTGGTATTTGGTGGCAGACAGTAAGGCATGTGTGTGTGAGTGCGTGCGTGCGTGCGTGCGTGCGTGTGTGTGTGTGTGCGCGTGCGTGCGTGCGTGTGTGTGTGGTGTTAGGTATAGCGGACAGTGAGGGGTGGTCCCAGGGGTGTCGCAACAAATTCTGGGCCCTGGGTTCAAGGATTCACCGTGGCCCCCCCCATGAAGGGGGTTTTATTTTGTGCTTTCACTATTGATAAATAGCAGATATACAAGCTCACAGCGTGGCACCGAGTGCCGCGCTGCAAGCTTGTAGATCTGCTATTTTAGAAAAATCTTTTTATTTTTTTTGGTGCTCAAACTTTTTCATGTGAAGGACCCCCAAAATGATGTGTATTTGGCCCCGGATCCCCATCTCAAAATATATTGTTCCAGGGACCTCCAAGAAGCAACATTTTTAGTTACAATGTTCGCTTAAAAAATACATATATATAAGCTGTGAGCTTGTAGATCTGCCATTTTTCAATAGCTAAAGTATAAAACCAGTAAGACTCCCTAATCGGGAGATAAGCGACCGTTGGTCGCTTATCTCCACAAATAGGCCAAAAGTTTGTTTTACCAATTATCAAGACATACGGGCAGTTGACAGTTTGCCATGGTTACTCATTGAAGTTGAATCTCCATATATGGAGATAACCTACGCATCACACTAAGTCTGACCTCACCAGCCCATATTTGGGCATGAGCAACTTATGTCTCCATATATGGAGATATGATGACATCACACAGTCCTCAGCCGATGATGTGGCGTGATGTCATACAATACACAAACGAGCCCTACAGTATAAAGGGGCAATTCTTGCCAGGAAAGAAGCATTTCTTCGACTCAGACCTTATCGCCAGGGTTGGCTTATAGCAGCTGTCGGTAGGACCATATATGGATTCTGTTAGTGTGGATCTCCTAACAGGGCATCATCTGGGATACAATCCCTTTTATGCCCATATATGGAGATCCCTAACAGAATCCCTTTCATGCCCATATATGGAGATCCCTAACAGAATCCCTTTTATGCCCATATATGGAGATCCCTAACAGCATCCCTTTTATGCCCATATATGGAGATCACTAACAGCTAACAGAATCCCTTTTATGCCCATATATGGAGATCCCTAACAGAATCCCTTTTATGCCCATATATGGAGATCCCTAACAGAATCCCTTTTATGCCCATATATGGAGATCCCTAACAGAATCCCTTTTATGCCCATATATGGAGATCCCTAACAGAATCCCTTTTATGCCCATATATGGAGATCCCTAACAGAATCCCTTGTATGCCCATATATGGAGATCCCTAACAGAATCCCTTTTATGCCCATATATGGAGATCCCTAACAGAATCCCTTTTATGCCCATACATGGAGATCCCTAACAGAATCCCTTTTATGCCCATATATGGAGATCCCTAACAGAATCCCTTGTATGCCCATATATGGAGATCCCTAACAGAATCCCTTTTATGCCCATATATGGAGATCCCTAACAGAATCCCTTTTATGCCCATATATTATGGAGAAATCCCTGCTCTGAGTATCTGACATCAGTGTGATGTCACCTGTTTATGCCCATATATGGAGATCCCTGCTCTGCGTATCTGGTTGCTATGGTAAACAGTTGGTTGCTAGGGTAAAAAAACATGGTTGCTATGGTAAACAGTTGGTTGCTAGGGTAAACAGTTGGTTGCTAGGGTAAAACCATGGTTGCTAAGGTGGTTGCTAACATACACTAACAGACCAGCAACAACAGACTGTTGCCACAGCAACGTACACAAAGGTTTGTGTACACATGTGGTGTGATGTCATACTGATGCGGAGATATGAGCAGGGCAAAGGTGTGACGTGTGACGTGTGACGGACGGACGGACGGACGGACGGCCGGTGGAGGTTTTCATAGTAAACTGCTCCCTGACGGTCGCAACCAGTAAGACTCCCTAATCGGGAGATAAGCGACCGTTGGTCGCTTATCTCCACAAATATCACAGCCTCCACCTCTCACGTCATACGGGCAGCCATAGTTACACCTGGAATGTTGAATCTCCATATATGGAGATAACCTACCCATCACACAAAGTCTGACCTCACCAGCCCATACCTGGGCATGGACGACTTATATCTCCATATACGGAGATGGCCATATATGGAGATACGATGACATCACGCCACATCATCAGCTGTGGACTCTGTGATGTCATACAATACACAAACAAGCCCTATATAAAGGGGCAATTCTCACCAGGGAAGAGAGCATTCCCCACTAGCTGAGTATCTTAAGATGGTTGGATGTGATGATAAGCCACAAATAGGCCAAAAGTGTGTTTTACCAATTATCAAGACATACGGGCAGTTGACAGTTTGCCATTGTTACTCATTGAAGTTGAATCTCCATCTGAATCCCTTTTATGCCCATATATGGAGATCCCTGCTCTGAGTATCTGACATCACTAATCCCTTTTATGCCCATATATGGAGATCCCTGCTCTGAGTATCTGACATCACTAATCCCTTTTATGCCCATATACAGTATGGAGATCCCTAACAGAATCCATTTTATGCCCATATATGGAGATACCTGCTCTGAGTATCTGACATCACTGTGATGTCACCTGTTTATGCCTAAATATGGAGATCCCTGCTCTGAGTATCTGACATCACTGCGATCTCACCTGTGATGTCACAGTGACACATCACCTCAGTATCTGTGATGTCACAGTGACACATCACCTCAGTATCAGGCGTTACACGTATACATTGAGCAGGGCAAAGGTGTGACGTGTGTGACGGACGGACGGACGGACGGACGGACGGACGGCCGGTGGAGGTTTTCATACTAAACTGCGACCTTACGGTCGCAATAATTGAGGCCCCTCCACCTTGGGCCTTAGTAAGTCAGTCCCCAGAAATGATATAAACTACTGAAAACATTCCAGGTGTAACTATGGCTACCCGTATGACGTGAGAGGTGGAGGTTGTGATATTTGTGGAGATAAGCGACCAACGGTCGCTTATCTCCCGATTAGGGAGTCTTACTGGTATAAACTACTGAAAACAGTCGATGTACAAGCACACAACGCCTCGCACCACGTTGAGTGCTTGTAGATCTGCTGTTTTCACTACTTTTGTAGTGAAAGTAGAATACAAATTTGAAACTTGGAGTTACAAGGTTTCTGCCCGACAGTGACTAATTTGTTGTAATTGTTTAAGTCAGTCTTAAACACTTAGCTAGGTCTCTATATTTGGTTTTCTACCGCAGTAGTTTTCAACCCTTTTCATATCAAGATCCATTTTTTGTTTCTGCATTTCACAAGATGTAGAATATTTTGTTATCATTGGATAAGATTCTGTCCACAGTTCCGTGCTGTATTGATGCTGGTGCCATGGGAGAGCTAACAGGCAAACGTTGATCAAAATAAAAATTATTCTACATTCTCTAATTGTGTATTTGTAGACATCTTACAAATTAAGTTAACTTGAACCCTAGTATCCCTATTTTGGGGGAATATGTGCCCAAAATTGCAGATCTACAAACTACTATTTTCACAAAAAGAGGTTTGGCTTGCAAGTTGCGGGCTATTGCATCAGTGGTGTGACGAACTACAATTGTAAAACTTTTATTTTATTGTATTATGATTTATTTATTTCCTAGATACAGTAAGCTGTTTATTTTGTCCATTTAGCTGTATGATGTGTGGATGAAGTAGAATGAGCCCATTAAAACCTTTACAGAGTCTGTAGCATTTTAGATTTCAGTGTAGTTGGCTATTCACGAATAGCAGATACATAGCAGATATGCATCTGTATTTATTATGATTTTTAACACAAATCCTCTCTTCTGGAGGTCCATGGCACAAAACATTTTCAGAGGAGGGGTCCACGGCCAAATTTATTGCGACCGTCAGGTCGCAGTTTAGTATCAAAACCTCCACCGGCCGTCCGTCCGTCCGTCCGTCCGTCGGTCACACGTCACACGTCACACCTTTGCCCTGCTCATATCTCCGCATCAGTATGACATCACACTGCTTGGTGTGTGCCGTCAGGGTCATTTGTGTACGGTGTGATGTCATACTGATGTCAGCAGTGTGATGTCATACTGATGTCAGCAGCTATGTCTCTATATATGGAGTTATATGTTGTTCGTGTCCAAATATGGGGCTTGTGAGGTCAGACTTAGTGAGATTCGTCGGTTATCTCCATATATGGAGGGAGAACCAGCTTATGAGCCGATGAGTTGTGTCAGAGTCGAGATCCTGCTTGCATCTAATCTGTCGGTAGATAATGCCGGTCTTATATAAGGGTCATTTGTGTACGGTGTGATGTCATACTGATGTCAGCAGTGTGATGTCATACTGATGTCAGCAGCTATGTCTCTATATATGGAGTTATATGTTGTTCGTATCCAAATATGGGGCTTGTGAGGTCAGACTTAGTGAGATTCGTCGGTTATCTCCATATATGGAGGGATGTGTTGGTTATCTCCATATCTGGAGATTCAACCTTCAACGATTTTCACATCTTGTTACTAATCTGTCGGTAGATAATGCCGGTCTTATATAAGGGTCATTTGTGTACGGTGTGATGTCATACTGATGTCAGCAGTGTGACAGGAGATAAGCGACCAACGGTCGCTTATCTCCCGATTAGGGAGTCTTACTGGTATAAATTTGTGGAAACAAAGTTTGAGAACTACTGATTTAGAAGGCATTTGTAGAATGGGCCTCAGGTCTTAAGATGTGTGTTGTAATCTCTTGGGACAATGCCCAGTGTGTGGTTTGGTGTTGGCTGCTGGCTTAGAGCCAAGGGTGGCACCCGCTGTTCCTGCCTTCTGAACACGTTGACAGGTCCACAGATTAACATGTTAGGTCAACATCATTGGTTCCCAAACTGGGGGTCGGGACCCCCAGGGGAGTCCCCAGATGATTAGCTTAATGTGCAACGTTGTTTTCTCACACAACAGTAAACAAACCAACATACAGTGTAAGTGTATACAGGGTATCTGCACATTTCTAAAGATAAAAGGAAATGACTTTTAATACCAAACTGGCCAAATGGTCAAATATTACACAAAAAAGTGGAAAACATTTTGAAAATGGCAAATCTACAAGCTCACAGCTCCCCACCGAGCGAGGCATTGTGAGCTTGTAGATATTTATCTATGGAATCAAGTCAAACTAATACCTACAATTCTAAATGCTTGTCAGGGTGGGGTGTCCCCACTCCCCAGTTCAAATATGATTATTTTGGGGGCCGTGAACTGCACACTTTTAAAAGTGTGCGTGCATGCTTGCTTGCGTGCATGCATGCATGTGTGAGCCTGCATGGTTGCTCAGGAGAGAAATTGAATCTTCCGAGTCAAATTTGACCTGAAAATCATCTAAACTCTGTCACCTATACACAAGATCAGCAGGGAGACCAAATATAACCACCACCATTATATAGATTGTACAAAATTAAATGTATTCATGAAAAACATACATAGGAAAGAAAATACAAATATAAAAGCTGAAATCATAAAAAAGATTAACTCAATGGCAAAAATTTCAGCACTTGTGCAGGAAACCCGGTGCAAATCCGAGATAGAAGAGGAAAGTTACATAGTGCTGTAAACAACAACAACAATAGCCCTACTGTCACAACAACTAAACTAGTCAAAAATGTGTAATCATGCTGGATATACCGGTATGTGTTTGCAGTGCCAGCCCTAGTCAATTTGGTGCCCTAGGCAAGATTATCTGCAAGACGTCCTTCTGGTTTGACGCTCCAGCTGACTCTAATCGCACAGTTTTTTTGCGACCGTCGCAGTTACTATCAAAACCTCCACCGGCTGTCAGTCAGTCCGTCAGTCCGCCTGTCCGTCATGTCACGTCACACTTTTGCCCTACTCATTCATATCTCTGCCACCGTTGCCCCTATCCTTGCCAAACTTTGCACACACACTCCTTGGCTGCCAAACCACAACCTCCCCCCCCCCCTCATTTCTCACATGGCCCTCTTCTAGCGCCACCATGAGGCCGATTCTTGCAAAACACATTTTTGGACACTGCTCCTACAAATTTTGCCCTACAATCACCAAATCGGTTCACAGTATGTCTAGACTCATCAACATGGATCTCTGTCCCATATAGCGCCACCATCAGGCCCATTTTTTCAAACACATTTTTGGACACTGCTCCTACAGATTTTGCCCTAAAATCATGTCTAGAGTCATGTCATCAACATGGATATCTGTCCCATTTAGCGCCACCATCAGGCCGATTTTTACTTGCGACCTGACGGTTGCTTATCTCTTATCTTATACTAGGGAGTCTTACTGGTTATTCTCAGCTGTGTGTGTTTAATTTAAGGCTGTGCCGTTTTAAATAAAGGTAAAAAATAGCAGATGTAGCCTTCAAACTCTTATATCTGCATTTCTTTTTAATAGCCGACGCAAAAATCTAAAATAACACAGGCGCTTTCCCGGTTTTAATGGGTGATTTTCATATAATGCAAGTGTTTTTAGAGACCTTTCACACCAATAATAGCTGAATTGCTTTGGTTTTGTTCACATTGTTACGTTTGGGCTACACTGCCAACAGAAGACTACTGCTATTGCACTGTAGTTACATAACATTTTGAATAACTACAATCACTGTCCAGAAATCCACACCAGTATTGCCTTTTTTATGCTTAGTTTACTGTGTTATGAAGTAGTATGTGGCGCTATATGGGACAGATCCATGTTGATGAGATGAGTGTAGACATACTGTGTACCAATTTGCGTGATTTTAGGGCAAAGGGCAAAATCTGTAGGAGCAGTGTCCAAAAATGTGTTCAAAAAATCGGCCTGATAGTGGCGCTATATGGGACAGATCCATGTTGATGACATGAGTGTAGACCTACTGTGTAGCGATTTGCATGATTTTACGGCAAAATCTGCAGGAGTAGTGTCCAAAAATGTGTTTTAAAAAATCTGCCTGAAGGTGGCGCTAAATGGGTCAGATCCATGTTGATGAGATGAGTGTAGACATACTGTGTACCGATTTGCGTGATTTTAGGGCAAAAATTGTAGGAGCAGTGTCCAAGAATGTGTTTTGCAAGAATCGGCCTCATGGTGGCGCTAGAAGAGGGCCATGTGAGAATTGGAGGTTGTGGTTTGGCAGGCAAGGAGTGTGTGTGCAAAATTTGGCATGGATCGGGGCAACGGTTGCAGAGATATGAGCAGGGCAAAAGTGTGACGTGTGACGTGTGACTGACGGACAGACAGACGGACAGACAGCCGGTGGAGGTTTTGATAGTAAGTGCGACCTGACGGTTGCAATAAATTCAGCTTTAAAAGTGGAGCATGAATCAACCCTAAGAAATAACCTGCTTGTAAAGTCAATTGGAACACTGCACTTTGTTCAGACAGATGCTGTTAAACCCCCTCTTTAAAGTTTTATGGTTCAAATGAAACATACTGTATGGCCGGTGCACACGCACGTACAACACACGCACAAACACACACAAACACGCACATGCACGCACGCACACACACACACACACACACACACACACACACACACACACACACACACACACACACACACACAAACAAACGTACACACAATTGGGCTTGCAAAGCTGGTGTCATACTGGGATGCCCCTCCCCCGGCAGCCATTTTGAGAGGGTCGGGGGATATATACTAGCTATAGTAGCAGGGCTTGACATTAAAGGGATATTTCACTTTCAAAAAAACTTTTGGTAATTTTATCGTCTAATCAGGCTTTTATGAACACCCTGAACAGTAGGGGTGTAACGATATAGTAACTGTATCGAAATATCGTTTTTAACTTCAAAAATCGAAGTATATCGAAATGAAAACAGCTAAAATCGAATCGTATCGTTTTATTTTGTATCGTATCGAATCGGCAGTGCAAAGAATCGATTGTATCGATACTACCTACTTGGGCATTGTATTTAGCATTTTTAAGAAGAAAAAATGAAAAGGAGGGGTTTAATTACTTTTCCATTCCATATAGCTACACTGGTCTATGGATAAATGTGTGTAATCTCTGGGTTCATGTCAAGGTGCAGGTTTGTCAATATACAATGACCATGTATTTGGCAGATAATCACTGTGTTTACTTATTTATATCTATAATAAGACATGTTTCCCTTACAAACCTGCACTATCCACACCTTTCACACAGATTAAATTTCTTTGCTAAATAGTTACTATATCGATTTTAAATCATTAAATCGAATCGTATCGTATCGCCATGAATGAACCAATATCGTCCATGTATCGTATCGTCAACCATGTATCGTGATATGTATCGAATCGCTATTAAAATGTATCGTTACACCCCTACTGGAACAGTTTTTAATTTGCTTGATTCAATATTTAGATATTTGATGTAAATGTTACCAGGCCCTCCAGGCCCAGGGCCTCTACCCACACACACCCATTGTAACTTTAAACTTCTTTTTAACCATGATAGATTCATTAAAAACACCCATTATTTTTTCTGGTGATTCCTACTACCCTCCTAATATGTGAGCAGGCCGTGTTTTTTCGATAACTTTGTTCATCTATTTTTGATAATTATTAGTATTTCATTTTTTCCATTTCCCCCAAATAATTATTAAAAATAAATGAAAAAAGTATCGAAAAAACACGGCCTGCTCACGTATTAGGAGTGTAGTATATGAGACACCAGACAAATAATGAGTTTTTTTAATTAATCTATCATGGTTAAAATGGAGTTAGAAGTTACAATGGGTGTGTATGTGGAGAAAAGCCCATAAGGTGTTTCCCTGTTGAAAGTGGAATATCCCTTTAACTTTTTGAGGCGCAGTGTCATCTGGACAGTCTTTTTATTCATTTTTTCCTCTTCTTTTGGACAAATAAATAAGACCCCCTTGGCCCCTCCACTCCATAGACCATAGTCTGCATACAGCACAAAGCTGCTAGGAGCATCACAGAAAAAGTGAAACCAAAAGCCACAGCTATAGTAGCAGGGCTTGACATTAACTTTTTGAGGTAGAGTGTCCTCTGGACAAGTACATTTCCCTTTCACTTGTCCAGGCACAAAAGTCACTTTGTTAATTTGCCATCTCACAGTCTTTTTTTATTTTATTTCTTTGGACAAATAAATAAGACCCGCTTGGCCCCCTCCACTCCACAGTCCATAGTCTATCCAGCACAAAGCTGCTAGGAGCGTCACAGAAAAAGTGAAACCAAAAGCCACAAGTACATTTAAAAATGTTCCTTAGAGCTAGTACGCTGCATGCATGCATTGAGGCTCAACTTTATTTTTTATTCGATTTTTTTTTGCGCTGCAGAAAGGCTCATAGACATTTGGCTTGTCCTGTTGTCCGGGACAACTATAAATCCTTATGAACAAGTAAATTAAAAATGTACTTGACCGTGAAAAATGGGTTACAAAATCGTGGGATAAAGATTTAAGGAAAAATAATTAAATATACTTGTTGCTTTTGGTTTCACTTTTTCTGTGATGCTCCTAGCAGCTTTGTGCTGTATGCAGACTATGGACTGTGGAGTGGAGGGGACCAAGGAGGTCTTATTTATTTGTCCAAAAAAGAAAAAAAAGAGAAAAAAAAAAAGAATAAACAAGACTGAAATGGCAAATTGACCAGTTACTTTTGTGCCTGGACAAGTGAATGGGAAATGTACTTGTCCAGATGACACTGTGCCTCAAAAAGTTAATGTCAAGCCCTGCTACTATAGCTAGTATATATCCCCCGACCCTCCCAAAATGGCTGCCGGGGGAGGGGCATCCCAGTATGACACCAGCTTTGCAAGCCCAATTGCACATAGGGATCGGAACAAAGTCCAAAACATATGGGTGATATTAGCTGGTGTACACTTATCACAAGGTTGATCATTACCAGCCTATATGCAGGTTATGGAGCAGTGGAGTCTTTGAACCATCTTACATTGTATTGACTCTGTGACATGCACAAATATGCTGTGTGGACACAAACCTAACCTGACCACGCCTCAAAATCTCTGTCTACAATGACCAAGTGCGGATATTTAGTGAGTGAGTATCGTATGGTTCAGCAGTGAAATGGCACCTACAGTATATGACGTAAGGATTAAGAATAACAAAGTGTAGGTAGCGGGGAAACCAGACCGATGTTTGCAAACGACGGCTCGGATTTGTAAGTATCTGAAGACACGAGTCCTCTGAAAATGTAATAACTGATCAAAAGAGTTTCAGAGTTATGTTGATGGAAATAAAGCAATGTGTTGATTTTTATTTTATTTTGTATTATTATTACCCCTACTATACTTTAACTTGAGTAAAGATGTTGACTGAGCCAATTTCATTTGATTAATATTTAACCATTAATATGTGATATATCATTTTGTAGCTATGATCCCCAGCCTTTGAATGAAATGAAAAAATGAAAATGAGAAAAAATGCAATGACTAGCTGTCAGCCGCGCTGGGACTTAGGGTAGGGATGAAGATTTTGAGAAAATATCAAATTGCGATTTTTCGGACCAATATTGCAATTGCGATTTGATTCACAATATAAATATATTTATTTTAAGTTAGGGAAAGTGATAGTTTCTTGGTTAAAAGGTTGATTGATATACTAAATTATTTTAACCAAATAAAATCACTTACCTACCTTAAGTCAAGCTTCAGTTGTAAGACATTTAAAATAAATAGATTATTACTAACTAGACACATTGGCATTCATGCAATGGTTTGATTCAGTTCAGTTATATTTCCAAAATATTCCCTTTGATTTAGCTTATTAGCAATATAAAAAGTTTTTATATTCAGAAAAAATCAAACCAAGTTTGAAGTGAGAGGTGGTTTGTGTGTGTGTGTGTGTGTGTGTGTGTGTGTGTGTGTGTGTGTGTGTGTGTGTGTGTGTGTGTGTGTGTGTGTGTGTGTGTGTGTGTGTGTGTATGTGTGTGTGTGTGTGTGTGTGTGTGTGTGTGTGTGTGTGTGAAAAAAAAACAAAACAAAAGCCATTCATTCTCCAAGACGCTGAGCTGCCAGCCTGGTCGACTCGCCACTAGTAGCCCTTTATTTCACCGCGTATCATAATAGTACATTATTCCAAACATAATAAGTTGATAATAAGTTGATAGGATCAATCTGTGCCAGATATGGAGAGGAGAGGAGAGAGATAGGGCTGAGGGAGGAGGGCGGAGCTCGGTGTGTGTGCATGCAGACGCATTGATGGAAAAAGTACTCACATGTTACTTAAGTAAAAGTATCAATACTGCAATACGGCAATACTGCGATCCGACGCGTTGTGAGCTTGTAAGGCTTAATGTTTTATCATATTATATTTTATATCTGCAAAGTAACTAGTAGGCCTAACAAAAGTTTTCAAAGTAGTGTAGTGAAAGTACAATATTTTCCTCTGGGGGGGGGGGCGGGGGGGGGGGCTAGTCAGAAGAATATGAACACATGGGCATGGCTATAATAGGCCTATTTCAGCAAATAAAAAGGAATCTTGAACCAGCCTTTACAAAATCTTGAGAGGCATCTCACATCTAACAACTGAAATCTTTGAAAAATCATCATTAAGTCTTTGGGGAGTCTTTTTCAAATCTTATAGTGTGAGAGGGTAGTCTTTTAGAAATCTTTCCAAATTTTTCCAAAATCTTTTCAAAGTTGTTAGATGTAAGAGGGCCTTTAGGAGACTTGAAAGTAGTTTTGACACTGCATTCCTTTAAATCCTGCAATGCCCCTTGTCACCATCTAATCACTGGTACAGTCATGTACAGTACAACTGCAAGTGCAAGGTCTAAGACTTTCTCATCATGATAGAAGATTTCTCATCAAGATATCTCGACAATGGAAAGAAACCACAACTGGCGAAGCTACCATACCAAAAAATAGTTTTGGATTGATAAGGTAGAACTGGTAGAACTCCTCACCTCAACTAACCTCTGACAAGCCAGCAATCTCTACAACAACCATATGTGAGTGGGTGTCACTTCTATAGGTGGCGGGTGAGCCAAACGTTTGGCGAGGCTTTTTTTTTTTCAATACTACTCCACTACATCTCGGATCCAAATATTGTAGCCTACTTTTACTCCACTACAAACTTTAGTTACTAGTTACTTTGCAGATATGAATATAGTACCTTTAGCCCTGTTTTATACCTATACAGACTATTTGAAATAGCCAATCTACAAGCTCACAATGTGTCGCGCTGTGATTTTATTTTGATGCCATCACTATTGTAGCCTACTTTTACCCAAGTGCAGTATTTATACTTTTACTTAAGTAAAACATTGCAGTACGTTTTCCTCCACTGAAAACGGAGGGGAGAGTATTTTTTGCAGGTCTTTAACACATTGAATGCCCACAGTTATCCATTTTCCAGTTGGCCAGTGCCCATCTATTTGACCAATTTCACTCATCTTTCAAAGCCTACAACCCATGTTGTACTATTACGATAATGCCATACAGGCATTCAAATGAAAGAGGAGTGTGTACTTTCACCAGCAACAAAGAGCAAGCTTTTCGCTTTTACGGTTCTTGAGTTATTAGCAAACAAAGATTAGTCGTTTCACCAAAAACGGAGCAGAAAAAAGAAAATTCTGAGAAAAAGAGACTTTAGTGCAGACCTCTCTCTTGAGCAGAACTCTCTACTGAGACTTGTATTTCTGGCCTCAATGACATCAGACATACTAACAGTACTTGTTTTCAAACAAATAAGGGGAAAAAAACAAGAAACAAACACTGAGAAAGTAATTTTTTACCAACTTTTTTATTTGAAGCCCATGAAGTGTCCTCAAAGTGTCCTCAACATCATGTGCTCCAACAGGATACATGAGACACATGGCACTAAGCTGACTGCACCAATGTCCTCTGAGCAGCCACAGCAATGTGATGAACACTTTTCTTTTCGGGGTTGCGTGTGTGTGTGTGTGTGTGTGTGTGTGTGTGTGTGTGTGTGTGTGTGTGTGTGTGTGTGTGTGCGTGCGAACATGTGTGTGTGTGTGTGTGTGTGTGTGCGTGCATGTGTGCGTGCGTGCGAACATGTGTGTGTGTGTGTGTGTGTGTGCTCACAACGCGCCGCGATGCGACGCGTTGTGAGCTTGTAGATTGGCTATGATGATCGGTAAATCAGCTATGATGATGATGATGATGATGATGATGATGATGATGATGATGAAGACACCAACCTTATGATTTTCTTGTCACGCCACGCCACCACCATGGTCCTATCGTTGTGGACTGCCACTGTGTCACCGATTCCCAGGTCGCGGTTGGTTAGCTCTCGGATGGACGGTGGCTCCCCTCGGTTACGCCTGAGCGTGCCACAAACATGGGTCTTGAGCTCCAGCAGTCTGTCACACATGGCAATACTGTTGTAAAAATTATCCATCCACAAAATCTATCCATGACCAGCCAGATCGCCCAGGAGGAACTCAATGGTGTCGATGAGGGTGTCATGTTTTCCACAATAGGGCTTGAGGTTGAAGCAGTAGCCTGTGCAGGAGTCGGAGAGTACGTAGCTCTTTATTCCGTACTTTATGGGCTTCTGAGGATTATATACTCTGAAACTCAGCCTCCCACGGAACAAGAGGGTCCCCTCGTCAATGCTGATGTTCTGCTGCGGCTGAAAGAACTCTTTGAATCTCGCTGCCAGGAAATTCAACAAGGGGCGCACTTTGTGCATCCTGTCATTCTCGTCCTCACTCTCAACGAAATGGAGGTAGGCCCAAATTAGTTGGAACCTGTTCCTGGACATGACTGTGGCGAAGTAAGGGGTGTTGTCCATCTCGTCAGTGGACCAGTAATCGGACAACCTCGGCTTCTTGACTAAAGCCGTCAAGAAAACGAGGCCGAGGAACTTCTTCAACTCCACCAGGTCAGTGGGTTTCCACCGATGTCCCCTGGCCTGTTTTTTTTTTTTTGGGATCCGTTCTATTGCATCCTGTGCATGGAGATTGGTCTCATGAACCATTTCAATCAGAATCTGCAGCAGAAAAATAGAAAAAAAGAAAGAAAATCAAACCCAAGTTTGAAGTGAGCGGTGGTGCATTTGTGGCCGTGTGTGTGTGTGTGTGTGTGTGTGTGTAGCAGTTCTATCAGGGTTGTGTGTGTGTGTGTGTGTGTGTGTG
The DNA here is from genome assembly GCF_963921795.1 of Nannobrachium achirus. NCBI lineage: Eukaryota > Metazoa > Chordata > Actinopteri > Myctophiformes > Myctophidae > Nannobrachium > Nannobrachium achirus. The sequence goes on along the minus strand of NC_137818.1, from coordinate 66,034,169 downwards.
TGTGTGTGTGTGTGTGTGCGTGTGCGTGCGTGCGTGCGTGCGTGTGTGTGTAGCTAGATAGATGCATTCTGTAATCCTGTGATTCTATTCACCTCATCTGTCAGAAATAGCTGTAAAAAGTCCACTGGCTTTGTGGACTGGAGTTCTGCTGCAGCACCCTTGACCCCTGGGTCTGCAGTGAATGGGATAACCTCTGGCTCCCAGCCCAAAGGCCCCACTTCCCTCCACTCAGACACTGTAGCTGCACCTGGAGAATATACAAAATGTACAAAATAAAAATACAAAATGACAATTGTATTTATTTTGTACACACACACACACACACACACACACACACACACACACACACACACACACACACACACACACACACACACACACACACACACACACACACACACACAGGCATAGTGCTATTTTGATTTGATAACTACTTACCTTTGCCTTTTCCTTTGCCTTTTCCTTTGCCTTTGACCTTTGGCCTTGCTGGTGCCGGCCTGGGCTTTGTGGGTGCATCCCTGGACCTGTTGTCTGAGTGATGAGATGTGTGGACAAAAACATGACTTTATGCTGTAAAAGTATAAATGATAAAAAGCCAGATACAAACAGATCTCTGTATATTTTTCTTTCTTACCTGCATTACAGCTACCAGACTGTGACAACATCTCCTCCTCCTCCTCCTCCTCCTCCTCCTCCGACGAATCAGAGTCTGAGTTTGAGTCTGAAATCACACATCATATATTACATGCATTGATTGATTTATTGATTCATTGATTGATTGATTGATTTGAAGACTTTATTAGAAGTTTGCATAGAAAAAGGTACAGTTTCATGACGGTACAGTTCACTGGTACAAGGCCAACTAAAAGAAGATCCTAGGAAAGCACTTGGCTTATTTACAGAGGAAACCATTGAAGTATCTCATATAACATTGAATGACAGACGGATAGAACACAGTACTATGCAGTAGATATAGTCAGAATAAAATAAAATAAAAAAGAGACTAAAAAACAGTGCATATTGCCTACAGTATAAATGCATTGATTGCATCTCAAAGATGAATGATACAAATTACCTGAAGCTTTACGAGGAGGACCCACTCCATCTGTCTCTCTAAGAGGTATCCATTCTGCGTCCTCCAGGTCTGAGACTGCCAGAATCACAATCACAATCAGAATCAACTTAGTTTTTTGTCACATCACAGGTTTACAAATGGGTGGAATTATCAGTTTAATTTATCAGCACTACAATGATGTTGCCACAAGGTGGCATACTGATTCTGCCTTGCCTTTACAGATGCAAGCAATAATGGTGATGGGGAACCAAATTCATTTCAGTGATTGGACGATTCCGATCATGTTCACTGGGTGATTTTTCACATTCAGTGTTCAGCAGTGTTCAACAGTGTCAAGAAGTGAATGAGTTCATTCACTTTCACGAAAATAAAAACTAGATTTTATGAACTGATCACTCACAAGCTACCCATCACTATCTAACCCCTCTCCATGACAACAAAAAAAAAAGTATTTTATGAAGAATCGTTCACAAAACACCCATCACATCTAACCCAGCAAACTGAGTTTCATTTCATCGGAGTTTCATTTTGCTCAAGTGTGCGTAACAGCGTAATCATATAGCAGTAGATGGATGTATGCTGTGCTAAATACATATATTTAGCGACGTTACCTGACTCCTCAGACTGAGATGTCTGCTGTGAGTTGAATGGACTTTCTATTCCTCCGCGAGTGGTCTCTCTGCAGCTGCGGAGGGGTCGCTGAATCGGTTCCTTACCGTGATCATCATCCTCTGGCTCACTATCATCAAGATCAGCTTCAGTGTCTGAACCTCTGGATTTATTCTTCATCTCCACCTCACCTTTTTCACTCTTTGGATCTCTACGACGGAGGCGAGCGGCCGGTTCGCCATTATCCACAACATTATGGTCCTGCTCGGATTTCTCTGCAACAGCCGAGATACTGGTAGGCTCTCTCACACTCACATTTCTAGCCACATTATGGTCCTGCTCGTTTTTCACTGCAGCCACTGGCTCTCTCTTCGTCTTCACAGTCAAAGTTTTAGACAGCCAAGCACCCAATGTCTGTTGTCGTAATCCAGCAGTAGGCCTACCTGTAGCTGTAGATCCCTGGGTGGAAGTACTGGATCCAGTGGCGGACCGTGGGTTCAATACCCGGGCCTTCGCCATGGCTGCTGCGCATATGCACGCACGTGCACATGCACGCGCACGTGCCCGCGCACGTGCACATGCCTTCGCATACGATCTGCCAATATTGCGCCGTACAGAGTGCTGCTGCCTGCACTAGCAGCAGAGCCCGATACAACAATAAACTCAGTCACAACCATATTTTCATAGCCTACAACACAAAAGCACGCAAAATATATGTTGATATACACATGATTCAACCAGGGATGGATTACCCAACGGGCACAATGGGCCCAGGCCCAGGGGCCCCTGAGCTAGGGGGGCCCCTCAGCTTGAGCCACCGTGAACCGTGTCCCTGTTATTAACGTTGCGCTATTTGCCAGACACTATTTTATTCGTTCATGTCAATAAAATAACCCCAAATATTCCTAAAACACCATGATACATGTTATACTGTAAGTGTTTAGCTCCTCAGTTTATCTATAAGACTTCAGAGTGAGGGATCCAAAAAGCAAGTGCAAAACAACAACAACATTACATTTTCTAATGTCCACACATTACAACAATGTAGTGGTAGTAGATAAACCGGGGTAGATAACATAACTGTTATGTTATTTACCCCGATCTAAATGGGCCCCCTCATTCATACCATAGCATCATATACTGTAACACTTGACTGTATGGTCCTTTAAGTATGTGTTACCACCAGCCTTACTTGGCTGCCTGGGACAAGTGAGATTCTTTGCATAAACATAAAAAGCCCTATAGGGGCCAAACTCTTGCAAGAAGTATAATGAATAATCTATTATTAAAATATAAATAATAATATATCTAAAATAAATAAGTCAGCACCCAATTTTATATAAAGTATTGTTAGATTTTCTTATTTTTTTCTTTTAAGTTGCTTTAGCAGCTAACATAAACATGATGAAGAATGTTATGACACAGCATAGAATAACTTTGAACCTGGCACCACTGTTTTTAGGGCAGAGCAGAGGGAAAATAAACCCATCCAAAATGTTTTCTAGAATAGCTACTATGTTAAGCTACACAATATTGTGTGTTATGGTTACGGTATAACTATTCTATACATTTCAGGGGCTCTTTTTTGGGATTTAAAAACTTTTTTTTCCTGGCGCACACGGAACACACACCGTCACTATGTCGCTGTGCGGTCGTAAGAAGGGGGGCCCTTTGCATTTTTAGGCCCAGGGGCCCATTTTTTCATAGTCCGTCTATGGATTCAACAGGCCTCATCACAGCCAAGCTTCTGAGACTAGTTACACGCTGCAGTGCGCACACACACACACACACACACACACACACACACACACACACACACACACTGACACACACACACACACACACTCACAGCTGAGCGCAGAACGCAGGATGGATGAGCAAGGAAAAACGCGGAACATTAATATGATATAATGAATAAACAATGTGTTGAAACAAGAAGCATATGGATGAATTCGTTAAAGGAGGATGTTTAGTTAATTTAGGAGTAAAGAAAATTGACAGTTGATTCGCAGTTGACTGACATTAATTTATTTTTTACCCAAATTGACCCAGACACACACATTTCCCATTTCCAGCCAACTGAACTGAACCAAGCTTCGCACACACATGCACACACAGGGCCACGGCTGGCAGCAATAAGAACAAATACAAAACAATGAATGAATCAGCATAGCAAAACAACAAAATTATATAAACATGGATTAAACTCACCATGGTGAATGGCAATACAGTGCGTGGGAGGCAGCTCACATCCATCATTTAAAGACAAAATCCATCCTCCTTTCTTTCTTTAGAAACAGTTCAGTGACACGGTCGTGCAGGTTAAATCCAACTTCTCTGCGCTTTAATTCCATTAAGAAGTCCCTCTCTATTGCCATGGAGGCTAACGCTGAGAGACGAGCCTGTCCAATCGTATTTCTTGCATAATTATGTCTTAATGCGTTTTAGGGCTGAAAATGAACGCTCCACAGAGGCTGTGGATACTGGAATTGTCACTGCCAGACATGTCAATTTGTATAGCTGATGCAGACTTGTACGTAGATCCTCCTTCTGAAGGAAAAGAAGAAGATCAGAAGGGCTTTTCCCTGCGAAATCAGTGATGCCATACATTACTGTGAGCTCTGTTTTAAGCCGCGGGAGGTCGAAGAGGGGTCCGTGGCTCTCCGTGAGGCTCTTGAATGCCTCCTCCGGGAATGCTGTCCGATATGTAGGGAACTCTTTTGCGTTTATGAGAGAGAGGAATTTTATTTTCTCGTGGTCTTGAAACCTGTTTCTTAGCTGTCCAATAAGGTTATCCACAATCTCCCCATGCAGTGTTTTATAACTTGCGCGGATATTATCCCCTGCTCTGCCCCGCCGTGCACGTGGTTCACCTGTTGCGCTCACAGTGTCATCGTAAATGGCATCAAATCTTCCCCTCTCCCTCTCAATAGTGTCACAAAACTCGTCTACTCTTTTTAGACAGAATTGTATGTCAAGTGACTTGTTCTGAAGTACTCCAAAAACCACCTCGGAGTGAGCCAAAATGCCATTAAAAGTGGAGAGCAAAAAATTAAACTCAAAATTATTCAAGTGCTTAATGTATCCATCAGCACTGTTCACAGCATCATCATCATATTCATCATAATGGTCTATAATGTGCTCAAAAAGCTCCTTTAGGGCCTCTCTCTTTTCGAATACAGTGCTGACCAATCTTGAATTATAATGCCAACATGTAGGTGCAACGCGAGGTAGGCGCTTTTGACAGATCGCATCAAGAAGCTCTGTGCGTTTAGGAGATCTAGAAAAAAACGGGCCATTGAGATTTGCAAAAAATATTTTGCATTCCCTAACCTTTGATGCTCCCTGGGTCAGAACTAAATTTAGTTTGTGGGCATAGCAATGTACAAATAAAGCCTGGGGACACCTCACCTTAACTTTAGCTTGTACCCCATTTAACCCGGAGGACATAACGGCTGCGCCATCATAGCACTGTGCAACCACCTTATCCAAACACTTATTTTCCTCCAAGAATCTGAAAATGAGAGTAGCAATGTCATCAGCCCGCTTACCACTAGAGACATTCTCAAATCTGATGAACCGTTCCTTAACACCATTGTCTGTCGCATAAGAACCATTAAAGAAAGCTGTGCTGCGTTGCTTGCATCTGTCGTTTCGTCCACCATAACGGCAAGAAACGGTGCTTTTTGTATCTCTCCTTTTATCTCCTCTCCCATCACTTCAGCTATGACATTAATCAAATCGTTTTGTATCTTCCCTGAAGTCCCACTAAACACTTTGTTGGTTGTGAGATGATAATAAAAATCTGGGTCATGTTCCGCCAGATAATTAAGAAGCTCAACATAGTTTCCCTTGTTAGTGGATTCCCTGCTCTCATCGTGGCCACGAAATGGGAGCTCTTGTTTCCCCAGGAAAATGACAGAGTTAATCAGCCTCTTCAAAATGTCCCTGTTTTTCTTAACTTGTTCGTTGTGCAGTTCAGTTTCCCTTCGAACTTGTTCATTTAGTTGTAGGTCCACCCTGTCGCGACCAAACCTTTTCATGGTCACTGTTGCTTGGAGATGGCCTGCAGTACCCTGGTGCTTGCCTGCAGCTTTCGTTAGGCAGGTAAGATTTGCAAAACCATCGTGGCTCCAAGCACCATGCGCAGTTGAAAATAACATGCATTCCCAGCAATATAATTGAATAAGTTGCGCCGATCCAGTAAGCCACGGGTACCGTGCATAATTGGTAGACTGGAAATGTCGGACAAATCCTTTCTCTTGCTTGGTCAGCCTCGGCAGGTCTGGTGTAGGCCGACCCTTCGTTATAATGTCAAGCTTTTCTTGAAAAGGTCTCCTTGAAAACGGCCTTGCCAGTAAATCCGCCACTAATTCTGTCTCTTCTCCTCCTTCCGCCATTTTTCGTTTCTTTATGTGTTAATTGTTGTGAGTAAATGTAGAATGTAGCTCTGCTCAGTGCTCAGGTCAAACGACAACTCCATGTGAATCAGGAAGCAATTCTCTTTTCTCATTGGACTAACAATATTTCGTCCCAGGGCTGGGATATGTGAATATCAGCAGTTCTCTTTTCTGATTGGACAATGTTTATTCCCAGAGATGGGATCTTTAGAACACTCTAGAAGGTGACACCATTTGAAAAAATGCGCCCAGGAGGGAAAATTCAAAATGTGATTGGTTAAAGAACCAGCCAATAACAATACATTGCCCAACGACCATTCACTTAAAAGGCAGCAGACACTCTAAGGGAGGTTCAGAGGGGCTCTATATGACTATATCTTACCTGGAGACAACACAAGAAAACACCTGATTGGTTAAAAAAACCAATTGCATTTTTAGATGTGCGCCCCTAGTGGAAGCAGTGTGTCCAGCCTGACTGAGTGAGAGAGAGAATGAAAGCAACAAAATAAATGAATGAAAAACAGATATATATTATTAAATATACATTTCTTTATCAGGCAAGTAGGACCTTCACAGAATACTTCGCTAGCCCTGACAGACCGTCATCGGCGGTGTTACTGCTAGTTTTACTGGGGCGGGGGGGCGGTTTTCGTTTCCGACCCCGGCCCATGTCGGCGGGCTACACAAACAATGGCCGTCGACCAGAAAGACAAATAGAGCAGCCTACAGGACCACGAAACACTAAAAACTAGCAATAAAACGAACCATGAACTAAATACAACACTAAACAAGAAAAAAACTATACTAAAACCTGAAATCCAATCGATCTGTAAATCTCACGCTCACTTTGCCAACCAGCAATGTACAACTACTGACTTCTCAACAAAGAAAGTGCTATAAAGTGGGCTTGGACCAGTGGTTTGTTTTGATTTTGACATCACGTGATTGGTTGCAGCTTTCCGGTTGGTCTAGCGTAGACACAGGGAACCAGGCTCACTCATATGTTGCGCAAGGCCCTTATCTTTCAATTAATAAATAAAAGTTAATAACGCGTCAAACGCGTCGTGGGCCTCCAGAGACATCAAAGAGATTGACGTGTAGACACCTCGTGGGCATCCGATGTGTTAAGTTCGATTGTATCAAAAAAGCAACTGGGTTAAGCACCGATGGTCCGACCAGTTTAACATTCACCAGGTTAGCATTCCCCAGCATCAGCAGGTTAGCATTTCACCAGGTTAGCATTCACCAGCATCGGCAGGTTAGCATTCACCAGTGTTAGTTTTACTGAGGTTAGGTTTAGGGTTAAGGTTAGGTTTAGGTGTATCTCCGTCCCCCCGACTTTCGTCACCTCCGCGCAGCCAATCACAAGCTTCGGTCTGCCTTAACCCAGTTGCCTTGTTGATACACTCGGACTAAACAACCTGCAAAAAACACTCTCCCGAGAACGGAGAGACGGAGACTAGAGAGCGCTCATATGATCACAGCTGCTGCAGCCCATGGCCATGATCATTAAGCCTTTATTCTCCAACGATGTTTCCCGCAGAGAATAGCAGAACTCCAAGCTCAGAGTCACACCGGGCACATCCGTGACGTGATGTGAGCTTGTAGGCTACTGTATGACTGAAGCTTGTACGGTCAGCTATCCTCAGCGCGCAATGCCGTTGCGGCCGGGTGACGTCTCACCAGCCAACACAGAAGAGGTACGAATGAACTGAAACCAGCGCTCAGCGCACCCCAAAACAACACATTTGCGGAATTGATTACATGAAACATATTAGGTACCTGCTCATGAAGTCTCAAATTTGGTAAACAAGAGATCTGTCTATATATAGCTGCGCTCATACTGTATATCAGGCTATAGCCTATAATATAACTTGAAAACTACTCAGTAGCATTTGGGAAGGCATAGCCTCCCATAGCCATCATTACACGCCGGGATTAACGACTCACCCCACGGAGGTTAGGGTTAGGGTTAGGTTTGGGTGTCGAAAAGATGACACATAGAAACAGCGAAACGCTCCCACTGCGGGAACCACTTTTTGACTAGTGCTCAGAGGGATATCGTTTCTGTTTCTGTTTCCACCTGACGATGGCTGCAAGGTTGAGATTTCAGTCACTTTCATTCACTATCAGTGGCGGTAAAAGTAAAACTATCAATACTGCAATATAGAAATACTCTGTCTCCTCTCTCTCTCTCTCTCTCTCTCTCTCTCTCTTTTCTCTCTTGATTTTTTTTATCCCATGATTTTTGTAACCCATTTCATCACCCAGTGCCAACTGCCTAATGTAATCTTGGGCTCTGCTATCCCTCTGCCGTGCCTGGTGAGACAACATGCTTCCTTATATGCTTGAGAAGTCCAAGTTGCTTCCTTTCACCTGACAGTGGGGATTTCCCCGGTTTGGACGTACTGTAGCGCGTGGAAGGAACACGTTATTCCAACAAGTTCCTTTCCCCTCCATCAGGCGCCCCGGTTGGCCAGGGGGAGGCGTTATAGAGACCAGGATTACTGCATGTTTTTGTGAGGGTGTCTAGCCTAGGAGAAATGGGGAGAACATACAAACTCCACACAGAAAGGCCCTTTCGCCCACCCCACCTAGGGTGTGGGCACTGATGACGCGGAGGAGGGAACACGCCCCCAGTGCCCACATTCTGCGTTATCTTTCCCCTCCTTCGGGATAACTGATATTACCGCATCTTTCCAATGGTGGAGTCTCTCCAGTCTGCATAAGTATTGGGGCCAGGGTCTCCCTCAGACCCTTATAGTACTCGGGCGAATATCCGTCATTTCCCCGCTCTCAGCCTAGAAATAGCGACTCAATTTCCTCTATTGTGGGCTCACTGAAAGCGAGCACACGTATGTTATCCTCATTATTTATTCATCTATCAGTCATCTATCTATAATAAGTTCTCCTCGAAACTTTGGCACATATCTACTCCTACATACTTACACAGAAAAACACCATATTCAAACTTTAATGTGTTCAGCTTACTGTAGAGACGTGTGCTATTACTTTTTACAACAATTGGCCAAAGGGTGGTGCTGTAGGAAGCCTTTGAAAGTGCAATCTTTGAACAGGTATTGCTCATGCTCTGTTTTGAAACCTGGACACACATATGCGTCTCCTCATACCGAACAACTTTGCCACTCTGACTTTTGACCTCTGATCTTTAGATCTCCCACCATTTTGAATTATATGAAAAACAGTAAAAACATATAGGGGGAGAACGGGGTAAGATGAACCACTTTTTGCTTATGTTGCCCTGGAAGCAAGAAGAAGTGAGATGGCAGTACATTCAAAACATCTAGACATATTTCACGATGTCTGCTATCATATTGAGCTTGGCACATTTCCTGGGCAAGCTGCCCAGATCACACGTCACATGTGTCTTGCTATTTTTTCACTCTCAAAAAGCCTCAAGGCATCTTACTAGTAATAATAATAGTACAAATCTCTCTCTCTCTCTCTCTCTCTCTCTCTCTCTCTCTCTCTCTCTCTCTCTCTCTCTCTATATATATATATATATATATATATATATATATATATATATATATATATATATATATATATATATATATATGTGTGTGTAACATTACATAACCATTTACAGAAGATTTCCCTACTACAGTCACTGTTGTAAGGATATAGGGGTGATACAGTATGCCACTCTGATGACAACTCTGTCAATCACAATTGCCTGTCTGGCATTTGAGACCAAAGCACAGAGGAAGTTGCCGTCACTGTCTGCACCTGCTCCACCCCAACTTATGCAAATCCACAGACACGCACGCCTGCACTTTAGTTTCAGAACAGTAGATCACAGATGCACACAGGGGCTGTGTAAGTCTATCTGCAAGAATGTGTTCCAGGTTGTTGCTATCTTCACCATAGGGCTGTGAGTTTTGAGGTTTAGTAGAAGGCTACTACAGCATAGCTGAAGAGACTGACGTTCTTGAAGCAAGTCTGACAGTCATTCTTAATTTTGTAATTTTGTTAAGGATGGGGGCAATCCCAGAGGACGCCAGGAGGCTTTTGGAGGGTAATGTCAACTGCTTCTATTCATTCTCTGTAATGCTATAATGCTACAAATATTGTAGGACGTTTTAAGTGTGCTTTAGTTTTTGCCGTAACTACTACAGAACTAGACGCACATACTGTACGTGTGTGTGTGTGTGTGTGTGTGTGTGTGTGTGTGTGTGTGTGTGTGTGTGTGTGTGTGTGTGTGTGTGTGTGTGTGTGTGTGTGTGTGTGTGTGTGTCGTCTCACACACACATTAACTATATTTGCATGTAATGCCAGGTTGGCAAAATGTGGCCTTTGTGAGAACACTGGCACCTCTCATGTGTAATACCTACGTGTAATAAAGACATTTAATCAGATAAGTGATTTGTCGGACTGGTCCAACATGTTTTGCCTGGTTGTCATAGAAAAAGGCATTGTAGGCCTACCCTACTGAAACATACCGTTTGTAAGTATGGTTTATGATAATATAATTGTGGGCTTGCTGAAAGCGAGCCCATGTATGTTATCACATATGTTATACTCATTATTTATTTATTTATTTATTTATTTAACTGCGATCTCTGTGGCCGCTGTCTGAGTCATCTACTGTCTGGTGCGGCATGGTTCAGGCGGTGTTTCTCAAAGAGTTTCCCTATGTTTTTCTAATGTTTCTCAGAAAGACTGTTGCCACTTCTTTTTCTAGACATCTGCAGTTTACCAAATGTCTACGTGATGTGCTGTACGTTCACCAAAGTGTCATTTGATTGTAATAAACATCTGCCTTGTCATTGTTGGGTGAGAGGCTTGCATGAGTGCATACGGTATGTGCAGAATGCAAGCATCTCATTTCCTGCCATCCTTCACTTAGGAGCCGTGGCCCAGATATGTGATAGATAGATAGATAGATAGATAGATAGATAGATAGATACCGGTAGATAGATACCTTTATTATCCCACGGGGGAAATTCAGTTGCCCAGAGGCAGCACAGCAGTTAAGGTTACAAGTTACAGAGAAGTAAGAAAAAGAAAATGAGTACTGTAGTGTACAGTCCAAAGAGCAAGCACAAAAAAAGATAAAAACATAGTGTCGAAAGCTATTGCAAAAAAAGAAGAAGAAGAATATATACATAAAGTGACCACGAATCATTCAGCGCTCATAAGTGACACGTCACACACACAAAAAAGCTATACTCAAAGCATAACTTAAACAGTGCCAAACAAAAGAGTGCACATAACAGTACACTGCTAGTCAATGCAGTCATGCATCACACTGCCATATCAACACCGCAACAATACACAGTACAACCAACACAACCCAATAGTGCAGGGCCAGAAAAAAAGTGACCAAAGTCAGTGCAAATAAGTCAAGAATATATATATATATATATTTCTTTCCTTTTAAAGCAATAATGGGAGCCACAGCAAGACGCCACAGCAACCCTGTAGCAACTCATAATGTAATATCGGCTCATAATGTAATAAGGGCTCATAATGTAATAAGAAAAATGTAATAAAAACTCATAATGTAATAATGAGCTCATAATGTAATAAAAAAACGAGCGCATAACGTAATAATGGATTTTTCAATAATGTAATAATGTAATAATGTGTTACATTAAGAACCTCCAAATAGGAGGCTCATAATGTAATAAAACTTCATAATGTAATAATGTATTTTTTATTACATTATGAGCTGATTATTACATTATGAGCTTTTATTACATTTTAATTATTACATTATACGCTTGTTTTTTATTACATTATGAGCTGATTATTACATTATGAGTTTGTATTACGTGTTTTTATTACATTATGAGCCCTTATTACATTATGAGTTGCTAAACACCCTGCCAATTTGTTGATGAAGAATGGAGCAACTATCTGCTAAACATGCAGCAAATGAATACATACGGGGATCATTTAGCTGTACAAAGAGCATCCACAATGTTCAACATACAGTTCGTGTTTGTATCGACACTGGGTGTTGCAACATCGATAATCTCCCCATGTGGTCAGTATGACGACAGTCTGCCATTGCTAGTTCTGGGCCACTTTGCCGAAGGCCATGGGGACCATTATGTAAGCCTTGATGGACCAGTCACACACTTGATTCAAAGAGCGCACCACTTCGATCTGTCCAGACTTAGGGCCAGAGTGAGGTACCGGGTCAGGGCCAGAGTGAGGGCCTTACGGCGAGAGTGAGGGCCAGATTTAGGGGCAGAGCAGGGCAGGATTTACCCTTCACCTACCTGTGGTAGCCTCTGGTGCACAAACACACACGGCCACTTAGACATAGATAGGAACGGATAATGTCATTATGAGGAGGACGCACACACGCACCACCTCTCACTTCAAACTTGGTGTGACTTTTTTTTTCCCTTCTCCACCAGCATACAGTATCAGGTAGCTACAATTTCGACAGTCCAGTAACTACAAGCCCTGACTTCTCTATCCCACAAAAACATCAATCAAACAGGTAGCCACAGGTATCGCAGTCAAGCTCAAAATTATAAATAACAATAGTGTAGAATATACCCAAAGATTGTGTAAACAGAGATGTCCATACATTAGCATAATGACTTAATAGCAGGGTGTCCATATTTTCAGCCGCTCAAACCGGGACGCGAACCACTGTTGCCTAAAACCGGGACCCTAAAAGCAATGCGCACGTTATCGCGCATGTGCGTGCCCATTCTCTAACGTTCGTGCAAGCGCATACATCGCAGGGTTGCAAACAGGCAGTGAGTGAGTGACAAACAGCCTCAGCATTGAATTCAGACGTGCAATGAATTTGTACATGTTTTCTGATTGGTTAGGTGAGCATGTTTTCGTGAAAAGAACACGATAAAAGTCTATGCAACCACTGAAAACAGATACTATTATTTGCACAATTTTGTAGTGAATGTTGAAAAGCGGGACATATTAGTGTTTTAGGGATATTTGTCGGGACACCGGGACACGCAGCTTGAAAACAAACAGTCCCGGCCAAACCGGGATGTCTGGTCACCCTACTTAATAGTGTGGTCTCAGTTGTTATATGAGATACATGAAGGTTTCCTGTGCAAATAAGCCGAAAAGCTTACTAGGATCTCCCTTTAGTTGACCTTGTACCAGTGAACTGTACTGTCATGAACCTTTTCCTATGCAAACTTCTAATAAAGTCTTCAATCAATCAATCAATCAATCAGGGATAGATAGCACCTTAACTCTGCAGCCGCACTGATGCGCTCCAACACAATAGTGCACCAGTTCTTTTAGAGTTGTGCATACTAGTATCCACCTAACGTTTCTTCAAAACCCTTAAATGTAACCAGTCATTACAGACAGCAACATTAGCTTAGCTTAGTTTAGCTCATGTGAATATCTTTTGTTTACAGTTGATCCTCTGGTGCCCCCCTGTGGTTGTTGATGCCCTGTGCTTCAGCATGTCAAGCCCTATTATAAATCCGGCCCTGGGCCAGAATGAGGGACCGAGTCAGGGCCAGAGTGAGGTACCGAGTCAGGGCCAGAGTGAGGGCTAGACTTAGGGCCAGAGTGACGGACAGATCGAAGTGGTGCACTCTCCTCTGCTTCCTGGACTCTTTGAATCAAGTGTGTGACTGGTCCATCAAGGCTTACATAATGGTCCCCATGACCTTCGGAAAAGTGGCCCAGAACTAGCAACTATCAATGTTGCATCAACATCCAGTGTCGATACAAACACGAACTGTATGTTGAACATTGTGGATGCTCTTTGTACAGATCCCCATATGTATTCATTTGCTGCATTTTTAGCTCCATTCTTCATCAACAAAGTTGGCAGGGTGTGTAGCAACTCATAATGTAATAAAAACATGTAATAAAAACTCATAATGTAATAATCAGCTCATAATGTAATAAAAAAACAAGCGCATAATGTAATAATTAAAATGTAATAAAAGCTCATAATGTAATAATCAGCTCATAATGTAATAAAAAATACATTATTACATTATGAAGTTTTATTACATTATGAGCCTCCTATGTGGAGGTTCTTAATGTAACACATTATTACATTATTACATTATTGAAAAATCCATTATTACGTTATGCGCTCGTTTTTTTATTACATTATGAGCTGATTATTACATTATGAGTTTTTATTACATTTTTCTTATTACATTATGAGCCCTTATTACATTATGAGCCGTTATTACATTATGAGTTGCTACAAACCCTCTCAGGAAAAAGTACGTTAGAGGTCAGAGTCAGTACAACTTTTGTTCCAGTAGTGCAAGGTAACTGTTGTCCTAGGTAATCCTATTAGGCCTGGGCAAGCGACCATCATGAGTCTCGTTGTATTGCTTGAGAGCGACCGGCACAAAGGACTTTCCAAGTCTTTCGCACCTCCGTCCTGGGAAGCGGAAACGGTTGTTTCCTCTCATACTCCAGTAACCCAAGATCTCAGGGTAGAGGGGATGGGAGGAGTTCTCCAAGCAACACTTCCATAGAGGTTAAGGTTAGGGTTAGGGTTAGGGTTAGGGATAGGGTTAGTGTCGGAATGGAGACATGTCGGAAAGGAGACATTTCGAAATGGAGATATGGAATGGAAATATGGAAATATTTAATATATTTTCGGTAGTTTTGCTATATTTAGTTTTTCTCTGCTGTTATAGCCCATTTGGGCATTGCTGCTGAGATATTTCCACTCATTTGAATCATCCGCTGCCTTGTACATGCTACGTGATGACGTAGGCCTATACGTATACTGCTTCTGTAGTCAGGTCACAGACAGCTTGGTGCTTGTTATGGAACATTTGTGTATAATTCCAATAATTCTTTACGGTCTATGACTGTGACGTGTCAAATGATTGTAGTGTACAGAAACAATCACTAAACTCTGCATTAATTAACCTAATTTTCTTTACACAACTCAGATGGTGTCCTCGGAGGAGGTAGAGTTGTCAACCGTGCACAACGTGTTGACTGTCCCCAGACTTGAAGAGCCAGCTTCTGTATATTTCTTGGAAAAAGACTGGTTAGTTTTAACCTTTTGTATTTTATTCTGTGGTTTATTGCATAAGTGTGCTTATTGCAAGTCTTTGATTTTGGATGTGTGTCTGATGTAAGATCTTGTCTTATCATTGTAGGTGAAACATCAATCTACACACATTTAGAGATGCTGTTTGTCAGATGATGTCATGCCTTAAGTCCCTACCCTAATATTTAAAAGCCCTTCGAATGAACACAGATGCCAATTTGAAAGTCTAGTCTATCAATTCAGGTTTATATGCCACATATTTGATAATAAAGTGTAATGGCATGTACAAGTCAATCAGCTTCGGAATACATCAAGAGCGCCAGAACCCGTCTGGTGGGAGGACTGAAGAACCTTTCAGTTATTGTGGAGAATCTGTATCAGCGAGGTGTGCTCACTGACGAGCAAGTCAGTGAAATAAAGACGGAGCCTAATGACTATGATAAAACAAGAACAATACTGGACTTGGTCACAATCAAAGGGGAGAAAGCCAGCTATGAATTACTAAAAGTCATTTACATAACTAGGAAGAGGACCTTAGAGAGACCAGTATCTGAAGAAGTAGGTTCCACCTCCACTCGGAAGAGCAATTCTGACCTGCACCATTGGATCAGCTGCTTTTCATTCAAAGATGATGTGGATATGGATATAAACTATTTTAAAGGTGTGTAAAGTACATTGGTTAATACAGTATAAAGTAGCTATGTATGATGTAGAAACATGCCCCTCGATCATGAATTCGAAATTGTATTAGTAGTTTATTTTTATGTTTTACTAAATTTTCACTTGAATACTGGAATGGTTGGGAACGATGCAAGTTGAAAATTCATGCAGTACCCATTATGTATGCCCTCATCAGGTGCATCCCCCCATTCCGACATGCTGCCATTCCGACATCCTCCCATTCAGAAACTAACCCTATACCTAACCCTAACCCTAACCTCTATGGAAGTGCTGCCACTCAGACAATTAGAAGTTAATGTCGGAATGGCAGCATGTCGGAATGGAGAGCGGCCCCGCCCTCATCAGTATATAGCCATATATGGGCATTCCCATATTTGGCAGTTCTGGACAAGGCCTATATATGGGCATATCGGTGGGATCGGTGTTCTGGACAACCGCATATCTGAACGACTGCGCCAGAGGCAACGTGTCATTAATTGCGTTACCATAAAGCTTATTCGAATTAGGAAGCGAATTATCAGAAATGCGCATTAAGAAAAAGCGAATTTAGCCTGTTTCCATTTGCGGGTGTCATTCGAAATAAGCGACGGTCGCATGAGCCGACTCAGTTATGTGCCGTTATGGACAGAATAGTAAATCCCCTGACTTTCGGCACCTCCACACGGTCCAGCTGAACACAGCGAAGCACTTCATTTATTCGCATTTATTGGCTGACTCGTTTCCATGCGCATTTAGTTTTTTTGATAAAGCCTCAAAATCCACCTCCTCCAAGCTCATAAATCTTTTTCGAATAATGAAAGTTTATTCAAATTTTGAAGTGTTTCCATAAAAAGATTTATGCGCAAAAGCCTTAATGCGCATTAAGAGGCTTTATGGAAACGCAACTATTGTTCCGATGGTGCATTTCTCCAACACATTAAACTAACCATATCTTTAACACTAACCCTAACCGCACGCGTAGCCACGTAGTCGGAGTAAAGAGATGTCAGACTTATGAGCAGTACCTGCGCCAGGCACCACGCTCCCTCAGTCGGCCGGTCCCATTATGCGCTTGATATGGGCATATCAGTCAGATCAGCGGTTCTAGACATTGCCAAAAAAATAAAATAATCACACCTAGTGTGAAGTGAGGGGTGCTATTTATGAGCTAATTCCATTAAGCATCTCGCAAAGCTTGGCCAATGGTCGGGGGCCTTAGGGTTTTTTCATGCTACTCAGTCTAAAAGCGCCAAATTTTGTACAGATGTAGTCCAGGGCATGCTCTAATGATTTAGCTAGGGCACCAGAATCGGCAACCTTCGGGGGCGCCACAGCGGCCAAATCAAGTTGGGCTCCCATCAACTTTCTATACAGTAGGAAAATACCCAGAACAAAATCTGCCTTAAGTAGGATGTGAGGAGTCTAACTAGGGGTTTTTCATGATTCTGAATCCATTGCCAGCATTTGTTTTGCATAAATAACTTTCCTTGGGCTAAAAATGGCCCTACAAAATGCCCAAAAACTGTGAAAAGTGATGACTCATCACTAAACCATTGTTTTATGGGGCCATTCTTAGCCCAAGGACCCCTAGTTAGACCCCTCACATGCTACTAAAAGCAGATTGTTATCCCTCCTGTAGTATAGTGTATAGAAAGTCAATGGGAACCCAACTTGATTTGGCCACTGTGAAATTAGCATTCTATCTCCTTAGTCCCCTGACTACAATGTGACCCTGGGCATACAACAAACTTTGAGCGCTTTGTGCCAAGATGTAGGCCATGGTTCACGTCCCGGACAAAGCCAGGAGCACCGCTCAAAAATGTCCAGTGTTTTTCAAAATGTAACAAAAAAAAGGCAAAAAAAAAAATCAGGGATACGGGGTAAGGCATGGACGACAATATAGCTCCAGGACATCCATACACTAGTGAGAGTGTTAAAAAAATTAACCCATACGTTCAGCAATACTGTCTGTAGGTTTTTGAGTCAGTTTACGGAGGATTTATCCATTTGCTATTGTTTTCATTTTAGGTCCAAGACCATGCCATAAATACCAGGCAAAGTTAAAGAAAAAAGCTCTTAAGCTATCACACGAAGTATGGAAACAAAGCAAGAGGTTTCTACAAGAGGATAAGTATTCAAATCTGTCTTACATTCCTCTTGTATTAGATACAAACAAAAATAAAAATGCACCATATAAAAACATAAAATTCAAGAGCAAAAAATGCAAGAAACGCCGCCCTAAAAAAATGAAGTCGTACATTCCTGTGGATAAACAGGAAATATCAGTAGATTACTTACTCAAAACACAGGAGAACAAAATTCTCCTTGTTGGTAAGACTGGAATTGGAAAGACAATGGCTGCACGTCAAATGCTGACAATCTGGGGAGGAAGAGACAACAATGACCTAGATTACATGTTCTATTTTGATATGACAGAAATGTCCCACACCACAAATCCCATGAGTTTGGAGGATCTTCTCTTCAATATGTTTAGTGAACCAGATGATGGAAAAGCAGAGGTCTTGGAGGACATAAAGAGAAATTCTGAAAATGTTACTATCATTTTGGATGGACTCACAGATCTCCCTCCTTCATCAGTGATAAAGAGACTTGTTGATGGGGACCTGCTTCCTGATGCAAAGATCATGATCACATGCAGACCAGAGGTAGAATCAGAAGACATCTTATTAGAATGGTCTGCTTTCAGAGTGGAGGTGAAAGGCTTCAGCACAAAGTCCATCAGAGAATACTTAGATAAGATGTTGGAAGCTGAGCAGGTGAGCAACATTTTGAATAGCCCAGAGCTGTTCAGTCTTTGCCATGTCCCAGTATATGCATTGATGGTGGTTGCCTGCTTTTCTTTTACAAATTTTATGGCTCCTCAAGAACCATGCACCGTCACGGAAATATACATGAGCATTCTTCACGGTTGCATTCAAAAGTACAGTGACAAGGCAATTGCTAAAATTGGTCTGGAGAGAGACCACGGTGAAGCAATATTTTCTTTGGCAATGGCTGCTTTTCAGGCAACTCAAGAAAAATCTGTGAACTTAACAGCACAGTCTTCTGAAGAAAGCTTTGTTCATTCAGCCTTCCTGAGCACACTTAAAGTTCAAGTTAGACCTGCAGTATGGAAACCCTACTCTGCATTTCTCCACTATACCATACAGGAGTTTTTTGCAGGGTTGTGGTTTTTGAAGAATCCTGACAAAGTAACTGATCTTCTGCAACAGTGCTGCACTGAAGAGATGAAACACATGAAACATTTGATCCCTTTCTTGTGTGGTTTGTTTAGTGAGAAAACCCAGGACAAGTTTGACTGGCTGGCTCAAGATCAGCAGGTGAAGGCCTTATCCAAGTCTTTCATCAGAGATGTGATAAGAACATTTCTTTTCTCTCCACTAAACCAAGATCAGGGTGATACTGATGACAGCGACATACTGTTCTTATGCCAATGCTTGTATGAATCTCAATCAACTGAGGGCTGTCTTCACTTCCTGGACAAACTGGATTATTGCCTTGACTTGAGCAATAATCTTGATCATCACCATTACTGTGCTGTATCTTATGTAATCAGCCAGTCACAAGCCAAGAAAATAAAGCTAACACTTGAGGACACCGTATCAGAACAAGGACTGGGATTAATACTTGGCTGTCTGAAAAATGTCCAATTGGATGGGTGAGCATTTTCTTTTAGATGTCACTCTATATTTAGCTAGTTAGAAATAATTCAATAGGTATTGTTTTTTTTTGGAATAAAAACACATTTTGAGTGCATTTGTATGATTCATGATTTTACTCCAGATGCTAAGCTTTTCAACCTATCAATTGGTACATAACCCTAGTACAGAGTTGGCCGGGTTTCCCAAAGCGATTTTAGCCCATCGTAAGCCCATCGTTACTCATGCATGGTCGTAGAGAACAAGGCCCGATCGTCATGTTCCCGTGTGTTTACATGGGTTCGGGCAGAGCGACTTATTTAGCCCCCTACAACTACACCAACATTCAGATTTCACAAACAAAGTGCTTAATAAAGTCTCACACCTGGCTAAATATGGTACGCCCTACTATAATTACCCGTATCCTCTGTGTTCTTTAATAAGAAGCCTTTTTATCCGATCGCTGTCTGTTTATCTCAATAGGGTTGGTGCGCATAGGGCCAGGAAATACATGGGAAAACAGAAAGTGATCGGATAAAAAGGCTTCTTATTAAAGAACACAGAGGATACGGGTAATTATAGAATGCTGTACCGTATTTATATTTAGACAGGAGTGAGACTTTATAAGCACTTTGTGAAATCTGAATGTTGGTGTAGTTGTAGGGGGCTAATTAAGTCTCTCTGCCCAAACACATGGAAACGCGGGAACATGACGGTCGGGGCTTGGTCTCTACGACCATGCGTGAGATACGATGGACTAAAATCGCTTTGGGAAACTCGGCCAATGATGGCCCTACTGGAATGTTAAATTGCACATGTATTCAGGTTTATTTACCTGTATATGGAGGGGAAGGTCTCACTTCAGGACAACCTTTTCTTCCAGGAGTTACACCTTGCAATGCCAGCTCTGGAAGGCTTTACTCCTCAGTGAAGGGGACATGGACTACGGTTGTTTACTTGGCCTTTGTGGAAATGAGTTGTACCTCCCAGTCAGCTGTGATAAAATACAAGTGTTTGAAAGAGCAGCAAAGGTCATGCAGAACAGTCCAGAGAGTGTTCACCTCTGCCTCCTCTGGGACAGGAAGACCATTGTCTGTCAAGATCTGAGGCAGACCCTGTTGGAATCGTTGCCTCATATCCGCTCTCTCAGGTGTGTGAATTAGTGTGATGTTAATACATTTTGTTCTTAACTCTAAAACCGCTTTGAACGTTCCCGTTCGCCCCATTTTTCCTGGCGGCGCGCCGCCAATAGTACGTTCTTTGGCTCGTTCTTTTGTACCTTGTTTTGATGTCTGTAAACTGATGAGGGGTCGCGCGGGTGTGTACCGTAGAGACAGCTCCCGTAAAAGTGCTCTCAAAAACCCACTGGACGTTAGCATCAATGGAGTAACAACACTCTTCCTTGTTATTTTCTCTCGATCTATTGCTCTGTAGCGATTGAGCTGTCTTGACGGACGGGCCTACCGCGGCCATTTTCACATTAATTCTTGCATGAGGCTGCCCTCTACTGCTCGTATAGCCAAGGTACACCTATTTAAGGAGAAAAGAAAATAATAATGATGAAAAAAAAATTAATACATCTTTGTCTATAACATCGCAAAGGTAAGGTGCTTTTGCTGGCACAAAACCCAATAAATAAACAACATCTGGCAGTAAAACTGTTAATAGAATATACATTTTAACAGCATGCACGTTTCTGCTTGAATTGCTGACTTTTGAAACTGTCATGTTTTTAGGAAGGAGTCATCAACAGTCATACAGTACTATAATGTTTCAGAAATGTGTTTTGCGACTTGTTTGTTTTAATCCTGAAATTAAGTTTCAGAGACCCATCTGGAGTTGCAGAATCACCTGTTCAGCAACACTTCCTTGGACTACTCGAGGGGGAAGAAAAGAAGCTGTTTCTAGATTTGTGTCTGGATGCAGCAATTATTAAGGGGGAAGTATTAAAGAGTACTGCTCCTGAAGTCTGGCCCATAGACCTCTCAAAGAGAGAGGCCTCTGCCCTCCTAGAATACTTCAAACTCCAACCAGAGAAGAAATCTGTAGAGCTGAGACTGAGCGGCTGGCCAAATGAAGACAGTGAAGTGAAGAGTTTCCTTCTGTGTCTACCCTACATTGTAAAGCTGAGGTAACTGGGACTATATTGTATACGAAATAGGTTTACCCTATTTAAAGTTTTGGTGCGTGTTATTGTTCCGACATTACTTCGACGTTGCGTTCTTCCGACTCTTTCCATTACTAACCCTATCTCTAACCCTAACCCTAACCGTACTAGCCACGTAGTCAGAGTAACGAGACGTCAGATCTGACGTGTGCCCCCTTAAAGTTTACTGTAGCCCTCACAGTTGTTTAAACAATAGTTCAGAAATGTCATTAACTTGAGTTAATGGTGATTGTGATTAGATGCTTGCCAAATTAGTTTCCGATGTGTTTGTTGTTTAGCCGGTCAAGAATGTCCATTCGTTCACCAAAAATGCACAAAACCTTATACAAAGTTTTATGGAATGGTTTAGCCCTGTTTGGAACCTCACTCTCCACGATAGCTCCAAGAGGTTGCTGCACCGAGCTTGTGTGAAAGTACCCGACGATTACAATATCATATCCAAAAAGTAAAGGTAATCTGAGACACTTAAAGATGTTTGCGAAATAGGCGTAAAGTAAACAACTGTTTATTTGCTCAGCCTGTGCCATGTTTCCCACTGTAGCCCAATTGGGAGCAGTGCTGACACCTGCAGTCTTGAGTTAAATGGGAAAACATGGCACTGTCTGGCTAAATAAGGGATTTCAACCAAAACTTTATTATTTTGCAAACATCTGTTTCTCGGTTATGATGTGGGGAAAGGGTAATCATCAGGGACTTTCTCCTGGCTCAACCTTCGCCGGGGCTCAGCACAGCGCAACCTCATCTTGGAGCTATTGTGGAGAGTAAGGTTCCAAACGGGGCTATAGGATTGGTCATGACTGCACCATTATTGATGCATGCAGTCCAGTGTTTAAACTCTCACTGAGAGCCAGGTCCAGAGTTAAGACTTTCAGGGCGATACGGAAGTTATCTGTAGAGTATACCATTATGCGTGAGATACCAGATTTATGTTGAGAGAACCTTAGGTAATTTACTTAACCGTGGTTCTCTGAAATATGAGTGAGGTATCTCACCACATCACCCTCTCACCACATCATATTAAGCATTAAGGAAGAGGTAAGCCTATATTTTTAAGATGGGCAGCGCCACATTCATTCCTATGGTGGTGGCACCCCTTGACGGGAAAGGCCATCTTTGACTTGAAACGGCAGTGGGTGCTCAACCATTTGTGAGATACCTTACTTATATTTCAGAGAACTGGGATTGTTAGTTTTAAATAAGCTTTAGTTTTCTGTTGAAAAATACTTCTAGTATTTCTGCAAAGAGATAATTATGTTGACAATTTGTGTTTTTTTATATACTGTATGTATTTGTAACTAGCTACACATTATTAGGCTACCCTTTTGAATGTCATAAATGCAGTAGGCTATCATGGGTCAAGTTTTAACCTCTTGAGCCCCATTGCCCCCGCCGGCGGGGGCAAAAGGTGTTGACCTCTGAACAGCTGTCAATAATGTCAATAAATCAATAGAGACCAAATCAAACTACAATTTCTTTGTTGATTATTGTTACAGTGCACCTACAGCATAGTAATCAGCTGCCATTGTACTTTTCATCCATACATTACTCCTATTACAGTATTATTACTACTTATTGTTACTTGTTTTTATCATTTTTCACCCTATACTTTAACATTACTAATATTACAGCACTACTCTCACTAAAACATCTGTAGAGTTTACATAGTTTGCAATATATTCATACAATTTTGCCTATCAATTGGTGACACCTTGGTGAACAATTTTTCTATTCAATATTTATCTATCTATAAATGCGACAAATCTCTGTCTGTTTGTTTGTTTGTAATCCACGTATCTCGAGAACCGTTCGTCCCACCGGCTTCAGATTCGGCACGCGCGTTCCCCGCCGCCGCGCGGAGTGCAGTGCAGGGCCTCGACCCGACCTGACTCGCGGTTTTCCGAAACCGGCGCAAAACGTTCGGAATCTCCTTATGCGGAGCTGATTGTTGACATCAGGCTGTTCCGGAGGAAATCGGCGCAAGCGCTGACTCATTGTGACATCACTTCATAAAAGGCTGTGACATCACGTACGTCACATGAGTCAACAAAAAATCTCTGTGAATGTGTATGTATGTATGTGAATCTCGAGAACCGTTCTTCCCACCGGCACACGCTTTCTCCAGATATAGGCATAAAATGAATCCCCGAATGCGGAGCTGATGTCTGACATCAGAGTTTTCCGCAACCGGTACTGTGTGTGCAGAGATCTCCATATATGGGCATAAGGGGACAAAGGCAAACAGATGGTCAAAACGGGTCCTATGACAACAGGTATATTGGGGTTTGCATTAAAGGGTGGGGACAAAGGCTAACAGATGGTCAAAACGGGTCCTATGACAACAGGTATATTGGGGTTTGCATTAAAGGATGGGGCATTCATGGGGTCCGCTCCAAAAAAGAAAATAAAAGAGACAAAAACAAACATAAGACAAGCGACAAAGCGTGGGACTGGGAGGATGACTTGAATGATGCAGATTTAAGCAGGCTGTGTATTCTGCTTAAAGAAGAAACAAACAAAAAGCGACAGAGATCTCATATATGGGCATAAAATGGACGCAGATAAACAGATATCTCCATATACGGGCATAAAGGGACACAGACGGACAGATACAGAGATCTCCATATATGGGCATAAAATGGACACAAATAGACAGATATCTCCATATATGGGCATATGGGCATAAAATGGACCCAGAACTATATCTGCAGTGATCTCCATATATGGACATAAAATGGACGCCGACAGACAGACAGATACAGATATCTCCATATATGGGCATAAATGGACACAGGCAAACAGATGGTCAAAACGGGTTCTATGACCAGGGCTGTATTAACCATTGGGCCGGTGGGGCCGTTGCCAGGGGCCCTTGGCTCTCAGGGGCCCTTGGGGGAACTGGCCCGCGTGGTCAATGACAATTTACAAAAAATAAATGTATATTTTAATCAAAAATCAAATGTGTGGGCCCCTCCTCTGTGGTCTACAGGTGCTTTCTTGGCCCACAGATGATCATCATGGCTTATGGTGGGGGGTGGGGGGGGCCCTAAAAAATTAACGGCCAGGGGCCCTTGCGGGGGTTAATCCGTCCATGTCTATGACAACAGGTATAATGGGGTTTGCATTAAAGGGCGGGGGATTCATTCCCTATTTACATCGTTCCCGAGTTGGCCAGGTCGCCGACTAGACGCTGGGCTTCTAGTGTTTTAAATGAGGTCTTGAGGCTCATTCACTATTCAGAAGGTAAAATTTCCATAGGCGGAGGTCTTTTTCAATCATCTTTTCCTTGGTAAATGATCACAGCAGGACAATTTGGTCAGAGAAATGTGATGTTTTACACTGCATTTGTGAATTGTCAGGGGTTAGCTGACATTTGGTGAGTCAAGAGTAGCCACAATCATGGTAGTTTTGTGTCCACAACTGTTCCAATTTGGGCATATATTTTAGGCGGATTTTTCCCCTGGACCCCCCTGGGGCTTGTTGATTCAGCGTATGTTTTCATAATCTACAGGTTTACTTCAATGATAATTGCTACCTGCGCCTAGTGCCGTCTTGCAACAGTTGGAAGTTAGAACCCACCGACTGTTTTAGATAGGCTACATGGATCATGTTTTTAATGTTGATTCTTCAAAATGTCTTTCCCGTTATCTACAGGTTTACTTCTGCAAATCAAACTGGACACAGATTTCTGATGAATGTATGTGTGCAAGCAGCTCTCCATGACAGGTTAAACACAAAAACAATAGAGGAAGTGTTTTTACTGTCTGAATATTGGAATTACAAATGGGACTTCCTTCTAGACCTGTACTCCCATGTCAAGGACTATGAGACACAAACACAGAAGAGTGTTCTTCCAGCTTTACAACCAGTTTACCAGTCAGCTCCTGAAGTCTGGTCCATAGACCTCTCGGAGAGAAAGGTCTCTGTCCTCCTAGAAGTGCTGAAAGTCCAACAACAGAGGAGGCCAGTGGAGCTGAGGGGCTGGTCTGATGAAGAAAATGAAGTCAAGATCTTCCTTCAGTGTCTACCCTACATCTCAAATCTCAGGTGACTGAGTTGTATATTGGTGCACTAACAAGAGACAACAAACCCCAGTGCAGGCAATGGGAGAAGAAGCCGATCAAAGTAAAAAAATGTACCAATTGATTCTCTAATATACCAAAATGCTTCTCAGGTCAAATATTTACATGCGATAATTTCGATTAATTAATTACAAAGCCTCTGATTGTTTAGATTTTTTTTAAATGTCCCAGCCATAGTTAACATGTATTAGTTAAATTACAATTTCCATCAATTTCTCATCCCAGTTTGTCTTTTTCTTTCATGGTGAAAGAAAAATCCCAGAACTAATAGCATATTTGATGAATTGAAGAAAGCAAGGGTTTGAGATTAACTTCAGCAAAATTGTCCATTTATAAACTCCAACACAGCTCTCAGGATACAATCCAAGTGTCTTGTATACTGTAATATCTTAATTGCTTCCAAAACACTGCTTTTTCCCCACTGAAACGTATTTGTTGCATGCATGAACGACACATACACCTGTCCTGGATGAGAAAGTATGCATGTCAACTCAGTTCATGTTGAAATCCATGTGCATTAATTGCTTCTGCATGAGACTGTTTACACCACATGTGATTTAAAAAGTTACATTTTCAGCAAAAAAGAAAAAGGAAGTGTTGAGCATTATGGCTGGATACAAGACATGTATTACACTGTAATAGTTGTTTTGGAGTTAATAAACGGATTTAATAAGGCTTTACAAAAGTAAAAAGTAAAAGAAAAAAAAAACACTGTACAGTTTGCAATGATAATTGCTACCTGCTCCTATTGTTGTCTTGCACCAGTTGGAAGATAGGAACCAGAATGTTTAAGGTTCATGTATCATCTTAATATCATTTTAACTTAATATTTATTTACTATTACCTACACTACAGGTTTACTTCTGAAAATGAAACTGGACACAGATTTCTGATGAATCTGTGTGTGCAAGCAGCTCTCCATGACAGGTTGAACATACAAACAATAGAGGAAGTGTTTTCACTGTCTGAATATTGGAAGAATTACAAATGGGACTTCCTTCTGGACCTGTACTCCCATGTCAAAGAGTATGAGACACAAGCACAGAAGAGCGTTCGTCCAGCTTTACAACCAGTTTACCAGTCAGCTCCTGAAGTCTGGTCCATAGACCTCTCAGAGAGAAAGGTCTCCGTCCTCCTAGAGGTGCTGAAAGTCCAACAACAGAGGAGACCAGTGGAGCTGAGAGGCTGGTCTGATGATGAGAATGAAGTCAAGATCTTCCTTCAGTGCCTACCCTACATCTCAAATCTCAGGTGACTCTGGTTATGTTGTATATTGAATATGTTAACCCCATTTAAACATGACTAACTCACAAGGTTACAGTGACTCAATAATTTTAATTAGAAACAAGCTTTCATTTCGGCAGAAGTTATAGAACAAAAACTGATTTTGAGGTGTAAAAGTAAAGTTTTGAATGTACGGTATTTTTCCTTCTGCTGTTTAATGTTTAGATGAATACAACTTTAAACTTTGATGAATTGTATGTTATTGGTCACAAATTAACACTAGCAGTTTATGCTAATCTAGGTGTTTCTAGAAAGGATATGGCATATATATATATATATATATATATATATATATATATATATATATATATATATATATATATATATATATTTTTTTTTTTTAAAGTCCTGTCTGGTATTACATACTTTTGTCAATAAATGAACATATTTCATTACATTTCAAAGTAAAAATATATTTAAATAAAAATAGCCATACATTTAAAAAAGAACATTTGAATACAAATTAAAATAATTGTAATTATCAAACATTCTTAAAAAACTATTGAATTATAAAACATAAATATTACTATTATATACACTCTTGACTTATTGCATTCAAATTAATATTTTAGTGCTGTCCTTATTAGTGAAAGCTTATAAATTGTATTATTAATTTAGGGCGCACACACTTTAACTCTACTGTACTACCTATTGTAGGAGTTAAATTATAATTTCCATTAATTTCGGGGAGGGAAGCCGGGCTGTGATGGTGGCATTTGTCAGCTCTCCATGACAGGTTAAACACAAAAACAATAGAGGAATTGTTTTCACTGTCTGAATATTGAAAATTACAAATGGGACCTGTACTCCCATGTCAAGGACTAACATTATAATTTCCATTAATTTCTTCCAGCTTTACAACCAGTTTATTGTGTTTAGTCCATGTTTGGGGAGGGAAGCCGGGCTGTGAGGTTGGCATTTGTCACTACACATACTCCTATGGGCTGTCAGCTGGGAGTGTGGGGTGGGAGGAGTGGGAGCTCCTCGCAGTTGAGTCAGTAGGATACAACACTATCTGATGGATAGTGTATGGACACTATCCATCAGATAGTGTTGTATCAAGGGTACCAAGGGGTCCGTTTATTATACGAGATCAATATTTCATGTTGATTTTCATTTGAACTGCAGGTTCACTCATCAAAGGTCAGAACTGTCAAAACAATCCAAGTTCCTGGGGAAGCTCGTCTTTGAAGCAACGGAACGGGAGGAAGAAACAGGAGAGAAGTTCCCAGAATTGTTAACTTCTGTGTGTAATTACAAAACATTCCCCTTTGTTGACTGGTATAATGCCAATGATGTTTTGGATCACATGAAGTATCAATGTGATGTTTTGGATGACATGAAGTATCAATGTGATCTGCTACTGGACCTATACTCCTATGTGAAGATGAATCAAACACAAACTGGCAGAAGAGTTCTTCCAGCATTACAACCAGTTTACCAGTCCATTCCTGCAGTCTGGTTCATAGACCTCTCAGAGAGAAAGGTCTCCCTGCTCCAAGAGGTGCTGAAACTCCAACCAGAGAAGAAACCAGTAGAGCTGAGAGTCTGCTCAGATGAAGATAGTGTACTGAGGCTCTTTCTTCAGTGTCTACCCTACATCTCACAGCTCAGGTTAGTGTGTTTACTTTAGTCTACTTTTAAAAGCCATCCAGATTTTCTAAAGATAATGAAGTTATTAATGCAGAATTGCAGATGCATTACCTTTGAACGTACTGTCAGATTGTCACTGAATTTACCGTTTCAAACATTGTTCCAATGTTTGGAAGATAATAGATCTACAGCTTTGAGGGGTCACAGTGTAACACATGTCCCTCACAGACCATTTAGGAAGGGAACCCCTTTTGGTGTTTTTAACTTTCAAGACGGGAACCCCTTTTGGGTACTTGATGGTTATGGACCGTAAATAACATCATTATTTTGTTTTCAGAAAACTTAAGTCAGGATTTAGATGGCGTTTTTAGAATCGGTCTCAGTCCTAAGTAGGTTAAAGGCATGCACACACACACACGCACGCACGCACGCACGCACGCACGCACGCACGCACACACACACACACACACACACACACACACAGACCGACCGGTATTTAGTATTTAATCTTGGGTTTCATTTGATCAGTTTCAGGTTCACTGACCAAAGGTCAGAAATGTCAAAACAATCCACATTCCTGGGGAAGCTCATCTGCAAAGCAGTACAACGGGAAGAAGAAACAGGAGAAAATGTTCTGGGATTGTTCTATTCTGTGTGTAATTACGAAACATTCCCCTTCAATGACTGGTATGCTGACTGGGAGGACAGGACCAATCAATGTGATGTACTACTGGATCTATACTCCTATGTGAAAAACTACGAGACCGAAACAGGCAGGAGAGTTCTTCCAGCATTACAACCAGTTTACCAGTCCGTTCCTGCAATCTGGTTCATAGACCTCTCAGAGAGAAAGGTCTCCCTGCTCCAAGAGGTGCTGAAACTCCAACCAGAGAAGAAACCAGTAGAGCTGAGAGGCTGGTCAGATGAAGAGATTGTAGTGAGGATCTTCCTTCAGTGTCTACCCTACATCTCAAAACTCAGGTTAATGTGTTACAATTGCCATTGTCTACATAAAAAAGCTTTTTTAAGATGAGGAAGGTAATGTTGCTAATCTGACATGTTCTCCCATGTAACTACTGCCTGTTTCAGATGTGATCCAGGATTCTTCCAGCACACATGTGGAACCATCGATAGTAGTTCCACAGAGGAAGTTGAACAGCTGGTCTCTCTCCTCCGTCTCCTCGATTTCACCCTGCTGCTGAGAGGACAGTTGTGCACAAACACCTGCAAGGCTGTGGGGAAAGTTCTGCAACTCTGTGGCCCTTGTGTGGATTTGGTCCTGACACCCAGCAAGATCTCTCTCAAAGGAGCCTCACTTCTTTTTAGACATGTAACACAAATTAAAAGCCTACGGTAGGTTAGGTTATGTCCATTCAATTATGCAAAGATCGTGGATAGTATTCATGAAACCAAAATGTTATCTTGTTACAATTTCCATTGTCTACATAAAAAGCTTTTTTAAGATGAGGAAGGTAATGTTGCTAATTTGACATTTTCTCCCATGTAACTACTGCCTGTTTCAGATGTGATCCAGGATTCTTCCAGCACACATGTGGAACCATCGATAGTAGTTCCACAGAGGAAGTTGAACAGCTGGTCTCTCTCCTCTGTCTCCTCGATTTCACCCTGCTGCTGAGAGGACAGTTGTGCACAAACACCTGCAAGGCTGTGGGGAAAGTTCTGCAACTCTGTGGCCCTTGTGTGGATTTGGTCCTGACACCCAGCAAGATCTCTCTCAAAGGAGCCTCACTTCTTTTTAGACATGTAACACAAATTAAAAGCCTACGGTAGGTTAGGTTATGTCCATTCAATTATGCAAAGATCGTGGATAGTATTCATGAAACCAAAATGTTATCTTGTTACAATTTCCATTGTCTACATAAAAAGCTTTTTTAAGATGAGGAAGGTAATGTTGCTAATCTGACATTTTCTCCCATGTAACTACTGCCTGTTTCAGATGTGATCCAGGATTCTTCCAGCACACATGTGGAACCATCGATAGTAGTTCCACAGAGGAAGTTGAACAGCTGGTCTCTCTCCTCTGTCTCCTCGATTTCACCCTGCTGCTGAGAGGACAGTTGTGCACAAACACCTGCAAGGCTGTGGGGAAAGTTCTGCAACTCTGTGGCCCTTGTGTGGATTTGGTCCTGACACCCAGCAAGATCTCTCTCAAAGGAGCCTCACTTCTTTTTAGACATGTAACACAAATTAAAAGCCTACGGTAGGTTAGGTTATGTCCATTCAATTATGCAAAGATCGTGGATAGTATTCATGAAACCAAAATGTTATCTTGGCTCTGAATCATATCTTTAGTAGGAATGCTCATAATTAAAAGCTTTTCTTTCTTCTCCCTTCATTTTCAGACTGTCTGTTAGCATGGTATTGCAACTGTTTCGATCAGTAAGAACAGGACATTTGCCCCATCCGGTGGCTGTTGAAGTGCTTTCCCTACAGACCACAACAGAACAATCAGAGAGACTGTTGTCAAGGGTTGTGAGTAAGGTGGCATCCCTGCTGAGACACTGGTCAGTCAGATGCTTGGACATGACCGAGTCCAACATCCATTCATACCTCCTGCTTCCGTTGTTGAGTCACCGTGGTCAACTGACAATCAAGTAAGCTAAGTCTGTTTGTTTCGTCAGTGATTTTTTAAAACTGATATCTACGCTTTGTAATTGATTTTTTTTAAACTGTGCTTCTGGGGGTCCCTGGAACTAAAACAATTGAGATGGGGGTCTGTGTCAAAATGCAAAGATTATTCATTTTCATTACTTGGTCTTCATTCTCTTCCATACTTTCTTTAGACTGTGTCCAGGGGTTCTGCAGGAGCTGGCTGGTGTTGTGTATACAGCTCTGGACGAGGACTTGACAACGTCTTTCCTGGACAAGGTTGGTGAGACCTGAAGAAAACCAGGACCCCAAAGAGAAGCGTTAGATGCCTTTTACCCTTTCTGGACAGAGTTGTATTTAAACGGTCAGTTAAAGAGGTGGTGCATAGTATTGTACGTTTTCTGTTTTGTATGTGTCTATGGAGTTAACATTGCTCTCGACCCCCAGGTGTGGTTATAATGTGCAAATGTGCCTTCCCTGTGTATTTGTGGTTTCTTCCTGAAAGATGAAAGCCTCTGAGTCAAAAGGTCTGATCGAAAAACACTGATTTATTGACATACACCCAACACTGTGGGTGTGGCTAACTTCAGCTAGGTCACCACCCACCAGACACTTGAAGCAGAACAGTATTACAGGACATGTTGGCATTTTTTGGGTCGGCGCTACCCACACATTTGGCTGTGTTGTTCGTCCACGAATGCCCAATGCTTACAAGCTGTACCTAGTTGTAAAGGTGACTAATCAACAATAATTGATCAAGTAAATAAACAGTGGTTTTATTTGTCTGCTATTTTTACGTGACAGAATCATTGTAAGCTTGAGTGTCTTTACATTTTATTATGTTTGCGCTGTTTGCCCTGTGTACCCAATGGTTTTGTAAAATGTGTACCTTTACACTACAACTGGAAAATGTGGTGTTCTCTGTTCTCTACTAACAGCACTGAGGTAGACATTGGGAATGGGAATATTAATTAAATTGTTCTCCTGATGTCATATGTTTGACTCTTGCGCATTCCATGAGGCAGCCTTTTATTGGTTGCAAGGGGTGCATTGAGCAGTGGGCCACCAGGGGAGATACTCCTGACACATGTCCCAAATCCCGGCAGCCGGAACTCCTGGCCAGGATTTATGAGGTCACTGGACTGGAGTACCTTTTTGAGTTCCACAGGGATAATGTTGCTGAATAGGGTGCAGGCCCACTGACATATCCATGTGGATCTCAACAATGTCAACCAGTTTCGGAAGGACATCCCATGGTGCACTGTCCCATGCCCTTCAGAGCTGGTGTAGACTGTGTTGTGTCCCGTCTCCAACAAGGTCAAAGAGGAATAAACACCACTGCCACTACATAGTTTTTTTGTTACATACCTCTTCTGAAATTAAATACAAATTGTTTCTGACACTTTCATTGTCTCCACCAGCCGAAGGCATGGGGGAGAGTATGTTTTCCCCTCCGTCCGTCCGTGTGTCCGTCCGTCCGTCCGTGCGTGCGTGCGTGCGTCCGTGCGTCCTCGCAGTTTGTGAGCTCCTAATCTCAGTCGCCGTTGGCCCGGTTGCTGCCAAAGTGAGCACACACATTCCCTGGATGCCAATCTAGAACCTCTCCCCTAAACTTTTCAAATGGGCCTTTTCTAGCGCCACCTAGTGGCCGATGTTCGCAAAACACATTTCTGTGCACTACTCTTACAGATTTTGTCCAAAAATCCTACAAATCGGTAGGCAGTATCTCGACAGTCATGTGATCGACACAGATCTGTCCGATTTTGCATATTCTATCCTGATTGGCTAAGATTGGCTTCCAAAGTTTGTAGGATTGAGCCGTTTTGAACAAAATGCCTCAAATCACAAACGCAAAGTGCAATTATCATTAAATGCGCACACACGTTCCCACTAGGCCGAGGAAGAAATGCCACTTAATTTTTTTAAATCAGCCTCATGGTGGCGCTATAACAGGCCGATTTGTGGTTTTACCTATAACTCCACCGATCAGTTTCAAACTTTGTAAGCGCACTCCCTAGAGGCTAAGGATAAACCTTTGCCCTGCATTTTTCACATCAGCCTTTTATAGTCCCACCTTTGGGCCGACATATGTAAAACACATTTTTGGATATTACTCCTTGAGATTTTATGCAAAAATCACGCAAATTGGTACACAGTATCTCTATAGTCACGTGATCAAGTCCGATCAGTCTGATATTTCATGTTCCATCCTGATTGGCTAATATTAGCTTCCAAATTTTGCAGGATTGCTCCGCTTTTGAACAAAATGCCTCAAATCATCAACGCAGCTTGCGATTACCGTGAAATTTGCCACACATATTCCCACTAGGTCAAGGAACAAATTCTACCTTTTTCACATTGGCCTGTTATAGCGCCACCATTAGGTAGACTTTAGCAAAACACATTTTTGGAACACAATGCTTCAAATCATGCATGCAGCGTCCGATTGCCATGAAAGATCTAAGGTGAAGAACATATGCCACCCTTTTTACATTGGCCTATTATACAGTAGCACCACCAGGACGCACGGCCTGGTGGAGACCTGTGCTCGGAAGAGCACTGCTTCTAGTTGTACTTGTTTCTGTTTATTTGAAATGCAAGGAGTGTGTTTATATATTTATGTACTAAAGAAGTGAATATTTGGAATACATCAATTGCACTTCACTATGTTAGTAAAACAGACCTGATTTGCACTGTACTTGATGAGACACTGGCAGCCATAATATTGAGATGGTAACCACCTGAAGACATCAAATTTTCCTGGCCATAAGGCTACATTCACCAAACGTGAATGGAGGAGAAGCATCGTTAGATGTAATTATAATCATAGAACTCTGGGCAACCAGTGACTTCCAGGAAAGTCTGGATGGAAACCGAGGAAGATTGGTGACGCTGGAGAGACAGATGACCACCAGGAAGAGCCTGGCGTGGGTGTATGAGGTTAGCAACCTCATGCACAGCACTCGCGAGAGGGCACCAACTCAAGCTAAAGACATTTATACAGATACCCTCAGAGTCTCCCGAGAGGGGGGGAGTATGTGAGACTCAACAATACAAACACAACGGTAACAGCCCTTAACTAATCACAGCTAACGAGATGGCTCACCTAAACAACATCAGCTGGGGAGAAATTGGAAGTAAAGTGTCACTGCGAGAACATCTGCAGGAACACAAAAGGTAAAAATACATCAAGCCAGGACCAAGTGTGGAGAAGAGGGGTCACAGGTGCAGCGCACAACTTGGTTGGTGAGTTGGTGAGACGAAGGAGAACTCCAGGCAGGAATAATCCCACAGTACTGGAGAACTCTACGCACCTGTGTCACCTCAAGACCTCAGGAGGGACCCACCCAATACCTCCCCAGAGAAGCCTCTTGTTGGGAAAAAAAAATAATAGAGCAGGAGAGGGGAGTTTAGCCTTGGTCAGGAGGAGGAGATGGGCAGTGATTTGGCCACCACTGCCGACCCGGCCATCAGGAGGGTGTTGTGGTTTGTGGGTCGAAACACCTTATGATCGATGGTAACCACCTG
Organism: Nannobrachium achirus; assembly: GCF_963921795.1. Taxonomy (NCBI): domain Eukaryota; kingdom Metazoa; phylum Chordata; class Actinopteri; order Myctophiformes; family Myctophidae; genus Nannobrachium; species Nannobrachium achirus. Next base: position 65,999,504 of record NC_137818.1, on the reverse strand, counting down.
AAGACATCAAATTTTCCTGGCCAAGGCTACATTCACCAAACGTGAATGGAGGAGAAGCATCGTTAGATGTAATTATAATCGAGATGGAGGTAGATGGTGAGCAAAATGGCTTTCCTAATAACTCTGAATTTGAATGTTTTGGATCACCGCTTTACCCCGGGTCGGATATAACAGTAGCGCAGTGCATAGTACTGATCTTGTCACATTTCCTTAGGCACAGTTTGACAGCATGTGCTGTTGAAGACGGGGAAATCTCGCTTTTTCGACGTCCCAAATGTTCGACGGCCCGCAACTTCGACGCGCCGATAGTTCGACTTAGGGATCGCGAGATTTCGGCGCCGCTGTTTCGACGGCACGTTTTTTCGAAAAAACTGACGCCGGTCTTTCGACTGGGCGGCACGCTCTTTCGACAAGGCAGCACGGTATTTCGACAATGAAAAAAACAAGTCTCTCTCACACAGACTCACAATGCCAACTAACCCAGCCTTACCTCCCCGACTTTTTTGTTCTCTCTCTCTCTCTCTCTCTCTCTCTCTCTCTCTCTCTCTCTCTGGATTAACGTTACTGAGGACGTGGGGTAAAGTAATCTTTACGGACGGGAAAAGCAGGGCCGTGCTTAGGGCCTAGGGGGACCCAGGCAAGGCAAACCCCGGTTTGAGGCCCCTGGCCCAATTTGGTAACCAAGTCCATGTTAATCATTGCCAGTAAAACAAACACTGCGTGCCATCTTTAAGAAGCCCCAGTAAACACTGTAAAAATTTGATCTCATCCTGGGGAGCGCCACTTTAAAGTAACTGTCCAGGGCCCCCAAAACTAAAGGGAATTGATACACATATGTATATCAATTTAGGGGGCCTCAAAACCTTTTAAATATAAATATTTACACAGACTTTAGAAGAAATGGATCAATTCCCTGCATCCTTTAAATTAGTGTACATGACATCACATAACATTCATGAAGGAACTGCTTGTGTAATCAGGGCCATTGCTATCTGGTCTCACCTTTGCGAGCCAAGCTCTTTTCAAATTCTAATGAGCTAATATATCCAAAGCAATTGTGCTTCACTCTCACATAATTTTTTTTAGAGTTACAAGATTACATAATTGGAATATCAGAGTTATTACCTACAAATAACTATACCTTAATGATAATAAGAACAAGAATAACTTTAAGTGCATGTTTTGCAGTGGTTCTCAACCTTTGTCTCACACTAAATACATGTAAATGGATGTGTGTCCACAGACAGCCTGTTAATTATATTTCAATTCATAGCTACTTCAATTATTGCCAGTAAAACAAACTAGCATGCCATCTTTAAGAAGCCCCAGTAAACCTGTTTAAAGTATTAAGTTAAACATAACATTTATGTTAAGTCGCTTACCGTTCATTATGTTGACATCATCATGGGCCAACTTCAAACTGTCAGGGGGGCCCCAAATGAGATTGAATAATATACATATATATCAATATATGTACCTCAATTTGGTAACCCTCATATATATGTCAAGTCCATAGCTACTTTAATTAATCTCATCCTGGGGGGCCCCCATTCCCTTTTTGGGGGCCCTGGACAGTTTGAAGTGGGCCCCCCAGGATGAGATAACATTTTCACAGGGTTTATTGGGGCCTCTTAAAGATGTATGTGACATCACAGAACACACATGAAGGAACTGCTTGGGTAAATTAGGGCCATTGTTATCTGGCCTGCACCTTTGAGAGCCAATCTCTTTTCATATTCTAATGAGCTAATATGTCCAAAGCAATTGTTTCATGTTAACCCTCACTTCAACTGTTCTCTGTTCAACAGCTCAACTGGGGCCCATGCCCATATTGGTTAAAAAAATCAAAATCTCATGAGGCCCCCAGCCTGTGTGGGGTTTGCCTGTATGGACTGCACGGCCCTGTTTAAGAGTAGCCTAATGAATGACCACAGTCAGTGCGCAACAGGCTCCGCCAATCACTTATCTTACTTGTTAAAGGTGATACACCATGCATTTAAAAAGTATTTATGTCATATTGTTTATGTCCCAAAAACGTTTTTCAAAAGGTTTGAGGCTAAATTACCACTCCTGAATAGAGAGCCTCTCTCATTTTTGAATGGCTCTCAGAGCATTTCAGCTGCAGTACCACCTTTGGCCTGAACTGCGCCACCCCCCCCAAAATCCTTTTGAAAAAAAAATTTTTTTTGAATTTTTTTTTTGTTGATTTTCTTTTTTTTGTGTGATGACGTCACAATCGGCAGATGACGTCACAATCGGCAGCAAATCTGAACAGCCTGTTTTAAGAACCCGTGGGATACTTTTAACCTTCGCCTTCTCAAAACCAGAGAAAGACACATCGGTCAGAAATGGGACTTTGTGAGGATAGAAGGTGCTAGTGGGACCCCAAAAAAAGGTTTTAAAATAGGAAAAGTGAATTTTCATGGTGTATCACCTTTAAAAGCAACATATTATAAAGACATGACAGTAATATGGGTGCATATAAACGTAAAATATACTCTCCTCCCTAGCTGTAGGCCTATGCGAATATGAACATGTCTGTGTCCAATAGAAAGCTGCAGAGCATGGAGTTTTTTTTTAAACAAGGCAGTACAAGGCAAAAATAACAGGCTATCAATACCGTCGGATAGTAGCCTACAGGATGTTAACTTGCAGATCTGTCCTTTTAAGCATGCACACAGAGAGAGGGAGAGGAGAGCATGGAGGAGAGAGAGAAAGCGGGGAGGGGAGAGACAGACAGACAGACAGACAGACAGAAGATGCGCGAACACCCTTTGCTGTTTTAGCACCTCGCAAAAACACTACTGATCTAGTAGGTGTGATAAGTTATGTCGGGTCAGTCTGGAGCATATATTAAAGAGGTTATTAGGCCTAATCGGCGATCACTCGCGTGCGCGAGCGCATGCATGCGACCGCTCCAGCTAATAAATCCGTGCACAGGGCTTCTAAATGGAGACCCACTCCCCCCACAAGTTGCCACAACACCCCTGCCTACAGTTCATGCATGTCACGAATACAGGTCACTTCGCCAAAAATCCAACGCAACATAGGCTTCAAAGGAGCTTTATTGGCAAACACGGGCTTATGACAGCAGAACAAAAGTTTACATTTAGGCCATTGTGAGAAAGACAGTAACCAGTCCGCCGTTCGCCCTGTGGTGTGTGTGTGTGTGTGTGTGTGTGTGTGTGTGTGTGTGTGTGTGTGTGTGTGTGTGTGTGAGAGAGAGAGAGAGAGAGAGGGGGGAGAGACGAGATCGAGACAAGAGAGAGAGAGAGCGAGAGAGGGAGGGAGACGAGAGACGAGAAAGAGAACAAAAAAGTTGGGGAGGTAAGGCTGGGTTAGTTGGCATTGTGAGTCTGTCTGTGCGTGTGTGAGAGAGACAGACTTGTTTTTTCATTGTCGAAATCCGTGCTGCCTTGTCGAAATACCGTGCCGTCTTGTCGAACTGTTGTCGTGTCGGACAGTTGTCGTGTCGAACTGTTGGCGTCCTTTTTTTCGAAATTGCGTCGAAATTGCGGGCCGTCGAACAAATGACACGTCGAAATAGCGACACGCATCCGTTGAAGACCATTTATCACTTCTAAGTGTCATTTTGCCTTCAAACAACATATTGCCGCAGTCTCTCCTCCTTTTCAGGAAGATGTATAGAAATCCATCTGACTCAATCAATATACACTTCTTCTATAACATGTGCAGTGCATATCTTCCACCAGGTGTAACACAGTGTCCTGAGTGTAGTGCTACATGTGTGTTTCACTAGCAGACCAAATTAGGGACGTTCTACAGAAAGAGTATCCCATTCTTTCAAATGAAGATGTGTTGAGTGATGTGTGCAAGGGTGATATGTACAAGACACTCCCTATGGGAAAGAATGATGTGTCACTACGGTGGAACTGTGATGGAGTCCCAGTGTTTAACTCTTCGCCATATGCACTATGGCCAATCCGAGCGGTGATAAATTAAGTGCCAGCCAATGTTCCGTTTCAAAAATGTGTTGCTTGCAGGTGTGTGATTTGTTTGGGAAGGGCAAACCTGACATGTCCATCTACCTCAAACAGTTTGTAGATGACATCCATAGCATTAATACAAACGGAGTGAAATGGTTTCATCCTCAAACAAAAAGAACGATAGTTTCAAAATGTTGTATGTGTACTGTGTACCTTTGTGAAAATTGAAAATAAAAACAAAAAAAAGTGTTCCCTGTGCTTTGTTCTTGTGATGCAGTGGCCCGATGCACGGTTCAGGGCATACATCAGTTCAATGGCGCATATGGCTGTGGTCACAGCCTAAATGAAGGACAGGTCGTAGCTAAGGGGAATGGACACACTAGAGTCTATCCACCTGCAGAGGCAGAGAGAAGAACCCACAACCATGTTGTAGAATGTGGGGCAATGGCCTTGAGGTTTCCCATGTATTTGGGGTGAAAACGATGTCTCCATTAATTCTTTTGAATCCCTCCACTGGTTTTGACATGGTCAATAGTTTCCCTGTTGATTACATGCATTGTGTTCTTCTGGGAGTGGCTAAACAATTCTTGGACCTATGGTTTAACAGTAAGAACCATAAGAGTCCTTGGTACATTGGTACATCCAAAGACCAGGTCGACCAGAGATTGCTGTCCATAAAACCCCCCTGTGATGTTCCAAGAGTGTCAAGAACCATTCACGTTGCTCATAAATGGAAGGCTGCAGAGTGCCGAAGTTGGTTGCTCTTTTACAGTGCTCCTGTCTTATATAACATATTGCCAACCAAATTCTTTAAGCATTGGTTACTGTTGGTAGCAGCCATCTTTTGCTTTCTGAAAGAGACCATTTCTGAGCGTGACTTAGCAGAGGTTACATCAAAGATCATACAGTTTGTAGAAGAGATCCCGGCAAAGTACGGCTTGTGCCACATGTCCTTCAATGCCCATCAATTAACTAATTTGTCTTTGTCTGTCAAGCTGCATGGGCCTCTTTGGTGTACGTCTGCATTTTGTTCCGAAGGAGACAACAGTAAACTAACAAGGTTGTGCCATGGGACTAATTATGTTCCAACACAAATTGCCCACCAGTTTACCACACATAAGTTCATACCTGAGCTCCTGAAGATGACGAGAAGTAACATTTCACATAGAGTTGACAAGCTAGGCAATGACTGGTTGAGTGGCTACCCCCTGATTAGAAAGGCAAAACAGTTGGATGATATTGTGTTGCTAGGGTGTCCTCCCCAGAAAAGCTAACGCCAGTTGAAAAGTCTGTTCTGTACCCTCTTTGTAATGCAAGTGTTTTGATTTACTTTACTTTATCATTTTTCTATATGAAAGCAGTTATTGGTATCAGCAAACTGAGCTTTAATAATGCATTCAGTTTTTAATTCATGCAGTTTTATTTTTGCATTTATCTTGCTATTATTTGATTAGATATTTTAGGGACTTTTTCTTTTTAGCTGTTTGCCTGTTGAAAAAAAACGTTTTCACTTTAAATACTGACAGAGCCATGAGAAAGTATTGCAACTGATTTTATTTATGTTTTACTTAACTCATTAATGATTAATGTGTGTGCAATAATATAGACTGTGTTAGGTAGACCCTCCAGAAAAACGCGGGCAAAAATCCTTGATTATGCTGGCTAAAATCCTTGATTTTGCGGGCAAAAATCCTTGTGGTGAATTATGCGGGTTTTTTATGTGAATTTATGCGGTGAAAATGCGAAACTATGCGACCTATCAGAACTTGTGAAAGTTGCGAGAAAATGCGAAATTATGCGAAATATGCGGGAACTTTTTTTTTATGTACAATTTTTTACAGTATTTTATACAGTGTATATAGGCTATATATATCAGACTTCGCGCTAGGATTTTAAACTGCCTGTCACCGTGACAGGCATGATTAAAATTTACCGGACATCTGAAGAAAATACCGGACATAATCATTTTAATGCATAAATTACAAGCAGGTGCACAAATAGCCAATATAGCAACAGTTATTAGGCCTACTGCACAGTTGGGACTGAAAACGAATTGAATGAAAAAGTAGGCTAAAAAGAAAAAACGCTTCAATCTTGCATAAGGGAATTCATTATATTGGACTAATCGCGCAGGCTGTCTGCATGTGGCACACTGCTTTCACAACAAGGTCTTTCTGTTGCATCATATGTTTCATGCCAACAATACAATACCATGTCTTGACTTCAGAATAATGAAAAATAGCAATTGCTTCATAGGCTAAGGTTGATAGATTATCTGGCCAGCAATGAATCCAATACTCACTGTCGAGTGGTGACACAGACAGACAGTGCGTCCATGTGCATGTTATGCAACTTTGGAAGAGTTGAAAAGGCTTTGTTCTTCCAACTGTCTCCACTCCATCTCCTCATAAAGAATATCAATCAAGTGTATAATGTTTGTTTATATGGGTTGATTGCTGACCGTGCGTGCATTCCTTAATTCCCATGGCTTTACATGCTGTGCGTGCGTCGCAAACTGACACTGAAATGAGCGAGCGAGAGAGAGAGAGAGAGACACACACACACACAGAGAGAGCGGGGGAGCGCCTGAGTGGGCGAGTGAGCGAGTGAGAGACAGAGAGAGGGAGAGAGAGAGAGAGAGCGCACCACTGTCTGTTTTGCCTCTGTTCTGTGTCCGAACGGGTGAAGCGATGACTTTATAATTTTATGCGAAAAAGTGCGGAGATTGTGAAATCAAGCGATGCCCGCATATTTCGCATATTTTCCGCGGAAATATGTGATTATTGCGGGGAATATGCGGGGATTGTGAAATCATGCGACCCCCCACATAATCAGCGGCATTTATTGATTATTGCGGGAAATTCTTAACCTGACTGCGCCAGATGATGGCTGCAGTGCGTATGCCTGGCTGCATACCGCTCTGCTTACCATCATCTGGGATCTCTCGGGCAGAGCCGATGTAAGGGGCGGGCCATTTTTTCAAATTCTTTAGCAGGTGATTGGATGGGGCCATCTCTCTATCACAGTCTGGGAGTGCCAACTCCAACCACTCATATTGGCCTGTCTGCATGACGTAACACCCAGAATCCGCCTCCTGGGTTTCCACGTGGTCTGCAATCAGACTCTATTGGCTCAGAGCCGCTCAGAGCCCGCCCGTAGCTGCCGCTGATTGGTCCGGCCCGGGACTTTACGAGTGTTATCAACCCTCCCCGAGAGATCTCAGATGGTGAAGTAGTGCGGTACGCATTACTGCCACCATCTGGCGCAAGTCAGGTTAGGAAATTCTGCGATCGCATAATCGCGTTTTTCTGGAGGGTCTATGTTAGGTCCCGGTTCAATATGCAATCATTTCAATATGTTTTAAGTAAACATTTTAGTATAGTTTAAGGCAGGGGTGTCAATTGGGTATGGCAGGGGTATGCAGCTGCCATACCCTGGGTCCAGGGGGGGAAATAAAAGTTACTTTTAAATATATATCCATGAATGTCTCTTTGTCTACTGTGCGGGTTATTATGTTATTAAATTACAGTAAAATAACTACAAATGCAAAATTTCACACTTTAACAAGGTATTATAGTCCGGGAGCTACCCCCAGCCAGGTGAATGTTCTCTGCTTACTTTTTTTCACTATTATTTGCTGTTAGCATATAGCTTGGGCCATCACAAGTTCATACTGAACACCCCCAACTCGGGGGCCGTTTGGTCTCAGGGGCCCCAAAACCCATTTTTCTCTGGCGAAATTATGTCAATGTATATAATAATTCACTACAATTACATACATTGTCACACATGTATGAAATTTGGCATGGAGTATCCTGACACCTAGGGGTAAGTAGAAAAATAGAATTCTGGTGGTTGCTACAATTTTATTTTAAGATATCACCCACAACATCCCCAGAAACATAAAAAGATAATAACATAATAAAGTCAGTAGCTTTACGGAAGCCTAGAATCTAACAATGGGTTCACAAATACTGCTATTTGAAGATATAACCATGATAAATGAATACTAGCAGGGAAGCAAATATTTTGAAATGGTATTCAAAAATATGTTTTATGTTTGAAAACATAATAGCTTGTTGCAATACATTAATAATACAGTAATGCAGTATAGCAAATACATGTGGAACTAAATGTAACACAGACTAAGCATTACATTGTAAATATAGAATATGGGAGAAACAACAAATAAACTCAATCACAAGGGGCAGCAGATTCCTTTTATTCCTCTCTTTTTTCATCATTTGACACAGAAAGACAAAACAAATTGCAAAAAGAGTGGTTATGTCATGCCTAATTTTACACCTTTAATGCACCCATCCAGTACATCATGTTTTGCTTTTGCACACACACTCCTTGGCTGCCAAACCACAACCCCTAATTTCTCACATGCCCCTCTTCTAGCGCCACTATGAGGCCGATTCTTGCAAAACACTTTTTTGGACACTGCCCCTACAGATTTTGCCCTAAAATCTCGCAAAGCAGTACACAGTATGTCTAGCGTCCTGTCATCAACATGGATCTGTCCCATTTAGCGCCACCATCAGGCCAATGTTTTCGAACACATTTTGGACACTTGCACAGATTTTGCCCTAAAATCATGCAAAGCGGTACACAGTATGTCAACACTCATAGGCGATTTTAAGGGGTGTCCTAGGGTGCACGTGCACCCCCTGGCCGCCAGGCGGCCATTTTGATTTTTTTTGTAATGTAACTTTACATCCACTCAGACCGAATACAACAACACCCCCTAGTGGTAGTGATAGAGGCTGGCAGCTCCAGGCAGCCCCCCCCCTCCCCTCCTGATGTGATGTCATATCCACGCGCCAGTATTGAAATTGAAAACAACATCTGTTAAAAATAAAGCATGGAGTTCGAGCTCTTCACTACTATGGACGTGACTACCGGTAGATATTATAATATAGCTGCTTGCCCTGAAACATCACATGGAGAGGATCATTTTGTACCTGACTTTCCTCTACAAAACACAGACCTCAGGCTCTATCAGCCAGGACTCTTGTCTCACTGTGCGTGACTGAACCATTTCCTCCTGACCAGCCCAAGGTAAGACTAAGACAGTCAGATCATGCTTTTATAAACCCTATTATATTAAGCCCAAAATGGTTCTGCCGCCGTGTAGAACCGAACCGATTTTAACTTGAAAAAATGCATAATTTGCCCAAAATTAACTGCAGAAATCCGCTAAAACAACATTACAAAACCGCTAATATCCGCAATTCTTTTTGCGCGCGCGCTTTGCGCGGCGCGAACGTCGTACACGCGCGCTGCGCGCGCGTGCATGAGGTAATAGAGGTCGTGCACCCCTTGCTGGAAGAGGCTAGAGTCGCCTATGTCAACACTCATGTCATCAACATGGATCTGTCCCGATTAGGGAGTCTTAAGCCCTTTGCACACAGGACAGTTGCGTTTTTTTCGTTTGCGGCATGAATAAAACGCATTGGATTTAGTGTGCAAGGCTGTGCGGAATCGGCGCTGCGGATCCAAAAAGGAGTCATAAAAGGAGTGATGAGTTTTTTACCGCATGCGACAAGACGCACAAATCGAACTGGGTTCGATCGAGAAAAAAACGCACGGCGGCAGCCACTCGTCGCACGGCTAATTCGGAGCCGGTGTGCATGAGGTCATAGAGAATCATTGTTTTCTTTTCTAAAAATTATATTGTCCGTTTTATCCGTGCGGTTAAACGCGCCTGTGTGCAAAGGGCTTTACTAATGCCATGCCTAATTTTACACCTTTAATCCACCCATCATGTTATCTGCTTCATGTTTAATCATCATCATCATAGTCATCCTCCTCCTCATCATCGTCATCATTCATATGTGTATGAATTTCGTCTGTCCCCTCCTCAGACAATACATCAACAAGGGCTTTAGGGATGACGTCACCTTCAAACCACAGAGGCTCTAGTTTCCCATTTTCTGAGTTCAGATGAAACCCATGGTCAAGAGGTGATGGAATGGCTGGGTTGTTCTCATAAGCCCTCTTCCAGATGCATGTCTGGAAGTTCACTCTTTTGATGTGCTGAAAGAGCACCCTTGCATGGTGGAAACGTTAAGAGGTCAATGGAGAGACCTGGCCGAAGCTCGAGGCTTGAGCCACACATTTTCTTTACCTTAACAGTTTGCCAGCCAAAATAGAATGGTGGTTGGTAGATTAGCCGTGAAATTTCTATTATTGTATTGTGATCTGAGACATAATATTATGTTTATAAACATGAGCCCGCCACCCCTCCTTCTTGGACCGCACCGTTGTTTTTTCTTTTTTTTTTTTCCCCAGGTCATTAGCTCACCGTGATTTTCTCGATCTCCGTTGGGATAGAGTCATAGAGTGGTGGTTTTGGCCGAGCATCGATCTCCCCGTGCGTTTCGCGTGCGCGATCCGCGCGCATAACGATCCATGCATATAGTCCAGGAGTGACTGAACAGTCGATGTGACCACTTTGGATAGCCTAGCACCTAGCACTCCAGCTCTGCTGTGGGTGGGAGGAAGGAAGGCTGAAGAAGGAAAGGCCATGAGAGTCACTTCTGTTTCATGTCAGAGCAGCCACGAGCCACCGATGGACGAGCGGTGACTAGGGAAGGTTAGACGATCGCCGATTTTCGGATCAAAATCATTTATTCCGGTTTTAATGACAAAGTCCGGGAAAGTACGGCGCGGCTGAGACTCCTTGCTCAGATGTCCGATATATTACGGTTTTAACATTAAGGGGCTCCCCGTGGCTTGGAAAGGGTTAATCTCTCTTGCTTCATCCACCTGCTTCACCCGAGGACCAAAGCCATAGAGGAGACAGGTGAACTCTTCAAGATCAGTTATGACAAGCTCATCAAGCTCCCAAGAGTTCCCCACTGCAGCAAAGATCGGCATAAACTTTGAATGTTGATTCAGAAGCTTGATGGGGCGCACCTTTCCTTTGCCTTTGAATGCAGATGTGCAGTCAGCACCAGTGAAGGCATGCAAGGCCAGCAGAGCTGAAATTTGCTCTTGTGAAAACTCTTCAGCCAGCTGGTTGATGTTAATGAGCTTATCTCCCATGTCAAATATGACGTCTACATTGAAGGATGTGGCATAATACAGGAGAATGAAGAAAATGTCAGTGTCTTTTGCTCTGACTCTGACAATTTTGATGTGAGGCATTGTGTTTTGGATGTGATTGATGTAGACGATCACCCTCACATCAGTTTCCTCATGGTTTGAAGAGAGCTCAGGCAGAAGTGTTTTAGAAATGTCTCCAGCTAGACTTTCTATCATGTAGGCTAGACCGTCCTCAATGAAGATGATGGGCCGTCTAAGTATCTCTTCCACCATATCTTGAGAGCTCCAATGCTCGAGAAGTAGATGGTTGAATGACTTCTTGTTGTCGTCATTAGTGAGGAAACCTTTCCAATCGGCCGGTCGCCGAACATTCAGACCCTTTACTATGAATCGGTCGCCACAACCGCTGCGATCCCTCTCAGCAGATTTTGGTGAATGAAGTCGGTCCACATACGTGTCAGTACTAAATACTGTTGCTGCAGCAGCAGGGAGACTTTTAAAGATGCGCTCTGATATGGTCTTCATTGTCTGTGGCACATTGTTCATGTAGAATGTGGTGTTACCATCTACAATGAGACCACATTGGCTTGGAGAGGGGAGCTCCACATTCTCAGCATCTTTGATCACATGGTTCATCCCTGGTGCTTTATTGGTCTTTGCAAAGAAGCCATCAATTGTAGAGATCGAGTATGGAGTCACAGTCAGGGGGTAAGACATCAGGTCAGAAATGCTCATTTGTTACCTTAGTAGTTGTGATTTCACAAAGATCTGAAATATAAATCCACTTGTCGCCTTATACTGGATGACTTGTTTGTTTGATGCCACAAGCAGCCTTTTGGGTGTGGTGGATGACATTGTCTTCGATTTGTTCCTCTTGATGGGTTGGAAAAAAAGGACTTGTTTTTTAATAAGACGATCACTGATAAACTCTTCTTTTTGAGTTTGGCCTATTTTCAGGGCATTCAGGACGTCATAGCGCACATCTTCTGTCATAGATGCTTCTAACGGCAAGCTTGTCAATGGCTGATCAGTCTCTAGCTGGAAGGGGTTTACGAAACTCTGAAATGCTTCTAAAGTTCTTTGGACTTGCTTCTCAGACCTAGTGATTTCACGTGGTCTCATGAGTTGGATCAGCCTCCGACAGTCCCGTTGGTGTTGGACTCCTTTCTGTAGCTGGTGGTGTTAGACCTGATGGCTGGGTTCTGCGGGGACAAAGCTGGGTACAAAGCTGCCATAAATATCATGCCAGACCTCTTTTTCTGCTCAGATCAGCAGAATTATGCATTTTCTGAATGCTAACTTTGGCCGGCAATCATATTCCACATCTCCTCAACAAACGTTCCTTTTGCATGGGCAGTCAGGATGTGACGCTGGGTTGCTTCGTAATTAGTGGTGATTCCACAAATTCCGCAGAAGATGTCCCAGAACCGGATTTTGACTTAAGCCATTTCATAGCTGTCTCCTCTATTGTTTTGTCGGTGTGACAGCGGTTGCCTGTGATCTGGCTACACTGATAGCTCCAGCACGCAAAAGGTTCTCTGAACCAGCCAGGATGTGTTTTCTCAATGTGTTCCAGAAAGTATCCAAAGTATGTGGTGAATCTTGCATAATTCTGCTGATCTGAGCAGAAAAAGAGGTCTGGCATGATATTTATGGCAGCTTTGTACCCAGCTTTGTCCCCGCAGAACCCAGCCATCAGGTCTAACACCACCAGCTACAGAAAGGAGTCCAACACCAACGGGACTGTCGGAGGCTGATCCAACTCAGTAGGCCCAGTCTTTGGGCCTACGCCGGTAAGTCCCGATCCAGACAGGACGTTCTGAGTGTGTTTTGCAAGTCAACTTCTCTCAGTGGGCCACCGGTGTGTGGCCCTCGTGAGTAAGTCTTGCCCTGAACCGTTGCCTATACAGACAGTCAACACTACAGCAAGCCTACATATTACATAGTCACTTTTACTGGCCTCAGTTTTTCTTTATCCCCAGAAACCACCAACATGAAACCAGAACTTACCTCGCCACCTGGATGTGACAGCTGTCTTCGCTTGTCCAGGAAGGTGTCCGAATTGGAGGCGAGAATATCCAGGTTATACCAAATCAGAGATGATGAGGCGACCATCGACTCCTTTATCTCCACATCATGCCATGAGGACACCACTTCAGCCCCCGGTCCTGATACCTCGGATCCTGAGGTAGTCGTGGGTCAACCCATGGCAACAAAGTCTGATGCACCCGAGCTGGACGAGACGGTCCCTGCAGTGTATGCGGAACGCGCAGGGTCCCCTTCGGCTGAGCGAGAGTTGGACTCCACTGTCCTCATGCAGGAGGCACTGAACACTTTATTAAACAAGGTGCAAAGCCCAAAATCCGTCGTCAAGTTAGCTCCACTCCCATCACATGGAGGAAATCCATTCGGGGCAAACATAGTATGAAACGCCGAGTCCATTCTTTCTTACCTCAAGTCCCCCCGGTCAGCACAAGCAATAAATATTCCGTTTTGGACATGCAGGATTTCCCCCCACTCCCCGAACCGGAGAACCCGGGGCCCCCAGTGGCCCGAGCGCCTAATCGTTCTCACCCTGTCCAAAACGTGTGTCCCGGCTCCTGAAAGCCTCCAGCAAAAAACGACCCCTTCGTCCCAGGCCCGTCGTAGATTGCTGAAGCAGGCTGTAAGCAGTCGGTCCGGGGTCCGTATTCCACCCCCAGCCATTAGTTCTTCATCACAGGAGGAGAAGGCTTCCACAGCAAGTCACACGACCACCAGGACTGGCCCTCCAACATTGCCTTCCCCTCGAAATCCCTCCATATTGATAGTCGGAGATTCGATTGTGAGAAACATTAGTTTTCCAAATGCGATCACACGCTGCTTACCAGGAGCCAAAATCTCCGACATTACAAACAAGCTCCCCGGTCTGTTGTCTTCACTCCCGGCAACCGTGAACAAAATTATTGTCCACATAGGCTGTAATGATATTTCCCGAGAACAGTCGTAAATCACAAAAGCTGACTATATCCACTTGGTCGATCAGCTTAAGAGCACCGGGAAATCGATCCTCATCTCCGGCCTGATTCCCACACTGGGCCGTGGAGTGGGGCGCTTCTCCCGTACCCTTAGTTTACATTCCTGGCTTATGTCCTACTGTAGCGCCAACAAACTTGTTTTTATAGACAATTTTAACCTTTTTTGGAACCACTCGTCCTTTTACCTGCGCGATGGAATTCATCCAAGCAGCATAGGGAGTAGCATGTTGGCCGACAACATGCAACAAGCTGCAAAACTTTCACCCACATGCGAAAGTATCGCCGCACGTGAAAGTAGTTGACTGTTTACGTCTCATCACCAGACACAACACACACACACTCCCAGCAAAGCGAGCCCAACCCCCTCTTGCTCTGTTGTTTCACAACCAATACAACCCTATGTTTCTAGCTCCCCTAGTGGCCCGGATGCCAAATTGCATCAACAGCCCGCTATTAATGATCAAATTACTGATACAAATAACCAACTAAGTTCCACTGAATCTGACATTCAGGACCTAAACAGGATATTTTCAGCTAAAGGACTGCATATAGCTCACCTCAACATTAGAAGCCTTTATCCCAAAATCGCACAAATTAAATTATTGTTTATACAACAAAGGGTTGGAATTTTATGCTTTACCGAAACAATGCTAGATTCTTCCATCAGTGACACAGAAATAGAAATAGAAAATTATACAGTAATTCGAAAAGACAGAAATCGTAACGGAGGAGGAGTCTGTGTCTACCTTAGGGCAGATATAGCTTTTAACATTAGACCAGACCTTGACCATGAGTTGATTGAGGCTGTGTGGCTAGATATTTTGTTACCACACTCTAAACCTATTTTAATTGGAGCATGCTACAGACCCCCTGACCAAAATCATTTTTATGACCTCTTAGAAGAGATATGCACAAACTCAGTAGATTGTATCAACTCTGAGGTTCTGATTCTTGGTGACGTAAATACCAATATTTTAAATAAACATTGCACAACTTACAAAGCTTTTAGACATTTTTGCCACCTATTCAGCTTTCATCAACACATTGACAAGTGCACTAGGGTTAGTACCGCCACTATTATTGATTTAATTCTAACAACAGAAAATTCAAAAATGTCAAAAAGTGGAGTTATACACTGTGGAATAAGCGATCACTCGATTATATACTGTACACGTAAGTTTCACAAATTAGTATTAAATTATCATAATACAATTACTATTAGATCCCAAAAGCATTACAGTAGTGAGGCTCTATCTGCCTCTCTGGGGAACCTGGACTGGTCTCTGGTTCTTAAATGTACAGACGTGGACAAGGCCCTGGACCGTTTTAAAACAACCTTTTTATCTATTATTGACAGACATGCTCCGGTAAAAACTGTAAGGATTAAAGCTAGAACTGAGCCATGGTTTAATACAGATATTTTAAAAGCCATAAAATCAAGAGATGCGATATTTAGAAAATACAGGAAATCCAAGGATGAGACCCTGTTTGTTGAATATAAAAAACATAGAAACGAGGTCCAACGATTGATTAAGACAACAAAGAAAGACTTTTTCAACCAACAGATTACAGAAAACAAAAACAACCCTCAGAAATTATGGAAATCATTGGGACAGTTAGGATGTAATAAGACATTAAAAACCAAAACGCACAATCTAAACCTGGACATAGGAGGAAGAATTATATCTGATAAAATGGAGGTAGCCAATAGTCTAAACACCTACTTTACAACTATAGCCTATTCACTAGTCAGCGCACTGCCAGCCCAGTCAGGGTGCTACAGTGAGGCTCATATTAAGAGTTTTTATAAAGATAAGGGAGTTAAGCAGGAAGCCTTCTCCCTCAGGGAAGTAACAGGGGGAGAAGTGCTGCAAAAGCTAAAAACCCTTAATCCTTCCAAAGCAACAGGTCACGACAATATCCCAGCTAGATTTTTAAGAGACGCAGCAGAAGTCATCAATTCCTGCATAACCCATATAATAAACCTGTCCATTAATCAAGGTCTTTTCCCACAGGAATTCAAATCGGCAACAATAACTCCATTGTACAAAAAGGGAAGCAAATTACTACCAGGTAACTACCGCCCTGTTTCCATCCTATGCACACTATCAAAGGTAATTGAAAAATTAATTTACGAACAAATAGAAAATTATTCAACATCACACAAGTTACTATACGAATTTCAATCCGGTTTCAGGAAATCGCATTCAACAGACACCTGTCTATTATATCTTACAGATTATATTAAAAAAGAAGTGGATTTGGGTAAGTACTGTGGCATGGTCATGCTGGACTTACAGAAAGCGTTCGATACTGTAAACCACAGCATTCTACTGAGAAAGCTTGGGGCCTTAGGCTTCAACACCACAGCTATCAAATGGGTAAGGTCTTACCTAGAAAATAGAGATCAAGTGGTTAGAGTAAATGGCACAGTGTCCTCACCACAACTATTAACATGCGGGGTCCCGCAAGGCAGCATTCTAGGCCCTCTCTTTTTTCTGTTATATATAAATGACATGAAGTCTGCGTGCGACTGTAATCTGTTCCTTTTCGCGGATGATTCAGCCCTCTTAGTCTCACACAAAGATAAATTAATGGTAGAAAGGAAACTAAGTACGGAACTAACCAAAGTCAGTACCTGGTTAGAAGACAACAGACTGTCACTCCACTTAGGTAAAACAGAGGCAATCCTTTTTGGGTCCAGACCTAATTTAAATAAATCTCCTGGGCTCAAGATAGCTGTTGGTAACACCATAATCACAGACAAGGATGAAGTTACTTATTTAGGATGTATCCTGAACAACAGTTTATCTGGAGAGAGCATGGCACTGAAAGTTATCCTGAAAGTAAATCAGAGGATAACATTTCTTGCCCGAATATCACCCTTCATAGACAGAAATGCGTTAATAATATTGGCAGGGGCATTGGTGCAATGTCACTTTGACTATGCATGCACATCCTGGTACTCTAACATCCCAATGATCCTCAAGAAAAAGCTTCAGACCTCGCAAAACAAATTAGTTAAATTGATCCTCAAATTACATCCCAGAACACATCTTTTACTGGCCCATTTTAACAGCCTTAAATGGCTCAAAGTTGAGCAAAGAGTCATCCAAATAAAAATGTGTATGGTGCATAGGATTGTAAATAATGCTGCACCTAAATATTTACACAAATATTTTCTCAAGGTCAGTACAGTACACAGGTACTCAACTAGAGGAAGCTCTACCAACTTTGTGCCTTATCCATTCAACAGTTGCATGGGCCAAAGTTCATTCTTGTATACTGCAACAGTTGCATGGAATGATCTACCCAAAAGAATTAAGTCTACTACCTCCATGGCTAGCTTTAAGTCGTCCCTAAAGAGCTGGCTCATTGCCAACTCTACTTGAAGCCCCCCTCCCCCCCCCCCCAACATGTACAAACATGCGCACACACACACACACACATACACACACACACACACGCACACACACGCACACACACACACGCACACACACGCGCGCGCACACACACACACACACACAAACACACACACAGAGGAACATGATGGAAATAAGCTTTTAGCTTTCTTGTGTCTATCCTTTTGATGTTTTATTTGTACACTGCTTTGTTTTGTGCATATATTTGTCAATAAAAAAATCAATCAATCAATCAATCAATCAACATCATTCATTTTGATTGCACTGTTCATTGACAGGACAAGCCAGATGCAATCCATGTATTCCATCCAAAACCGGGGAGTTTCTCCTAGCTCTCCATTTCTCACTGTTTCTCTGAATGAAAGATATTCTGCTATGTGGTTAGATACTTCAGCTGATGTAAAAACTTCAGTGAGAGTAGATTCACTCAGGTTAAGTTTTCCCAGTAAAGCAGTACCTTCAGGAGAGAGTGGTTCATGAGTTTCCAAATACTTTTCGTATAGGAGTCTCTCAAGAGCTTCGAGCATGGACTTGTGTGTGTTCATAGCTCTGTCCCAATTCTTCCCATCAGTGACTCCATTGACAGAGCCTGTTGTGATCAGTTTAGCTTTCAAAGCCACTTCTACCCATCCCCTACCCTGACAGTATCTTTTGCCTTTCAAGTATGCTCCACAGCAATGAAAAGTGCCTAGGAGGATGATGTATTTTTTGTACTTTTTCATAACCCATTCCATATTAGAGGGTAGGCCTTCATACAAACCCCTAGGTCAAATGTACTGATGGTGTATTCTTGTCCAGCTTCAGAAGATGCAGCTTGGCTGCATCTAAGGCATTCTTGAATCGTTGTCATGTCGGTTATGGGAGCATTGATCATGTGATAATACAATTGTGGTGAGGCATTTTGGAGAGCGGCCGGTAACCGACACCCAGCCTGACGAACCAGGGATGTGCTGATCCCCAGAATTGATGCTACGGGCAATGACCCAAATTAGATCCGAATCTGATGGTTTTGAGTAGCTGCATGTGGATAAAGAATTTGAATTAGATGCCGCCAACACTGGTTCTGTTCTTTTCCGGTGGTAGTAAGTTGGCAAATCTTGAGCAGGACTTTTAAATGACCGTGTTTTTTTTGTAGGTTGAGTGTTAGGATTACTCTCTTCAGTAGGCTGGGTTGAGGTATGGTCTGTTGTATCTGCACAAGAACCGAGATCTTGCATGTAGATCCCTACTGCGGTATGAATGGACCCTGCTCCATACATATTTGACACTAGCTGATCAAAATTGTCCTAGTCACTATGGAAGACTGCTCCTTCAGGTTGGCTCTTGAAAATATCCGATTTGCTTATCAATGAGGCACTTTCTACAATTGAATTTGCCAGAGCTGTTTCAAGTTCAAGTGAATATGTGTTATGCACTGCATCGCCGGCGATAGGACCAGCAGTCCCGCCAGTAGGACCGGCGGCCGCCGCACGGACCGGCAGGTCCCGTAGCGGTAAACTGCCCGTCCGCGGTGGTGGCTGAGACAGAATAGCAGAAAGCGAATACCGGTACATTATGTGGCACCGGCATCACTGGTAACTGCCGCGGCAGCCACCACCGCACGGACGGGCAGTTTACCGCTACGGGACCTGCCGGTCCGTGCGGCGGCCGCCGGTCCTACTGGCGGGACTGCTGGTCCTATCGCTGGCGATGCAGTGCGACTGCTGGTCGAACTAGCGGTCGTGCGGCAGTGTCTGCCGCTGCAGTTCCGCGGCAGGTGACGGTGCCAGAGAATGTATTCGCTCTTTCTACTATTCTGTCTTTGTTTCTGTCTAATAAAATATATTAGCTCTAATTACCAACACATTATTTCTTAGTATGGCTTTATTCTGTCTTATTATGTCTTATTATGTCTTCTACCACTTTTTCTAGTCACATGTTCAAATACTGGATTCTGATTGGCTAAATTCCGGAGGTTATGGCAGAACAACCGCCGCAGTTGTGTGAGGACGAGATCAATGCGCCTCAGTGTACATCCGGGGACTTCAGGAGGTAGTCGGAACACCTTTCCCCCAACCAACATATGACGGTCGTAGCGGTCCTATGTTTACTAACGTGCGTACGACGTCGCCGATTTATTTGGATCCAATGCAATCCGCCAACTTTAAAGCCCCTTTTCTCTGAACCTATGCCTTTCTGGAAGCGAACAGCCTCTATTTACGGCCGGAACGGTCCTTCTAACTGACGTTAGCTTAGCTGTATGCTAGACATCTTTCTCTGCATGGAGTTGGCGTCATCTGGTGGTGAGTAGAAGATGTTGTTTGTGGAACTATTTGCTGTCGTTGCGGAAGTTTTATAGGCAATAATGATTGTAACTTAATATCCTTGCAAGTTACAACTATGTGTTTTCTTTCATGTATACGGAAAAAAGTGGTAGAAAAGCTATTTACCACTCGGGGTCGGACATTATCGCCTCGTCCGATCACCCCCTCACACAGGACATTATCAGAGCATAATGTCCTCTCACTCGGGGTAAATTGCTTACTTAAAAGTGTACTGTAAAAGAGGATGGGCCCACAAAGGTGAAGAATCTGCATGCTCACGTTTTGGTCTAGTAGAGAAATTTTCTGCTTGGCTTGTTCTAGCTAGAGCACGACTAGCATAAAGGAAAAAAGTGCGTTGACAGTTTTCATGATACCAACAATCTGAAGACAATTCATCAGGAATAGATTCACAAACATCTTGCATACCACCACAGTCAGATGTTTGTGTCAAAAGTTATTTTTTTGTATCTTGGATTTCTTTAAATATAGTCAGTGGATCAGCCTTAGAAGAAAAAGCTACAAAGTTATCATTGACTTGTCCCTTACATCCATGCAAAATGCAATTTTCCAGGGGTGACTGGGGTGGCATGCTCTTCTGCTTTGATGAACTCTGGCAAGGTGCCCAGTCTTCTTCATCGTCTTGTCGTCTTTTGGGCATCTTGACTTTACATACTGTAGCAATGCAACCATCTGAAAATGTGTATTAATTCCTATTTTTATTATTATTATTAATTATGATTTATTATTATTCACTGTGCCAATTCACATCATTTCAATTATTTTTAAATGTCATTGATTTTTCTTTTATCACCTCAAATCAGCAGACTAATGAATTTCCAGATGGATAGCTGCAATTACATCCATTCCTCATACTTTTATTCCTGCAAAAGTAAAAAAGCAAGAAGCATATTTATTTTCATTTCCAGTCACAGCTGAAATCACCAAGGAGTTTAAGAAGATTTAGCTTACCTTTATAAAGTAATAGCTTAAATGGCTTGCAACATGTTTTAGGAAAGCACATTTTCAACGTGGTCAATCTGAAACAAAGTTGTAAAGCACATTTCACAAATACAATCCACACACATAGATAAAGATGAAAATGGTATTACATTTTACTATTAAAAATAAATCCAATATACCC
>NC_137818.1:65876121-65973621 GCF_963921795.1 Nannobrachium achirus | reverse complement strand
TGGCTCCCATTACCACAGATATAAAAAGCTAGATGCCTCGTTCGCCTCTGCAGTTAATTGGAGCGATGTGCAAAAGTTCTAGACCGGACTTCCTGAAAAAACTAAGGGAACGCTGTCAGTCAAAGTGACTACTGGCCAATCACAGCGTGTCTTTTCCGTGACTTATCCAAGGACCACAATTCAATTCAACAGAGCCAGTTCCGATGTTGCGCTGCTCAGCTGTTCTTATAGGCTGCGTACGTAAAGACCAGCCCCCACCTGCCTCTGATTGGCTTACCGACTTCCGTATGTGTGACGCAAGCGGAAGCAATGAACACGGAAGCGCCGAAGATTCCCTTAGTTGCTCAATGCATACGCCCCCTAGCCGAAGGAGGCGTCTACCTTTCTATGTCTATGCCCATTACTCCCATTACTCAGATTTTAAATCCCATCGCCTGAAGGGCTGGTCCCCTCGGATTGGTTCAGAAACACACAGGCTTCCTTTTCAAACTGAAACGTCAAAATAAAATACCCAAAATAGGCATTTCATTGGGTCTTTAATTAGACCCTTGCAGGGCTCGAGACTAAGGGACTCCCGAAGTCCCGGGGACGTAAAAATATATATTTGGGACGCAAATTAATCTCCCCTGGGACGCAGACGGGACGTAGAGGATTATTTTGAGCCAACGGCGCATATCAATGTCACTGCTCAAACCACGGTGTGCAAACTCGCAGCATGAGACTCACAGAAAATGAATATGATGTAAACAGAATGTTTAAGAAGTTACCACAGGCAGTGCTGATCATCCTTTTCAGGTAGAACTTAGTTGCTAAAATGCTGCGCTATTTGAAGAGATTAACCAGCAGAATGAGGCAGAGAACAGACTGTCAATCTGGGTTACAACTAGTGGAAAATAGCCGATCTACAAGCTGTGGCTGAGAGATAAAGCATCCCCGCCCCGGCGCCCCCTGCTTCGACACATAAAGAGTAACGTTATATGATTTGGATTATGATTTATGATTATTAATGAAAATGTAAAACGGAACGCGATGTCAACGCAACAACACAGACACATAGCCTACGTTTAGTGAGCAGCACGAGCAGTTGTTTGAATATAGGAGTAGGACACATTGTAATTAAATCAACGGTTTGTTTAACTTTTGTCATCTCTATAAACCTATAGCCTATATTCCCAAATACAAGACGTTACTTATGTTTGTCTAATCAACTTCATCACAACCAGCCGTGCAAGCTGGCATTCATTTCACAGAGTTCCCGTGCTGTGTGGCGACTTATTTTCTCCAGTAATCGTCTCTTATTTAACTCTCAAAAACAACCAGTCCGCTCATAATAAATAACTCCATTTCGGCTACAGTTCATCTGAACCGCTTGCTGTGAAGCACAACGGACCCAAAAAGCAGACTGCACGCGTCTCCACTCGATCAAGCATGGCACTGGTTATACTTCTTTCAGTACGACGGTGTTGTGCGGTGCGGTGAGCATATAGACGATCTAAAAGCCCTCAAAGCCCCGAGGATGCATCTAGTTGTAGGCTTGTAGATTAACGCGCAACACGTTCGTACGGACAAAGTACAAACCCAGTTTTACCGTAATTCCTCCAACAGTCGTGCATGATTGGTTCTTTAGTTTACCGTATATGACAATCACACCAGCAAACTGGCTGAGGTAAGATTTTTAGAAGCCACAAATGACAGTATAAAAATAGAAAGGATTGTCCAGCCAATTTCACCAGCAACAACAACAATATAATAACAACAATATCAATAATAATAAATATTATTATAATAGTAATACTAATAGACCTGCAATAAAAAATATATATATACCGGTAATTATTTTTTGGGACGGATTACATTCATTTGGGGACGGTTCAATTTGTATTTTGGGACGGTCCCGGGACGTAGGTGAAAAAAGTTAGTCTGGAGCCCTGGACCCTTGGGGGTCCTCTATCCTACAGGGTCTGTCCTCTGTATATTTCCACAAGCCAGATCCAAGCTTGTGTCCAGACAGTGATGTGAATTAAACATGGAAACAGTGTCACACAGTCCATATTAACATAGTCATATATTTATCAATAAAAACGATATGATCTTATCAGAAGTTAGAGTTAGGCATAGTTTTACTGAGGTCAGGATTAGGGTTTGTGTTAGAGTTTGGTGGTCGATCCAAAGGGTGTTCGACCTAATGACATGTTACCGAGTGAATACCAACAGACCAACAGTATTTGGTCCCAAATTATTATATTTAACTTGATGCAATGTATTTTAATTTCATAACATGTATTTTATATTTACACTGGGTAATGTATTTTATTTAACATTATGTATTTCTCAGAAGACGACAATGAACGTAAGAAGGTGGAAGGAAATGGAGGAGGTTAGAGACTGGGTCAAAATCCAGTATTATTGAGACCGGGGGTCTCAGTTTAGTATGTGAAACGGCACATCATGACTCTGTCTGGACATCACTGTGATGTCAGGGGAACCACACTAACAGAATCCATTTAATGCCCATATATGGGGTACCCTGATGTCATCAATATTAAGCCCATATCTGACATGACTTCATGTGGGTTTGCCACTCTGACATCACACTCTGACTTCACTGTGATGTCAGTTGAACCACACTAACATAATCCCTTTTATGCCCATATATGGAGTTCCCTGATGTAATCAATATTAAGCCCACATCTAACAGGACTTCATATGGGAATTGCCATAATATATGGTGGCCACATCGGCCACATACTGTACCACACTAACGGAATCCATTATGGCCAAGACAGATGGCCAAGACAGCCCTTATCTGTGTGGCTGGTTCTACAGTCAGGAATCTCCATGTATGGGCAAAAAAGGGATTGTATGTATTATGTCAGATGTCATAGACACCATAGGACTTTCACATAACAAACCCATAACACTCCCTAATCAGGAGATAAGTGACCATCAGGTCGCATGTATACACTGCAAAAAGCAACCTCATGGTGGCGCTAGAAGCATGTTTGGGCTCTCACATCATATATCCATATACAGTATATGGATCTCCATATATGGGTACCAGGGGTCTCCATATATGGGTAACTGGTCCGATATACATCACTGGCCAGATGGCCAAGACAAGGTTCACCCTCGCCCATCAGGACGAGGTTGCGCCATGCCCTGAGGCATCTTACTAGTGTAGATATAGAGTTATAGAGTTTATAATGTGAATTCACCCTTTGTTTGCCTTCTGGTTGGTCCCTGACTGACCAACCAGGACGCTCTATCTGCCTTGTCCCGCCCTGGTTCCACCTTTTTTATGTTGAATTTGCTAAAACATAATTTTTTGAGAAATAAAAAAGATTTAAAAACATGCTGAGTCACTATACTGCCACTGAGCAGCTCCATTTTACTGAAACCAAGTTTGAAATGAGAATTGAATACACAGAATAACAATACAACGCAACTGAATTAAAATGGTAATGGATGGAGTGTCCCACCGAATGTCCCACAAAGACACAGCAACCAATGGGTGTGAAGAGGGGCGGGACAAAGGGTGAATTGTCTCGGTCAAAACCAGTGTATGGCTGAATGGTTTATGATTGCTTCTCTTTCTTACAGATGTTGAATTGGTGAAAGGTGACCTGACCAACCTGACTGACAGTTACAATCAGCTTCAGACTAGATTTGATCAGCTTCAGTCCAGTTATCAACAGTTGATCTCCCCATGCAACCCAGTCTCTCGAGACCCAGTCACTGAAGAAGACCGGAAGAAGAGGCTGTGTGGTCAGTGAGACATCAGTGTTTGTATTCTCTGTTACATCATGTTAATCATTTATCATTAATAGAACGGGTACACATTATAGTGTATTATTATTTTATGCTTTAACTATTGAAAAATAGCAGATATACAAGCTCGCAGCGCGGCACTCAGAGATTGTAGATCTGCTATTTTTGAAAAATCATGAAAATTAGAATTTTGACCCGATTCTATAATTGTCTTTTGAATCCTTCTAAGATTTTTTTAAAAAACCTATGTTTCTATGTCAGCAATCTGGCTAGCCATCATCAAAGAAAAGGTCCTTTTGGGGTCGTCCTTTTCACTTAAATGGAGCTCAGTTGGTCTGTTCCTGAGAGACTACTATGTCAGTGGTTCTCAAACCTTTTCACGTGAAGGACCCCCAACATAATATTCATTTGGCTACAGACCCCAATCTCAAAATATTTAGTTCCAGGGACCACCCAGAAGCAAAATTTGAGTTACAAGCGTTAGCTTTGAAAATACATATATTCAAAGGTTTGCACTCATTTTCACGACTTTTTCAAAAATAGCAGATCTACAAGCTCGAGTGCTGCGCTGTGAGCTTGTATATCTGCTATTTTTCACTGGTTAAAGCATTCAATAATTCTAGGCCTAAATGGGTTAATCTGAGCTTTTTGTTATTAGAGTCTGATGGTTTTACATGGGATGGTGGAGTCAGAGTGTGTTACTACCTCTCTAAATGGGAGACGAAAACCTGGGATGAAAGCAGAGAATTCTGTAGAGCCAGACAAGCTGACCTGATCATCATCAACAGCCAAGAGAAACAGGTGTGTGTGTGTGTGTGTGTGTGTGTGTGTGTGTGTGTGTGTGTGTGTGTGTGTGTGTGTGTGTGTGTGTGTGTGCGTGCGTGCGTGCATGTGCGTGTTATTGATTTTGACAGCAACTTTTGAGTAAAATTCCATTTAGATTTAGTCATATTTTTGTCATCTGAAAAGTTTTAGTCGACCAAATCTACAGTTATGCTTGTCAAATAAAATGTATTTTGGTGGGCCTTGATGGCATAGTAATGGCAGGTTTTACACTTGGTTGCGTGCTGAAAATGGCCGATCGATCTACAAGCTGTTGCAGATGCAGTGCGACCCGTTGTGACCTTGTAGATCTGCTACTTTCAGAGCGCAACAGCCAAGTGTCACCAAACATAAAATTAACGTATCTTTTAGTTCTACTGGATCTCTGGTGACTGATGCCATGTGTGTCTTGAATGATAGCAGGCTGTCCAGGACCACACCAAAGTTGGAACCGAAGTCACCAATGTCTTATCTATAAAAATAGATAGAAATGTATCTCTTGGTTGAGTGGGTAAGGTTTGGTTACCCACACGGCAGACCTGGGTTCAAATCCTGTGTTCTAGTTGAGACCTCTGTCTGGAGAAGACATGAAACTTGCTGATTGTAGCTTTAAGTAACCAGCAGCTTTTCTTCCAGGACCTTGTTGAGAGAGTTGTTCCCAGCAGCACCCAGGTGTGGATTGGTTTGAGTGGCAAAGAATATTCCTATAAATGGGTTGATGGAACACCTCTGACCTCACCAACGTAAGACTTTACCTTCATTTATTAGTCCCCCCAGGAATCCGTGGAGAAAAAGTTCTGATTCCGCGATGAACAATCCTGATTCTGCGGAGAGCAATTCTTGATTCCGCGGCTTGAAAGTTAATATTCCGCGGGCATTAAAAAACTACGTAAAATTACCAGTTATGAAGCAAACATATTTTTGTATGCGATAATGAAGTAGAAATGAACTTATGAAATGAGTTGCAATACCAAAACACTGTGAAACATTGTGGCTATGAAATAATCAACATCAATATTCTCTTTGTCCCTCTTGGGCAGATTTATTTGCAGCAAATGGGCATTCTACATCATTGGCACTTGTCTTTGAGTGGTAAATGCAGCAGTGCTTTCGCTTTCTCATTCCCTGAACAGTGGGATAAATAAAAAAGAACATTGTTGTAGCCTACTGTGTAGCACAGAACAGGACAGAGTAAACATTACTGCATATACAGTAAATGTAAACAATTAACATGCAGTTACAGCAATTAAATGCTGACAAAGAGCTAAACATTTCACCAAACTATGGGTGAAGGCTTAAGAACAGAACAAGTGCCTGAAGCTGACAGGCACTGTAATAATATTCAACTCTCCCATATAACATTTTATATTCTATTTTCAATAACAAAGTTATCCACTGTCCATCCAGTGAACATACAGTAGGAATCATTACTGCATACAGCAGGTATAAAATGTAAACATTCAGATCCCGCAATTAAATGCTGACAAAATGTGCAACCAGTAAAAACTATATACGGTACATTGCATATGTTTCATTTTCAACCTAACCCTCAACAAACAAAAACAAAGAAATCAGTCAAGTTCCTGGAGCTGACAGGCAGGGCTGTGTAATAATATTCAACTCTCCCATATAAAATGTTAAATACTGGCTTCAATAACAAATTGTAAACTATCCACTGTATCCAGTGGATGTCATGAGAAACATTACTGCATAAAGCAGATAAAATGTCAACATTCAGTTACAGCACTTAAATGCTGTCATAACAAGTGAAATCAGTCAAAACTATATACATTTCATTTCATTTTCAAAACACGATACATTGATTGTAAATATTTTGATTTGATTGATACAACTCGTGCAAAATAGCTTGCCTCCACCCTCATGTAATTCTGTGTAAGATTTAGCTCTATCAGCAGCTGTAATATTCCCCAGCTTACTCTGAGGGCTCGGACCCGGCCTCGTAGCCGGAGGTCGGAGAAATCGCTCCATTACACCGAGCGTCTTTCTCCCTATGTATTTTGTCAATATGTAAACAGTCAGACGACAGACGATGTTCCTAACTTCCTAGTTCCTAGTCCATTAAAAATCAGCACCATCCGCTCTGGTATCGTCACACAAGACACAGCACATGCAGCTACGGCAAACACAGCCATTTCCGTTTCCGTATCCGGCACGACGACCGGCTAGGCTGTGAGTCTTATCCGTCTATATGACCGCGACATCTAGCGGCCGGGATGAAAACTACATGTAAAATGTAATATTATGCACCTCGTCTTGACTATTCTGCGGACTGTTATGATAACCGCGGGAGGCTCTGATATCTGCGGAGAGCTTCGATTTACGTGAAAAATTCTGGGATCGTGGAATCACGGATTCCTGGGGGGACTAATTTATAATAACAATACACAGACAGTAAGGTACACACGCATGCACGCACGCACACACACACACACACACACACACACACACACACACACACACACACACACGCACACGCACACACACACACACACACACACACACACACACACACACACACACACACTTAGTTGGTATTCTATATTATCATTTGAGGTCAGGATTAAACACTGAAGACATGTTTTCATAATATGTTCATCCATAGTAACATGCCCCAAATAGACACTCTGGGGTTTGAGGGGTTAAAAAACTAAACATTTAGAGATCAAATAAATCGTTGTAAATGTATTGTAATGAATGACATGTTGTTTATTTCTACAGGTTCTGGGGGCCTCTGGAGCCCAGTGGTGTAGGAGACCCTGTCTGTGTTTACTATTATTATAATGGACGGTCTGCCAGAGGATGGAATGACGGTTCATTGTCTTACTCTGCCCGTTGGCTCTGTGAAAGAGTTGTTCAGTGAATTCCTCATGGTCACACTGTATCACCTCTGTAGTGAAACATGGATTAATATCATTGTTAATTAAACACGGAGGTCAAATAAATGTTTTACAGTGTTCAATTAATCATTGTTGTAACATTATTATTACCATAATTTTGATGTACATCAGTGGTTCTCTAAATGGGGTCTGGGGACCACCAGGGGTCCTTAGAGGGGGTTCCAGGGGGTCCCCAGCTAAATTGGTTAATACAGCCTCACAACTATTTTCACTTTATTTTGGATGTTAGTTGTTCAAAAATAGCAGATCCAAAATGTACAATTTGAGTCCATAGCAGCATTCCACCGATGATTGATTATTGATTGAATACTTTCTTAGCAGTTTGCACAGGAAAAGCACAAGACACACGTCAGATACAAGGTCTGCTAATAGAGTAACAAAGTCATGACGTGACTCGCTCATCCCCTGGTTCCAATGAAGTAATTCTCTATGGAGAATAACATTGAGTCATCTTAAAATCGTCTCATATAAGCATTGCGGTTCAAAAATAAACAAACAGTCTTTGCGATATTGTCGGCGAGGTGGCTCTGTGTGGTTTATGATAGTCAGTCACTCATATTTGATAAAGCCTGTTTCTAGCGAAAATGTAACTAATTTGGCGACAGAAACATTAGCGTTTTCTCACCATCAGTTGATTCTTCATATCCATACGAGTCAAACCGCTGAGATAATTTGTTTCTAATTGGAACACAGTTCTTATATGACGCGATATGAAAAAGGTCTATGGGAATTCAGAATGGGGGAAGAAAACCGCGAACCAGGTAGGATGTGTAAATTACGTCACACTTCACTACTCTATAGGATTTAAACCCAAGAAAGCACTATGGCTTGTTTACATTGGACCTTTGTACTCAATGTATTGAGAAATGCATGCAACTGTATTTGCTCAAATGGTAAATGTTTATAATTGTGAAACAGTCTGCCTTGAGTCACAAAGATCCCCTCTCTGAAAATAGTTTGTGCCAGGGAAGGCTTATTGTGATGTGATGTTTCATAATTAAACATCCCCCAGTTGCAAGTTATGAATTTCTGCAACAGGGTCATGCAGAGAATGTTAGAGAGACAGGGGCTGACATTTCTAAAAGGGCCTTTTGGTGAAAATATCACAAAATAGCAGACCTCCAAGCTCACAAGGTCGGTTATTTTCGGTGCTTGATACCACACTATATATATATATATATATATATATATATATATATATATATATATATGTTACAGTACGTTTGGGTAACTCAGAACGTTCATGGTAAGAGCGCTTGTTTTGTCGTTCACCACACACCAATCACCACCAGATGGCGACGACAGCCATTCACTAGACTAGGGGCTGACGTCACTCGTTTGCGACTCTCTTTCTTTATTTACTAGCCTAGCTCGGCAGTGTTTAGCCATTAGCTTACTATGCCTTACTCTAACCCTAACCCTAACCTTAACCTCAGTAAAACTATGCCTAACCCTAACCCTAACCCTAACCCTAACCTCCGTGGAGTGAGGCGCTATTATTCCTGCCGACGCTACGCTGTTGTGGCTCAAAGCGACCGCTTGTTCCGCCCCATGCCGCACGACGAGTGCTCCGTTTCTCGACCGTACTGTTTCTCTATCAAACCGTGACATCAAACATATAATTTTCCGAATGTCTGTCTGTCTGTCTGAGTGAGTGAGTGAGTGTCTGTCTGTCTGTCTGTCTGTCTGTCTGTCACAGCGTTTCTCCTCAGTGGCTGGAGCAATTGATCTGAAATCGCATCACCATTAGCATATGAACACACCTGACATAACTGTGAAGGCCGTTTATCACTTTCACAAATCATATGCTGTATATTAGCATTTTTATGGTGTATCTACTATCTATTCTGCATCTAGCATGAGGCATATCTATTCTGCATCTAGCATGAGGCAACATGTTTAACCAGCTCTGTGTGTGTGTGTGTGTGTGTGTGTGTGTGTGTGTGTGTGTGGGGGGGGGGGGGGGGGGGGGGGGGGGTACACAGTATCTCTGTAGCCATTAAACGAAACGGGTATTTCTTACATTGATGCTCCTACATATTATCATGCAAGCACCAGTTAAAGTTACTTTCCATCCCTCATGTACTGAGTGCACAGTGCACATCCCATAACACACACACTGCACATCTTTTCGGAGCTCATATCTTTGAACGGGTAAGGGCTAGTATATATAAACTATGCATAATCCAGTCAATGCTGGAGATGTGGCGTAACGCGTAACAGCATGGATTTCTACACAGAGAGGGCAGTTCTTTCAACATAAGATGCTGCATTCAAGTTCAGGAGAGTTTGGACGAGGCAATTCTGTTAATGAATTAATAAACCTTAGATCAGTGACATCATGAAGATGTACTCAACAAGCCAAAGAGTACATCGTCATGATGTCACAGATCACATGACCCCACAATCAATCCTCCAGTTCTAGGCAACACAGAAGGGTGGGACTTTTTTCCTATTTCCACACAACAACTCAAGGTATATTTAATCAGGCTTTTGAGACCCCAGACAGTTTTTAAGTTGCTTGATTCAGTATTTACATATTTGATATTGATTTTATCAGACACGCCCCCCTCCTATACAAACCCATTGTAACTTCAAACTCCATTTTAACCATGATAAATGGGTTGGTGACTCATACTGTCCTCCAAATACGTGAGCTGGACATGTTTTTACAATTACTTGTTTCATTTATTTTGTTATGATTATTTTGGAAAATAAATAAATGCAAGAAGAAATGTATAGTTACAGTTATTTTGACAGTGAAATATCACTTTGATGACATCAATGTTGGAAATGAGTGGTATTCCCCTTTAACCCTTCAATATAGACAATCAATGAGAGTTTGGTGTC
Source organism: Nannobrachium achirus (assembly GCF_963921795.1). Taxonomy (NCBI): domain Eukaryota; kingdom Metazoa; phylum Chordata; class Actinopteri; order Myctophiformes; family Myctophidae; genus Nannobrachium; species Nannobrachium achirus. Next base: position 65,963,263 of record NC_137818.1, on the reverse strand, counting down.
AAAGATTCACTTTTTTATTTAATACAAACATACACTAACAGTACATGCATACACAAAGAAAAAAATAATAATAATATTGATGGAGAAATGTGAGGACATCTTCCAAGGTGGACAGATGGGTTATTTTGAAAAGGAAATCATCATTAGACACAGTTTGGACAGGGACATCATTATCCAAAAATAGCAGATCTACAAGCTCACAAGGTGTTGCGTTGTGATTTTGTAGATTGTTACAACTTGGCCTTCAGTGGTGGATAAAGTACTCACATTTTCTACTTAAGTAAAAGTAGCAATACTGCATAGTATAAATACTCTGTTACAAGTAGAAGTCCATAATAAAAAACTTGACTTGATTAAAAGTGCAAAGTTTTGTCATCAAAATGTACTTACAGTATTAAAAGTAAAAGTACAAAATGTTTGAAAATAGCAGATCTACAAGCTCACAACGCATTGCATCGCAACACGTTGTGAGCTTGTAGATTGGCTATTTTCAAACAGCCTAGGTATGAAATAGGGCTAAAGTGGTTTATGTATGTTTTATAATATTATAATTTATATCTGCAAAGTAACTAGTAACTAAAGTTTTCAAATAAATGTAGTGGAGTAAAAGTACAATATTTGGATCCGAGATGTAGTGGAGACTGGAGAAGTAGAAGTAAAAGTAATGGAAATGGGAAATACTCAAGTAAAGTACAAATACTTTTACTTAAGTACAGTACTTAAGTAAAAGTACTTAGTTACTTTACATCACTGGATAGGGCTGCCTGTAACTGACAATGTACTGTAGCGCCTTTATTCATATGGAACCAAACAGACTCATACAGGCATCGATTTAAAGGCCATGAACACAGGAAGTAGAAAACACATGTGGTTTATTTAGTTGAAGGGCTGGGGGGCATTCCACTAAAGACAGGGAAATAATTATTATAGCCAGAAGATGGCGATGCCCATTGCCCACTAGGGCATAGCCTGGCACACTGTCCACAAGATGGTGGTGTAACACTGGTATATGTCAAGTCACATGACAATCTTCTGTAATGTGATTTGCAGCAGATTCTGATGACATCACTGAAACTCACCTTCACATGTCATCAGGTGAGGTTTTTAGTGCCTACAAGAAAAACTGCTCTGAGCAGGAAATGCCCAAATAAGGCATTTCCTGTGGACAGTCCCTTGAAAAGATAGATTACCCAGGGGGGGGGGGGAATTTAAAAGGTAAACAACTAAACAAGAGAAGTAGAACATACTAATAAAAATAAAATAATACATAATATATAAAAAGTTCCTGCTACTCCAGCGACAGTTCAGATATCGTCATTGTCGGGTGAAAATATTGTATGTCCAAAACCGTTAGTTTTGAATTTATAATTTTGAAAATTATTTAAACTAGTGAAAACAGCCGATCTACAAGCACACAACGCCTCGCACCGCGAGGCGTTGTGTGCTTGTAGATCTGTTGTTTTCACTACTTCTGTGCGACGACCTTGCATGATTTGCGAAAGAACGTACAAATTTGGAGATACGAGATTTCCAGCCGACAACGACGATATACTGTACTAGTGTAGTTGCTGCTCTTATACCACCATATTACTGGGGTTGGTGGGGGCCTGACAGTAGCTACAATCTAAAGCTACAATTGAAGGACTTTTAAGACCTTTTAATAACAAATTGCCCAATTTGTCAAATAGTACACAAACACAGGTAACATTGGGAAAATCTACAATCTCACAACGCCTTGCAGTGTGAGGCATTGTTGATCGACTATTTTCACAATGTTATCTGTGTGCTTATCAGGTTGGGTCTAAATATTATCGGAAGTCTCTGTGGGAAAAATGTATGGGCTTTTTATCTGTGGGCCCGCAAAAATGGCCACCACTGGTGATATCACCGAATATCTTGATATCGCTACAGTGCCAACAGTGTAATCAGTCACAATAACCACACCCTATACAGCAGGCTTCTGTTAATGTGATTTCTCAACCACTTTGGCTCTGTACTTAGGCTTCTCTTTTTTTCCCCCTCTACACTAAGCGTCTTTGCATAAAATAGCCGATCTACAAGCTCACAAGCTGAACATGGGGTCTTCAGACCCCTAGGGGGTCCTCAGAGTTACTACAGGGGGTCCGCCGAATCTTTGTGTGATGGGGAACAATGCCTTGTGCTGCAAGGAGTTGTGAGCTTGTAGACCGTCTATTTTCACTTCCCAAAAAAAAAATGCACAAAAAAAATCCAGTAATTTCACGAAGAAGAAAAAGTCAAAGAGGGACGCCCACTTGCCTACTGGTCCAGCATACCACATAGGCATGGATGCCTGGCGGCGTCGCCGGTTCAATTCCCGATTCGGACAACCTTTGCCGTGTGTCACTCCCCATCTCTCCCCCTCACCATTTCCTGTCAGTCTAATGTCCTGTCAATAAGGCATAAAAAGCCCCAAAACAAATCTTTAAAAAGAAAAAGTCAAAGAAATTCCATAAATTAGAAAACAAGTAGAAGAAGAAGTAGTGAAAATAGCCGATCTGCAAGCTCATAACGCGGTGTGAAGCGGCGCGTTGTGAACTTGTAGATCTGCTATTTTCACTAGGTATATAAGCAAATGTCTAATTTCTCTTCTGGGTCCTGAGCTAAAGAGTTTGGGAATCACTGATCTATGTAGACCTATCTATGTGAAAAGATTAACCTGTGCCACAATTTGATACAATAATGTAGTGGGGGTCCTTGCTTCATCTCTCGTGCAGCTAGGGGTCCTTGAAAAACGTTTGAAGACCTCTGCTCTAGAATATACTTTCTAGCATGCCCATGCAGGCCTTTATCAGGCCAAAGCCTTTTTTTATACAATTATTTTTATTTAAATACATGCGTTGAGAATCTATTTTCATGATTTTGGAAATAGGGCTTAAGTGAATAATTATGAGTGTAGCATATCTGTATATAGGTCTCCCTCCCTCCCTCCCTCACGCACGCACGCATTCTAAGATAAAAACGTCATTGTAATTGTTCATTATTTTATCTAGCAGAATGTGCTTCTGTGGAAAAGGGTGTGTACTGTATGTGTGTGTGTGTGTGTGTGTGTGTGTGTGTGTGTGCGTGTGTGCGTGCGTGCGTGCGTGCGTGCGTGCGTGCGTGCGTGTGTGTGTGTGTGTGCGCCTGTGCTTGCGTGCGTGCGCCTGTGCGTTTGTGTAGTGTGTGCGTGCGAGTGGTTGTGTTTGCTCACGTCGTAAGTGTTATTAAGTGTTCACATGCCCTTTGTCCTGTGGCTGTCAGTGCGTTTGTTCTCTGGAACGCCGCCTTTAATCATGATTGATAAGACTTTGATGATTTCCCTCTGCAGGGCTTTTATAGAGCCTGTTCTTTACCTTGCCGTCGCTAATATCATTAATAATTGTTGTCAGTAATATTAGTGTCAGACACCAACAATTCCCTTAACCCATTAAAGGGACTGATAAGAAATAATTTTCTTCTGTCGGGCTTTGCTTTTATAGGGTCTACTCTGTACTTTACCTTTCTGTCGTGAATGATCAATTGCTGTCAGTAATGTTGGCGTCAGTGAATTCCCTTAACCCTGTGTTTCACAAACTTTCCCCTTAAAGGAGTAGTTCACCCCCAAAATGATTGTTTTTCTATTGATTACTTATGCCATGGAGACTTGAGTTCAATAATATTTTTTAGTTTTTTGTCACATTCCTAAGAAGGAAAAAAAAAAGATTATAGTAAATTTACTCACATTGATTCCGGATGGGGACACAAATGCACTCCGGTCCCCAATCCGGAATCAATGGGGGCACATTTATTGCAATTAAAATGTTGTCTTAGGAATGCGACAAAAATCTAAAAATATTTATTGAACTCAAGTCTCCATGGCATGGCATGAGTAATCAATAGGAAAAAAAAGTCATTTTGGGGGTGAACTACTCCTTTAACTCTGACAGTGTACAAATGGAACCAAATGAACCCTGACGGGTTCATTTGGTTCCATTTGTACAGTATCAGAGTCAATTTCTGTCAGAAATACATTAAACAGAAGGAAATCCCTTAGTTGGGTTGTAAGGGGGGGGGGGGGGGCTTGTAAAATTGTGGGGGTACAATTCAACTGTCTGAGTCGTAAATCATTGCTGTCTTGTATTTCCAAAACCGTTTTTTTTATTATTAAATTATTTTAAACTCACAAAATATCGTAATGCATTGTGAGCTTGCCTTTTTCACTAATTTTGTGCAACACCCTCGTATGATGATGAAGTTCTTTCACTGTACAATGGTGTTCATGTTTAAACACTAGTTCTGAATGAAAGCAATAAAATGCACTTTGCACCCTCGCTGCCAAGCAGTGTCAGGTACTGTACTCTAAGTGGAGGCGGGACAACGTCAGACACATTTACAGGACATACACACACACTACAAAACAGACTAACACACATTACAGTAACAGACATGGGCACATGGTGTGAAGAGACGACAGCACAACAGCGAAGGCATCTCCATTTTGACACGACACAGAGGAACTAAAACATCCAGCTTATTGTAAGGTATGTTTTTTTTTATTTTATTATTATTATACTACAGTTATAGCTAATACGCCTGTGGCAATACTTGCCAAATCGCAATTATTTGGGTTAATCGCTATTATTTTGCATAGGCCAAAAAGTCCTAAACGTTTCCATGTTGACAAAGGTATATTTCAAAACATTTTCTAATTAAAATACCCAATCTACAAGCTCACAATGTGCTACGATGCAACACTGCATGGGAGCTTGTCTACTATTTCCACTATTTTGCCACACATTTTGAGTATAAAATATTAAATATGGCATATTTTGGCCACAATAAATTATTTATTTTGATTATTGGCATCACTCATTGTCATTTCTTTCTGTAGGCCTATTCAAGTTATTGTCATATATGCCCTGTGTAACTTTTGTTGACAAAGCCCTGTAAGCCCATAATCGTTAATCGCAATTATTTGTATGACAATTAATCGTCAAGTAAAGTGTCATAATCGTGACAGCCGTTTACGACCACTTTTGCCGCTCACTCACTCGCTTGCTGGCTCACTCACTCAACTACAGGTGGCAGATGTGTTGGGCAGATTTGATACACACTCAAAGGATTCATCTGTTGTGTATTGAGACCAAGTGTTCCCAAACCTTTCAGGCTGTGAAAAGCAGCCTGAAAATCACACACCCCACACTGACAAGCAATTGGAATTGAGTTGTGAGCTTGTAGATTGTATGTTTTGTATTTATTTGTTTTAATTGCCTCTTTCTTAGGTAATATTTTACATTAGTGGCGTTTACATAAAGCCTCTTAATGCGCAATAAGGCTTATTCGTTTTATTTTTATTTTTATGGAAACACTTCAAAATTCGAATAAACATTCATTACCCGCAAAAAGAGGAGGTGGATTTTGAGGCTTTATCGAATAAACTAAATGCGCATTTGTGAATGGAAACGGGTCACACAATAAATGTGAATAGATTATGACGTTCTGGTTCCATATCGTCCTCCAATTTAGCACTTTCCCCTGCCACTTGACGTCCATTGTATGGCGTTTATAGCCTACAAAACAAACTTGTTGTTTGATACACGCGTAGTGACACGGACCGTGCGTAAATTCCTCCCGTTTTCACCTCCGGAGTCCGGAGTCAAGCCATCCGTGGCTAACCCTTCCTCATGACACGGTGTTGGGTGCCAAAACTAAAGCTGGTTGCACACTGCACTGCGTTTTCTCGTTGCGTTTTGGAAATCCGAAATCCTCTAAAGCATTTTTCAGGCCAAGGAGAGAGAGAGAAGCAAATGACCCAGTGGTGACAGTTGCGAAAATCGAAAAAAATCGACCCTGGTCCGAAAATAAATACTAAACGGGCAGCAGTGTGCAAACGTGATTGACATAACGTGAGGTTGATTTTTTTATTCACGCGCTCCGAAATTCACTCCGATATTCGGCCCGAAAAGTGGCCGATCTACAAGCTCACAGCAGCTCATCCGCGTCTCCGCGCCGCGTTGTGAGCTTGCAGATCAGCCCCCTTCCAGAGGACGCTGAAACGTGGAAACTTGCAGGATGAGTGTGCACTGTGCAGTGATCGAGACACAGCAGGCAGACGTGCAGTGCCCACGTCTCGGTTCGGTCTAAAAAAATCAGCCCGATCAACTCATGCGACCGTCGAATGACACCCGCAAATAGAAACATGCTAAATTCGTTTTTTCTTAATGGGAATTTATGTTAATGTGCTTCCTATTTTCGAATAAGCTTATGGAAACATGGCTAATGACTAACACATTTTTCTTGAATAGTTTGTTTGTTACTTTTGATGTAGTAATGGTCTTATTAGTAAATTATTAATTTCATTTTTGTGCAGATACCCTGTACACACTAATAATGTATGTTGGTTTGCTAATTGTTGAGTGAAAAAACAATGTTGCACATTAAGCTAATCATCTGGGGACTAGGGATGGGACGATATGAAAATTTCATTTCACGATTATTATGACCAAAGGAATCACGATTTACGGTATTATCGCGATAATCAAAATCCCCAACATCCATTATCCTGGGGCGGAACATTTGCCAAAAAATAGCAGATCTACAAGCTCACAGCTTGTAGATCGGCTATTTTTGGGCAAAGCGATTTGGTAGTGAGTGAAAAAAAGACTGTATCAAGTACGTATATATGGTTTTAAATGGTACCGGATATGCAGCTCTGCAAATAAAAGGTGAATTGATCCCAGTGCATGACGGAGGACGATCTCACGATATATTAAATCTCCACGATACGATTATCATGACTGCTTTTTATCACGATAAACGATAATATCGCTTATCGTCCCATCCCTACTGGGGACCCCCTCAAAATCATTTGGGGTCCCGACCCCCAGTTTGGGAACCATTGATTTAGAGTAGATCTATCCATATATATATATATATGTTACAGTATGTTTGGGTAACTCAGGACGTTCTATGTAAGAGCGCTTGTTTTGTCGTTCACCACACACCAATCACCACCAGGTGGCGACGACAGCCATTCACTAGTGAAGGCGCTGACGTCACTCGTTTGCGACTCTATTTGCGACTTTATTTACTAGCCTAGCCTAGCCTAGCCTAGCCTAGCCTAGCTTAGCCATTAGCTCCATTGTATTCACTTGGACAGGGCGTTTATCGTGGGCTTGCCCAGGCCGTAACGATTGCATTCATCACGGCTTCGTAACTCGCGCGGCGCTCCGCCGGCCGCGCGGCCCTGGCCCGCTCTTCGCGGCCACTCGCACCTGCGGTGCTCGGGGGCGAAGAGCAGGACCAAGGTCCGCTGGCCTTCGCGCCGCTTGCAATGTCGTGGACAATCGAGCGGCTCCGCCTGGAGGACGTTGTTGTGGCGAGCGCTTGTTCCGCCCCGTGCTGCACGGCGAGTGCTCCGTTTCTCGACCGTCCTGTTTCTCTAACAAACCGTGACATATATATATATATATATATATATATATATATATATTTATTTTTATTTTTATAGACATAGACCTTTTCAGATGGGGGTTCGTGGCCAAATATATAATCAGTTTGGGGGTCCTTGGCACAGCTATTATAGGAAGCCGCTCAATTTGGAGAAGGTGTTGTTTCCTATAGGCCTACCCATGAATGTTGTCTGCTGTGTTTGACAATATGCCAACAGTATTGTGTGTAACAATGTTCTGCCCTACATGCACTATGTAACTGGTTGTTTTCCTTATTATATGACTGCACTGGCATTGTTTATGTCCTTTGTACAAGGCATTCTTGTACTTGAACTTCTCTTTATGTGGACATATAAATAAACATTTTGTGTGTGTGTGTGTGTGTGTGTGTGTGTGTGTGTGTGTGTGTGTGTGTGTGTGTGTGTGTGTGTGTGTGTGTGTGTTGTTTGTGTGCGCACGCGTGTGCGTGCGAGCTCATGTGCAAACATGCCAAATTGGCGAAATGTTTTGATTATCATACTCCAGAGCTTCCGTGTCACTTTCATGCAAATAAAGTTTCTTTGCACGCCACTTCGCTTGAACATGGCCATTTCCCACTCGCCTCCGTAAGATCTAGTTAATATTCAACGAGTCAGCTTTGTGAGTCATAGAAATATTGCACAAAGTCAATAATGATATTGATAAGTTAATAAGTTATTAATTCAAATATGAATGCTTTCATCAGTGCACTCTTGCTGCGCACAGCGAGAGTGAGAGAGCAACTGTTGGACATTATCTTGTCAGCTTTTAATTTTGCACATTTTAGAGCAGTGGCTGCGAAACTAGTGGTCTGGAGCAAATTATTTTGGGGGGTCCCCAGAAGATTAGCTTAATGTGCAATATTATTTCCTCAATCAACAGTAAGCAAACCAACATACAGTATAAGTGTATATCGTCACTGTCCGGCAGAAACCTCGTATCTCCAAGTTTCAAATTTGTATGTTTTTTCGTAACGTAAAGCCCTGCCTCATCATACAAGGTGTCGCACAAGACTGGTGAAAATAGCAGATCTACAAGCACACACCGCCTCGCAATGTTAAATCACTTTCCAAACGATAAATACAAAACAAACTGTTTTGGACATAAAAGGTTTCCACCAACCCGACAACGATGATATACTGGTATCTGCACATTTTTATTTCATGCATGTGTGTAGTTTGTTCTGATCTATTTTAATGACTCTAACCAACAGATGAGTCAGAGTGAGGCGAGAGAGGAGGAGGAGGATACTGGCTAACAGCAACTCCAACAGACTGGTGACTCCAGCAGCAGCGGTGTGTCTATGGAGAGTCATCAGTCTAAAGAACGGGGTCCTTGCTTCAGCAATGATCCTGGACCTCCAGACACAAAGTATGTGAATCCTCCTATACAATATACACAACACTAACATAACATGTCTGTGAACTTGATAACGTTTTCCCCCAAGCCCCCAGAACGGCTTGTAAACATTGAAGCGGCCGCCCTACTGGCCAAAGCTGGAATTTCAGGCGGGGTGAAACATACATGCAGGAGCATAAGAGCGCGCCGCTGGGGTCGACAATAGGGTTCAATGGACGTCGACGTCGTTCGTGACGTCATTACGTCTCGACGTCAAATATTTTGGCCACTAGGTAGTGGCCAATTTCCCCCAGAATGCACCTGGATTAGCTACTTCCACATGCTTCAAAACGCCACTGAGCACTTGCATTGAAATGATAGCTGGGGGCGGGGCCGGTCCGCTATCTATTATATATATATACTCTATGGTTTCCCCCCTTGAAGTGCAGCGGCCTAATTATCACGTTCACAGACCTGTTAAATGTTAACCATGGTAACTGATAGGCCGGGAGTGAGCCATGATGCCTCGCGGAATATTAGCCTACATTCGACGAATTCCGGTGCCCATTGAATTGTATTCATCTTGGCTGCAGAAACATGGATAGGCCTATGTCTCTGCTTCTTTTCCCATATCACGTGTTTGGTCAAAACAGCCTGTTTTCTACGGACCATAACTTACACACGAATCATCGTAGGTCCGGGCACCTACTGTAGGCTGCTGCTGATGCAGCCTGACAGCACGTTGCGGGATCGAATCCATTGCTGTGCGTCACTCCCCATCTCTCTCTCCCCATTTCCTGTCAGACTAGGCCTACTATCTAAATAAAGGGATAAAAAAAGGAAGGGACCATTTGATTAGACACGTGCAACCACTTCTTACCCTAACTCGGGTGCCTATCCGACAGTAGAACAGTCTCTGACTGGTGTTCTTAAACATAACCTCGGTAAACTATGCCTAAACCATACATGGGCAACTGGCAGCCCAGGGGCCACATGCGGCACTCACCATCATCTAATGCGGCCGGCAGGTTAATATGGGAACATGGGAATAAAGAATTAACTGATTTCAGTTGTTACAATTCCAAACATGCAAACATGAACCACTTTAATTACTTTAATTACAGTTTATATTAGTAGCTTAATGACTAGTATTACATTTTGATTGTTTATTTTTTCATGTCCAATGTATTTGTATTTAAGTTCATAAAGTATAACTGAATGCACTTGACATTAAATACAAATGTTTTCAACTTTTTATGAATCAAATTAAAAAATATCAAAAGGATATTCAGGATTGCAAGTAAAAACTAGGTAAAACTGAAGGTCTACTGCAAGCTCAAAACACGTCGCACGCATTTTGTTCTTGTAGATCGGCTATTTTTACATAAAAAGAATTCTGCCTATTTTTATGATTCCAGAAGTCTTTACCACAGACCAGAGTCTCCAACAGCCAGCTCTGTGTCTATGAAAAGTGACGGGTCTAGATGTGAACCTCCTCGCTTCAGTAATGAATCTGGACCTCCACAGACAACGTATGTAATCTTTCTAAATTACATGTGCAAATTACAAAGAAATAAGACATAGAACTCTATCTTACACCTTTCACCAAGCGGCACAAAGCAAAGTAATATAATTGACGTGTGACTACTGACTGACTGATATATATATATGTGTGTGTGTGTGTGTGTGTGTGTGTGTGTGTGTGTGTGTGTGCGTGTGTGTGTGTGTGTGTGTGTGTGTGTGTGTGTGTGTGTGTGTGTGTGTGTGTGTGTGTGTGTGTGTGTGTGTGGAAACAAAGGAAAAATGAGCGAGTCACACTTGACGCAAATGAATTCCGTCTTACCATTTGAATTTTCCTCATTCAGGTCAATGGGGAAAATGTATTCACTAATAAATAATGGCCATGTATGGAGATCTCTGTGTCACTCCCTTTCATGCCCATATATGGAGATCCCTGATGTCATCAATATTAAGCCCATATCTTGGAATGCCCATATATGGACATACTGGTTGAATCGGCATTTCCCTTTTGGCTTCCTTGTCAGTCTCAAGTGGTCTATGGCGTCAGACATCTATGATGACGTCATGACATCTACAGTATGATCTATGATGTTAGGCCCCCAAACTGTGAAATAAACTCCCTGTCGCACTTAGAACTACAGACTCACTCCCTAGCTTCAGCCGTGGTCTGAAGCCTCACCTTTTCAGACTCCAATTTAGCCCATAGCACTTACCGTCGCTCTGGATTAAGAGTGTCTACTACATTCCTAAATTGTAAATTGTCAGTCTATTTTTGGGAAAGGTTTAAAGGTACACTATAGGTCAGTGTTTCTCAACCACTGTGCCTGGGGACCTTTGGTGTGCCCCAGAAGGGTTAAGGGTGCCCCTTGAAACTGCTTGAAAGCCAGTATTGTATTTATCATTTTAAAAATGATTTAAACTAGTGAAAACAGCCGATCTACAAGCACACAACGCCTCGCGGTGCGAGGCGTTGTGTGCTTGTAGATCTGCTGTTTTCACTACTGTTGTGCGACGGCCTTGTATGATGAAGCAGGGCTTTACTTTGCGAGGAAACGTACACATTTGAAACTTGGAGATACACGGTTTCTTCCCGACAGTGACGATATTTACACCTCCGTATTATGTTTCAATGTATTAGGATTCTTGGGACATGAAAAGTGTGACCATGCAGAAAAAAGGTTGAGAAACTAAAGCTATAGGTAACTGTAACACTATTTGTAATATATGTATATACATTTTTATCAGCCAGGCCGGGCAATTTGACATATGGCATATATGGCCCAAGTGTGTGCCACCAAAACTGTGGGAGGAGTAGCAAGGCAAAATAAAGTTGATCTGGAAAGGATGGAAGAAGAAAGTACTACACAGGGGTGTAGTTGTCCCGATTTAAAATGAAGCTTTACTTTATAGTTCCTGTCGCTAGTTTAAAGCCTTGTTTCAATCACTATGATATGCGTTTTGTGAAAATACGGTCCAATTTATGTTATATTTGATGATATATGCTGTAGGAGGGGCTTGTGATCATAGGCTTGTGATGATTTTTCTTTGTGTGCTTTATTTTCGGCAAGCTCAGGACAATGTTCCATGTATTCCTGTGGTTGCATGTGACCGTTGGCAGCCAATAGCATTCCTTGGGTACCATTAAAACAATGATGGCGACACTCATACAAGGGCAAAAAAAAGATTCATTTGCGCAGCATAGAAACCAATGGCTTTCCACTGTCCATATTGTTTTTACAGTCTATGGTACTATAGTGTGGTTGCCCTAACAGGGCAACCACACAAAAAAGGGGACATTTACTCGCGACCCACAAAAATGGGTCCAGGACCCCCAAATGGGGCCCGAACCATTATTTGGGAAACAAACAGTGACTTGAAGATGTTTGCAAGACTGCTGAGATCTACCAGACGGTGAAGTCCACGCACTGCATGTATGACCTCTTTTATAAAACTTGAATGAACTGACTTTTTTCTTGTTGTTTTTCATGATTCCAGAAGTCTTTACCACCGACCAGAGTCTCCAACTGCCAGCTGTGTGTCTATGAAAAGTGACGGGTCTAGATGTGAACCTCCTGGCTTCAGTATTGAACCTGGACCTCCACACACAACGTATGTGAATCCTCCAAACAATATCCACAACACTGTAACCATGAGCAAATTACAAAGAAATACGACATAGGGCTCCCGGCTCTTACACCTCTCGCCAAGCAGCACAAAGTCTAGCCAAGGAGCAGCAGAGCCAACATAACAGGGTAGACACTTGATCAGAGGACAAATAAGCATTAATGAACAAATAAAATAAGTCTTGCTGTGGAGTGAGGTGTGAATATGTGCAAGCACATCACAAGGCACAATAGAAATCATGTCCAGAATGCACCAAATGTCACCATTTTGGAAACAGTTTACAGAGGATCATTCACCAACAACATGTAGGTGACTCACACCTTCAGCGCTTATTGTTTCCTGAACATCAGTTAAAATAATAAAAATAAAACTATGATTGTGTGTGCAGCAGCCATGCAAAGGAACTACATTATCTCAACCCCACGATAATGACACTCATTCAGGAGACTGCAATGTCTGTGTGACTGAAACATGAATGCAGCTACATTGAAAACTGTTCATAAATCAATCCAAGTTGTTTATTTAAATCAGGGGGGGGCAACTTTCTCACACATGTGATCTACTTAGATGTTTTGCACCATGTTTGTTTCTACCATGGACCAGACACTGAAAACCATAATTGTATATTGTATAATAATGTAGACACATTATTTTGATGATTCCAGAAGTCTTTACCATAGACCAGAGTCTCCAATAGCCAGCTGTGTGTCTATGAAGAGTGGCAGATCTAGATGTGAACCTCCTGGCTTCAATGAACCTGGACCTCCACACACAACGTATGTGAATCCTCCTAACACTATCCACAACACTGTAATCTTTCTAAATTACATGTGCAAATCACTAATAAATAAGACATCGATCTTACTAGCCTGGCATGGCCAGACTAATATCACTGAGTAGATATTAAAATTATGTGTCTGGTGATAATGCTGCCCCATATTTGCATACTGGGCCCTGATTGGTCCCTCACAACTTCAGAGGGAGTGAAATCAAATCACAACTGAGCGGTACCAGACCAAATCTGCAGAGGGCAATGTTTTTTTTTTTCTTCTTCCTTTTTTTCTTTTGCAATGGCAGATTTGTCTGGTTTCCAGGCTATTATCTCGCACCTCTCGCCAAGCAGCTCAACTGTGACTGACTGAAAGGCTGGCTGACTGATTGAACACTTCAAAAGGATAAAATAACAACAAAGCCAGAAGGCTAGTTTCCATTATGGTCCTTTTTGACAATATGAATACTAAGCATAAGATGACAGATAACACATATCTGCTGGTGTGTGTCTGGCACAGCTGGACAGCATGCAGGCTGGCATTAGTGATTGGTTAGTGGTTCATTGTTCAGACATAATAGAAATCATGGCCAGAATGCACCAAATGTCATTTTGCAACATTTGTCCAACATTCTGGACATCATTTACAAGGAACATTCACCTAGGACCTAGTAAATCACACCTTCAGCGCACACTTGAGCAGCAGTAAAAAAAAACAAATACATAAATTAATTAATAAAATAAAAAATAAAATAAAAAAACATTTAACTAAAAAAGTGATTTTGTGTGCAGCAGCCATGCAAAGGCACCACATTTATCTGAACCCCACGAGAGTGACTCTCAGTCAAGAGACTGCAGTGGTTGACTGAAACATGAATGTTAATACATTGGAAACGGTTCACAACTTCTTTATTTAAGAAGTAAGTTAGTACAGCCATGAACCAGCCCACAATTAGCCCTGCTAATCGGGCTCAGTCCATTGGCACGACGGTTTGTGCGTTGGTCTGGCGAGTGCATCACTACAATCTGGCGTAGTCGGCAGGACGAGGACCGTGATATCCTTGCGTGAGGGACATGAGGGATGTTGTGCTCCAAAGATTGGGGTGGGTGTTTGTAGCCCCCATAGTTATTACAGCCATGTAACAGCAACAGCCCTGCTCATTGGGCTCAGCCATATTTGTGTGTTGGTCTGGCGAGTGGGAGCCCTGGGTTCAATCCCTGCTTCCGCTCATCACAACACATACAATGTACACAACACTAGAACATGACAAAGTGATGCTAAAAGTGGTGTGCAAACCATAGACAAATAAGACGTACACTTGTGGCCAAGCGGCACAAAGTGCAGTGCCATTGCTTTAAAACAGATCTTGTCATTGCCATGTTAAACATATCTTGAAAGAACTGACCTTTTCATTAACTGTTCTCGATAATTGTGAACACAGTCTTATTCTATGATTTCAGAAGTCACAGGCCAGAGTCTCCAACACCCAGCTGTACGTCTATGAAGATTGGCCGGTCTAAAGGAAGGCCTCCTCGCATCAGAAATGAACCTGGACATCCACACACAACGTATGTCCTCTACAGTAGTGGTCCTTGGGGAGTTCCAGGGGGTCTCCATCGAAATGTCTTAATACAGCTAGCTCACAATCATTTCAACCACTTCATCCATATTGTATACGTTGGCTAATCAAAAAGCGTCACTTAGGGTGCTGCACTTTTACATCTATTTTGTTTAAGTTACTTGAGCAGCAGTTTAAAAAAAGGGGAAAAAAGAAGGAAAAACATTTAACTAAAAAATTGATTTTGTACAAAGGCACCACATTTATCTGAACCCCACGAGAGTGACACTCAGTCAAGAGACTGCAATGTCTGGTTGAAACATGAATGTAAATACATTGGAAACGGTTCACAAATCAATCCAACTTCTTTATTTAAACCAGGGGTGAGCAACCTAACCTTATCTACTCGGATGTCTTGCGCCATGTTTGTTTATACCATCACCAGACATTGAAACCATATTTATGCCTGATACTTGTATTTTGTGACACAAAACATCAGAAACAAATGAACTTTTTTCATTATCTTTGAAGGTTGCTGACCGCTCCTACATCTCACTTTGTATGTCCGTCGAAGGACGTTTAATGAAATCAACTCATAAAAGGCACCACTCACTTCACACTGGGTGTGGATTTTTTTTCTTGTGATTTATGATTCCAGAAGTCTTTACCATGGACGAGAGTCTCCAACACCCATCTGCGTGTCTATGAAGAGTGACGGATCTAAAGCAACACCTCTCTACTTCAGTAACCAGTAAGACTCCCTAAATCGGGAAGCATAGACAAACTTTAGAAGGCAATGGTAACCAATCAGGAGAGAATATGGGAAATGGGACAGATCCATGTTGATGACATGACTTTAGAGATACTGTGTACCGCTTTGCGTGATTTTAGGGCAAAATCTGTTGGAGCAGTGTCCAAAAATGTGTCTTCCAAGAATCGGCCTCATGGTGGCGCTAGAAGAGAGTCATTTGAGAAATGAGGAGATATGAGTAGGGGAAAAGTGTGACGTGATGGACAGAATGACTGACTGACGGACAGACAGCCGGTGGAGGTTTTGATAGTAACTGCGACCTGACGGTCGCAATGAACCTGGACCTCCACACACAGAGTACTGTGAATCCTCCTACAGTGTGTAGCCCCCATAGTTAGTACAGCCATGAACCAGCCCACAACAGCCCTGCTAATCGGGCTCAGCCCATTGACACAACGGTTTGTGCGTTGGTCTGGCGAGTGGGAGCCCCGGGTTCAATCCCCGCTTCAGGACGAGGAGCGATGTCCATGCGTGAGGGTCATGAGGGATGTCGTCTGCGGCGTGATCCGCAAGGACGTGCTCCAAAGATCGGTGGGTGATTGTAGCCCCCATAGTTAGTACAGCCATGAACCAGCCCACAACATGCTCTGGATTTGTGCGTTGGTCTGGCGAGTGGGAGCCCCAGGTTCAATCCCTGCTTCCGCTCATCACAACACATACAAAGTACACAACACTTGAACATGACAAAGTGATGCTAAAAGTGGTGTGCAAAGTCCACAGATGAATAAGACGTACACCTGTGGCCAAAGTGCAGTGCAAGTGCCATTGCTTTAAAACAGAGCTTGTCATTGCCATGTTAAACATATATTGAAAGAACTGACCTTTTCATTAACTGCAGTTAAAGAAAAAAAAGATTTAGCTAAAATTGTGATTTTGTGTGCAGCAGCCATGCAAAGGCACCACATTTATCTGAACCCCACGAGAGTGTCTGGTTGACTAAAACATGAATGTAGATACATTGGAAACGGCTCACAAATCAATCTAACTTCTTTATTTAAACCAGGGGTGAGCAACCTAACCTCATCTACTCGGATGTCTTGCACCATTGTGTCTACCATCACCAGACATTGAAACCATATTTATGTCTGATACTTGTATTTTGTGACACAAAACATCAGAAACAAATGGACTTTTTTCATTATCTTTGAAGGTTGCTAACCGCTCCTACATCTGGCTTTGTATGTCCGTCGTGGGACGTTTAATGAAATTTAACTCATAAAAGGCACCACTCACTTCACACTGGGTGTGGATTTTTTTTCTTGTGTTTTATGATTCCAGAAGTCTTTACCACGGACGAGAGTCTCCAACACCCAGCTGCGTGTCTATGAAGAGTGACGGATCTAAAGCAACACCTCTCTACTTCAGTAACCAGTAAGACTCCCTAAATCGGGAAGCATAGACAAACTTTAGAAGGCAATGGTAACCAATCAGGAGAGAATATGGGAAATGGGACAGATCCATGTTGATGACATGACTTTAGAGATACTGGCCCTCATTTATCAACGTGGTGCAGATCAAAATTTGGGTGTACACCGAAATTTAGGGAAGTCTCGACATTTATCATTTCAACTTGACTTTGACGTTGGCGTAGGGTAGGATCAAATCTCACGTCAAGTCCTGAGGTGGTGTAGGATTCATCCTACACCACTTTGTTCCATTGTAGACATGTGGAGCAGCATTGTCTAACTATTTGACAGGCAATGGACACATGTATCCACTCGAAAATGTATATCCAACACAATAATAAATAATCCTGTGAAAATATAACATTTTATAAAAGCATATTATAGCCAGCTACATCATGGACATGCACGCCGATTTTATTTCCAAGTTACAATGACAAGCAATTAAAATCTAGCAATATGGAAGCAATCTACTGTTAAGTGCTTTCTAAATCTTAAGATTGCAGATCTGGCTCAGAACACGCGAATATATAGCCTACGAACGCATGCGAGAGCATTTTCGGGACCAGCGCGGCGCCGCTGTGATCTTACATTACCGTGAGGCGTGAGCCTCCAATTTATACAGTGACGCGAGTCCTTTTAAATATGGATAAAACCCGAAGGTCCAAACCTGGCTGTGCCCAGCCCAGCGCACGCACGCTGCGGATGATTTATTTGGGGGTCCACGACTCCACGGCCCACCAGGGAGAAGACCAGCCCGTGCGGGAACGGTACATGATTGCAAGTTCAAGCACTCAAACGCGCATTGTGCTCGTCGTCGAAATTGGGTTACATTTATATCCAAAACTGTGGGGTCTCTCAATTTATACAGTACAGTACTGTAGTAGGCCTACACTATGCTGGAGTTAATGATGAAACCCGACGTGGTGAGCCTGTGACATTCTTTTCGTGGACCGTGAGGTATCCAACTTTTATACAAGTTATGTATTAAGGATAAAACCCACCCGACGCTTCAAACCTTCAGCTTATAACTGCCTCCTTGTCAGTATCTCTCAGTAACATCGCATGCACGGCATCCCGTGGTTTCGGGAATACATGATTTTGCTTTCTTTTTCTTTTTTTGTAACCACTCAAACGCGCACTGCGCCGTCGCCGATATTGGGTTAAATTAATATATTCCATTCGTGACAATGACTGGTGTGGTGTCACTCATGTAGGCTGCAAGCTTACTATACAAAATACATGATAATAATGGTTCCACAGTGAACCAAAATGCTGCTGGGCTTGGTGGTGTGTGCGTGCGTGCGTGCATGCCTGCATGTGTGCGTGGTCTGTGTGGGACGCACATGAGAGTGAACTTGAAGCCTGGAGTAAACTCTCTTCTATTGGCTTTCCTTTCGTTGCTAGGTCGTATTCGGGTTGTTCTAGTCGTAAAAACGGGGCGTTTCGAGAATAATTAAGGGCGTGTTATTTAAATTTCAGCCTGCGCATTTATCAAAGCTGGGATCAAATGTACGCCAGGTGTGTCTGTTTAGGACGTGTTCGTAAATGCCACGCAAACGTTGCCCTACGCAAAATTTGGTGAAAAAAATAGACCATTTTTTACACTCCATTGATAAATGAGGGCCACTGTGTACCGCTTTGCGTGATTTTAGGGCAAAATCTGTAGGAGCAGTGTCCAAAAATGTGTCTTGCAAGAATCGGCCTCATGGTGGCGCTAGAAGAGAGCGAACAACAGCCCTGCTAATCGGGCTCAGCCCATTGACACAACGGTTTGTGCGTTGGTCTGGCGAGTGGGAGCCCCGGGCCCAAAAATCCGCTTCAGGACGAGGAGCGATGTCCTTGCGTGAGGGTCATGAGGGATGTCGTCTGCGGCGTGATCCGCAAGGACGTGCTCCAAAGATCGGTGGGTGATTGTAGCCCCCATAGTTAGTACAGCCATGAACCAGCCCATAACAGGCTCAGCCCTATTGGCACAATGATTTGTGTGTTGTTCTGGCGAGTGGGAGTCCCGGGTTCAATCCCTGCTTCCGCTCATCACAACACACACAATATACACAACACTAGAACATGACAAAGTGATGCTAAAAGTGATGTGCAAACCACAGATGAATAAGACGTACACCTGTGGCCAAGTTGCACAAAGTGCAGGGCCATTGCTTTAAACAGATCTTGAAAGAACTGACCTTTTCATTAACTGTTCTTGATAATTGTGAACTCTTTCTTATTCTATGATTTCAGAAGTCACAGGCCAGAGTTTCCAACACCCAGCTGTACGTCTATGAAGATTGGCCGGTCTAAAGGAAGGCCTCCTCACATCAGAAATGAACCTGGACCTCCACACACAAAGTATGTCCTCTACAGTAGTGGTCCTTGGGGGGTTCCAGGGGGTCTCCATTGAAATGTCTTAATACAGCTGAATACACACTTCATCTTAAGTGTTTGGAAAATGTTTAATAATTTACATTTTTTAATAGAAAAATGTTTTCTTCTGGGGATCCCTGAAACAAAATCTTTTCAGATGGGGGTCAGCGGCCAAATATGTGTCAATTTGGGGATCCTTGACAAGAAAATGAGAAACACTGCTCTACACAGCTAGCCTGGTTCCAGCCCATAGACCCGCCCACTCTCTGAGTGGACTGTTTCTCTGGTCTGGTGTTGTGTTCATAATCATCGCTTTATCCCATCCGAAATGACGGCTCCTCCAATGAGCGCAGGTGGTGGGGGTGGGTCTAACGAATATCCAATCCATACAGCAGTTGAAACAATTACAAAATACATTTCAGGAAGAGCACACTCCAGGCAGCACACACATACACACACGCTGATTTCACTTACATGTTTCTGATCGCAGTTCTGTGTGGAAGCAGTCACTCGCACAGACACACACACGCCGCGCACGCGAGCGGCCGCACACAGACACACACACACGATGTTCGTTGCCATTGTGTGTGCTAATGGCTAGCAATGTTGTGCGCACAGATGAAGCCACGAGTTGGCGGATCCGCTGATCTCTAGTGATTGGTTTTAGGGGAAGTCAAAGTCCCTCCGCCTGTAAATCGTTCAGACAGGGAACAATGTCAGACTCAAGCTTCAGCTGAGTCTGAAATAAAGCTACTATCAGAATCAACTTTACTAGATATCGCAGGCTAAATTGTATTTGCAAATCATACAAACAAGACATAGGTCCCTATCTTCACACACATCATGTCAGCAACCTGTACGGGGGCCGCTCTCCATTCAGACATGTTGCCATTCAGACATTGACTTCTAATTGTCTGAGTGGTAACACTTCCATAGAGGTTAGGGATAGGGTTAGGTATAGGGTTAGTGTCTGAATGGGGGGATGTCTAAATGGCAGCTCCACCCTAGGATTAGGAACATTGTAAAGCTCAGGCCAGTTGTCTCACACCCTGAGTCAGAGATGCTTATTCATGCCTTTGTCTCCTCACACCTGGACTATTCACCTTTCACCTGCCTCAGTTATTAAATAACCATGGATCATCTCCAGTTAATCAAAAATCCAGACTGTTAACTCCTGTCCTGGCCTCCTTGCACTTGCTTCTTGTTAATTTCAGGGTCCAGTTCAATTTGGTGCTCACATATAGTATAGAGTAGTGGTTCTCAAACTGGGGGTCCTCCAGTTATTTTGGGGGGTCCACTGAATTGCTTTAATGTGCAACACTGCAACATTGTTTTCTCACTCAAAAGTAAACAAACCAACATACAGGATAACTGCACATTTAACATTTTTAAGGACTTTTAATACCTCTAAAACTGGCCATCGCAATGCAAGGCATTGTGAGCTTGTAGATCGGCTATTTTAATATTTATCTGAGACTGTTGAACAGAGTCAACCTAAAACTCAACTCCTACAATTCCAAGGGCTTATCAGGGTGGGATCCCCAGTTCATATATTATTTCGCCTGAAACGTTTGCGAACCACTAGAGCATTGCACAGTCTGGTCCCTGAATAATTCATTGACCTGCTTCAACAGCATGTACATGACAATATAAATGGCTTTCATCCCATCCACAGAGAGAGGGCAATACCTGGACAGAGTATGCCCAGTCAAACAACTAGTGGACAAAGTAAGATGTTTTTTTTTCTTCTTTTTTTACTAATTCACACTTAGTAAAATATCCGTTCACGATAACAAAAGACGGCACTTGAATTCTTCGTACTGTTCCAGAGCTTAGCAAGAGTGTAGCTAGCAGTGTTTACAATGGAATGGCATGTTCAGCACTATATTTTGGGGATTCTTCGGCCTTTATTGATAGTACACAGTGGAGATAGACAGGAAACAGGGAGAGAGAGACACAGCAAAGGTCATCAGGATCGGGCCATTCCTTGGGCTAAAAACATCCCCCATAAAACTATGGTTTAGTGATGAGTCATCACTTTTCACAGTTTTGTGGGGGCTGTTTCTCGGAAAGGAATGTTTTTCATGCAAAACAAATGCTTGCATTCGATTCAGAATAGTTTGACCTAAAGCATATTTATTTTTTGTATTATTTTACCGTATAGTAAAGTCTATGAGAGCCCAACTATGATTGGCTCCCACAAGTTTCCCAAGACAAATCTGCAATGTCCCTATAAACGAAAATGTTCCATATGGCATGTTCTGTGTGCCAAATGACATGCTTCTATCGTAAAGTGCATGATTTTTGCCCGAAATGCTCAGACTATACTGTACTATATGTACAGTTATAAATTAATATATTTGCCAGACCCATGAAATGGGTAGGCCTACATAAGCAAATGTCTGTCCGGGTTTTCTATATAAAGGGTATATATGATGATGACATGATGATGACATGCCTACAAAAGGCATGATGTCATAAATGATGATGACAGACAGGGGGTCTGGCACAACCAGGTTGACCTGGTCTAGTTTAATTAAAGGTGTTCATTCTCTTCTTATAGCACATGTCAGTCAGCAGGAGGATTTAAAGGACTATAAGATCAGTTTGAACAGTCTTGATCGTGTGACAGACATCACTGAAGTGCCCTCCCTCGTCAGCATCTACACAGAGCTCTACATCACCTTGGGAGAGAGTGAAGGGGTTAATAGCCAGCATGAGGTGTGGCAGCTAGAAACAGCTTACAAGATGAAGACCCTCCATGACACTCCAATCAACTGCTGTGACATATTTAAACCCCTCCTCCCTGGCAGAACGACACCCATTCGAAGAGTTCTGACAAAAGGCATCGCTGGCATTGGAAAAACATTCTCTGTGCGCAAGTTCACTCTGGACTGGGCAAAGGGTTTGAAAAATCAAGATGTAATTCTCCTGGTTCCCTTTTCCTTCCGGGAGCTGAACTTGGTCAGAGATGAGCAGTACAGTCTTCTCACACTGATCCATGTTTTCCACCCAACATTAAAGAAGGTCACAGCAGAGCAGCTCGCTGTCTGGAAACTTACGTTCATCTTTGATGGTCTGGATGAAAGCAGGTTTCCATTGCACTTCAACAACAATAACAGCATTGTTTCTGAGGTCACAGAGGCATCATCAGTGGACATGCTGTTGACAAACCTCATCACGGGGAACCTGCTCCCCTCAGCTCTCCTGTGGATAACTACCAGACCTGCAGCAGCCAATCAGATCCCCCCTGCATATGTTGACCTGCTGACAGAGGTACGAGGATTCACAGACCCCCAGAAAGAGGAGTACTTCAGGAAGAGATTCAGTGATGAGAGGCTGGCTAGCAGAATCATCTCACACCTGAAGACATCAAGGAGCCTCTGCATCATGTGCCACATCCCAGTCTTCTGTTGGATCACTGCTACCGTTATGCAGGACATCATGAGGACCTTCAAGACAGGACAGCTTCCCAAGACCCTGACTCAGATGTGCTGCCACTTCGTGTTGGTTCAGACCAAGAGGAAGGAGCAGAAGTATGGTGATAACCATGAGGTGAATCAACAGCAGCTCATGGACAATGACAGGGAGATTCTCCTGAAGCTGAGCAGGCTGGCATTTGAACAACTGAAGAAAGGTAACATCATGTTCTACCAAGAAGATCTGAACGAGTGTGGTCTTGATGTGAAAGAAGCCTCGCTGTATTCAGGAGTGTGCACAGAGATCCTAAAAAGAGAGAGTGGTCTTTTCCAGAGAACGGTCTACTCCTTTGTTCATCTGAGTATCCAGGAGTTTCTGGCTGCAGTCTACCTGCTCCACTGTATCGCAGAGAGGAAGATGATGGTACTGAAGAAATTCCTCCAATTCTGGACCATGTCCGACCTGTGCCCTTCCTACTTCCTCAAGAGAGCCATTGAAAAGGCAGTGGAGAGTAAGACCGGCCACCTTGACCTCTTTGTCCGCTTCCTTCATGGCCTCTCACTGGAGTCCAACCGGAGTCTGTTAGGTGGTCTTCTGGATCAGACAGACAACAGTCCAGAGAGCATCCAGAGAGCCATCAACAACCTGAAGGAGATGACCACTAAATCTTACTCTCCTGAGAGAATTATCAACATCTTCCACTGCTTAATGGAGATGAACGACCACTCAGTGCATCAGGAGATCCAACAGTACCTGAAGTCAGGGGACAGATCAAAGACAAAACTGTCTCACGCCCAGTGTTCAGCTCTGGCCTACATGCTTCAATTGTCAGAAGAGGTTCTGGATGAGTTGGACCTGGACAAATATAACACATCAGAAGGGGGGCGATACAGACTGATCCCAGCTGTGAGGAACTGCAGAAAGGCTCGGTTAGTAGTCATGTGAATAGAAAACTCACTAGAACAGAGTCAATCTACGATCACACTTAACACTATAACTAGAAACAATTGTACATTTTGGTAATAGTAAGAGCTGCCTGTGTTGACAATCAACCAGAAAATATCACATGAACAGACAATACATTCAAACAATAAATAGATATCTTGGTTAACTTCCTTGACAGTGATCTTGGTCTAATCTCTTTTTATCTCCCTTTTTTACATTGAATCTGTAATTACAGACTTGTTGGCTGTAAACTCCAACAGACACACATTGAAGTCGTGGCTTCAGCTCTCAGTTCTAATCCTTCCCATCTACTACACCTGGATTTAAGTTACAACAACATGCAGGAGTCATTAATCGAGCTACTCTGCGCTGGACTGAAAAGTCCACATTGTAGACTGGTGACTTTAAGGTCAGATTAATTTACTATAATATTATTTTTCTGTCAGTTACGTATTATATGATTAAAATATGAATACTGCGGTGTTGCTTGAGTCTAAAGGTTGATTTTATAGTGAAAGGCATTGTCTACTCTAGAACACTGTGGTGTGTGTGTAGTGTTCAAGATCTTTCAAAAAAGCAGATCTACAAGCTTGTAGCGTGTTTTAATGGTCTAAGTAAAGAGCCTGCCCTTTCCAGCTCTTGGGTTTCCTACTCTAAAACCCAGAAATGGTTGTTAGCAGGTTCCAGGAATAAATTAAACTATTTTATAGCAGACAATGAATGAGATCCGGTGCTTCTTTTTCATTTAGACTGATGAACTGCTGGTTGTCAGAGAGAGGCTACGAAGTTCTGGCCTCAGCTATCAGCTCTAATCCTTCTCATCTGAGAGAATTAGACTTGACCTTCAATGTCCTGCCGGGTCTTGGACTGAAGCAACTCTCTGCTGGACTAGAGACTCTCACGTGAGTAGACATGAACTGTGTCCATGATTAGTGCAGCGATTACCTTGTTTTATATTTCAATGGCTGGTAGTTTGGCCTAGCTATTGACAATGCCGGTTGGATGTCCTTTGGGAGCGACGGCCAGTGTTGTAAAGTAACTAAATACATTTACTTAAGTAGAACATGTTGGTACGTTTACTTTACTGGAGTATTTGCAATTTTCAGTTCTTTAACTTCTACTCGACTACATCTCATAGGAAAATATTGTAGCCCTACTTTTGTAATAATTAGGCCTATCTAAATCTACACACTAACTTGAAACTAAAGTTTTCATCTAATTGTAGTGGAGCAAAAAGACACATTAACCACTTCTGCCCTATATAGCCTACATACATATGGGGTCCAGGCCAGTCTATGATGTCTTGTGATATACAAGCTCAAACAGCATATCTAACTGGAGAGTATAGACTTTAGATGCCTGACCACTTAGTCTCGCATGGCCAGACTGTTGCCTCCGCGATTTGGCCAAATGCTCCCGGCATACAGTCTGGCAAACCGGAATAGAAATGATGAGTGCGAGATAAAGCGGATGTGACACAACCGCTCCCTTGGTGCAGTAGCAATAACATGTCCTACTGGAAGCGTTATGTCTCCTTTCTTTATTTTTTGGGGCATTATTTCGTCTTTCTCTGGTGTTGTTGGTGTTACTTCCATGTTGTTTTCAAACGTTTTCTTAAAGTATACACCCATAACAAGAATAGGCCGCTCGAATGACTTTGTCTGAGCTATTGTGTTTATGTTGTGTTTCCAATGGGACTACAGCTCAGTACAGCACTGGCTACTTCCGATACTCGCCGTTCGGGAGCTGCCGTTCCAGACTCTATATAGCATTCGGAGATTGTGGAATAGTTGTCTGGCTACGCAAGACTACTGCCCACTCATTTCAGTGACAGTTTCTCATATCCTGTTGCAGTTCCCGTTGCACAAATCATCCATGTCTTGCATATAGTGGAGATGTTGTGTTGGACAGGTAGACATTAATGCATTGTTGTTCTACTTCCTGCAGTGTGCATCATGGAGGAGAACACTGGGTTAATCCTCAACTCCTTACACAATGTGAGTATCTGTGTGTCTCTGTGTGTGTGTGTGTGTGTGTGTGTGTGTGTGTGTGTGTGTGTGTGTGTGTGTGTGTGTGTGTGTGCGTGCGCGTGTGCGTGCGTGCGTGTGTGTGTGTGTGTGAACTATGTTTTTAATGTTTACGGTCTTGCTTTCTCATCAGATTCCCATCGTCTCACACTGGATACAAACACAGCACACAGGGAGCTCTCTCTGTCCAAGAAAAACAGAAAGATGACAGTGGTGTATCAGGATCAGCCGTATCCTGATCACCCTGACAGGTTCGATTACTGGAGACAGGCTCTGTGTACAGAGGGTCTGACTGGGCAGCACTTTTACTGGGAGGTAGAGTGGAGAGGACAGGTTCACATCGCAGTTACTTATAGAGGTCTCACTAGGAAAGGACAGGGTCATGACTGTCTGCTTGGGTTCAATGACAAGTCATGGAGTGTGGAATGTAAAGATGGTCACCATGGTGACATTTACACTGTCAGTCACAATAGCAGGAAATCTGTCCTTCCTGTCGGCCCCTCCGACTCCAACATAGTTGGAGTTCATGTGGACTATCCTGCTGGGACTGTGTCCTTCTACAGAGTGTCCTCTGGCATGCTGACACACCTGTACACCTACCAGTCCACATTCTCTCAACCCCTCTATGCCGGGTTCTGGCTCAGGACTGGGTCCTCTGTTTCTGTGTGAGGACAGAGCCAGTGTGGTTTGGTGGTCTGTAGCGAGGGGGATTAGAGGTCCATTGCGGGTGGAGGGCTAGGTGGTCCATAGCGAGGAGTTGTATTTCTTCTCATTCACTTTTTCATTGTGTGAAAACATGGTTGTCTATCAGGGCAGGAATTTCCCCTCTGTTTGGCATTGTGCCCCTCAAAAGAAATGGCATGCCCTGAGGCCACAGCGGCCTTAATGCCCCAGCTGACTGTACCACTTTCTCCTCTGTCACTATTTCAATGTGTAGACACCAGTGTCTTTTGTTGAGATTCTGAATTCGTACCTCACCTGAGTCCCCATCTTTAAACCAATCCAGTGACTTTGATTGGTGCAGGGCTGAGCATGGATCAGATTGTGAATACCATAATGTATTTACGTCACTGCACATAGTCTTCACATTAAATTCATATTGTTTTATTTGATGGCCTTTCTGCCCAGGCATTTGGCCTTTATACTTTGTGCCCTCAACAGATGGACAACACCAAAGGCCATGTGGCCTTGCCCCTAAAATGACAAAATTCCAGGCCTTTTGTCTACAATGAACCATTACCATTGTGCTTCACATGAATCCTTCTATTGTTTCTCTGCTGTTGTGCACATAGAAGCGTGCACACTCATGGATCACATTCCACGTAGACACTTTTGGACAACGAAGGGTTAAACCCGTGACGTCCTGTGATCTCTCCGCGTCTGCCCATTTCCAGTTCCTCCATACATCTGGGCAGATCGTTGTGTGCTTTCCACACCAGCATCTTTAATCAGCACATCCACATAGGTAAAAGTGAGACGTGCTTTTGATTCATGGCTGTCTGTTGGTCACATGTTGGTTAGTTCTCAGTGTCAAAGGCAATGACCGGCTACTCTCATTCTGACTGCCTTCTTCCATCCACGCATAGCATTCTGGTGTAGCACCCATCCAGGGATATCTGTGGAGCTTGAGTCAGCATTCGGAACTGAAGGAGAACAGACTCCACAGTCACAGGAAATACATTTATCTTAATGTGTCGGGGGAGACGAAGGGTTTCCACACACTGGTCATGCCATTAAGGGTGCGTCCACACATGCGTAGAAAAAGTCGCAGCTCCCATCCACTTCAATGTTAAATGAATAGACCGGAAGACTCCTTTCATCTGCGCTCGAAGAGCCCACAGGCTCCGTGACATCACGTCCTCCCCGGGTTCATGGTTCAGCACTGCTGTACTCTCACCCGGTAGAGATACGCACTAAACCAATGGGACAGAACGTCCTGTGAAGCCGGACGAAACTTGTAGTCTTCTTTCATTCATCCAGCTCTCCAAACACAGAGGGAAATACAGCAGAGGGAGTCAAGACATGCACAAGTGTTTCAATAAATGTAAACATCCTTATTGTTGTTGAATCGCCAGACTGAAACTGTTCTCCCATCTGAATAGCTCATGTGAGCATATAATAAAGAATTTCAGAATGTTTTATTAAAAATCTCCAGTTAAAGTTACTCTCCAGTTACACAAACATGGGCTACAAAAAACAAAACGTCTGTATTTTATTGCCATAAATAACTAAGCTATATGATTCTGTCATTCATAATTATTGATGTAATTCACTAAATTATTATTTAAACCCTTCATTCTCAGTAAAAACGGAACCACATTTCTTTGACTGCTTTAATTATTACTAAAAACACACAATCTTTACCAAAAATAGACAATCTACAAGCTCACAACTTGTTGCAATGCGACACGTTGTGAGCTTGTAGATCGGCTATATTTTGGCTTATTTCCCCCCCAGAATATGGGGTTCATATTTGTTTTCATATTGCTGGACAATGTGGAATCCATATTTTAAATTACACGTGTATATGATTTCATGTCGAGCAGTGTACATTCCTTTTTATTGATTGAAGAATGTATTAGTTTGCATAGGAAAAGGTACAGTTTTATGACAGTACAAATCACTGCGGTACAAGGTCAACTAAAAGGAGATCCTAGTAAGCTTTTTGTCTTATTTAGCCTATACAAGAACCACTTATGTATCTCATATAACATTGAAAGACAGACGGATAGAACACAGTACTTTGCATAGAGAATTGTCATTAACAAAAGGGGAGAAAATAAACAAAGCAGTCATAAAAACAAGGGGAAAATAAATAATCAAAGTGAAATAGGAGATCATTTACAAAGGAAATGGGGCTTAGTTTCAGGTGGTGTACTAAATTCTTGATCTGTCCTTCTGCAAATCGCACTAGTAAAAGAACTACACGTCCATCTGACCAGCTCCATGTTGACACTCCCATTACCCCGGCGGATGTCTATACGTCATCGGTTTGGTCGCTGAAGGAAGAGCCGTAGGTCGCAGCAGTCGTCCAATGAGCCTATTAGGACGCGCCCTAATAGGCTAGTCAATCTAAGGTTTGACCCAAAAGAAATTGCAATAGTAATGGTTCAAGGTTTTTTATGATCATTAGGGTCATCCAAATAACATATTGAAAGTTGTGAATTATATATTTAGTGGATCAAGGTGAATTCAGGGGTTCAAGTTTGGGTCCATTCACTTACTATACGAAAAACATTCCTCTGGTTAAAAACGGACACCACAAAACTAAGCTGACCCCAGAAAAGTGATGACTCATCACTAAACCATAGTTTTGTGGTGTCCGTTTTAACCCAAAGAATGTTTTTTGTGCAAAACAAATGCTTGCAATGGATTCAGAATCATGAAAAACCCCTAGTTAGACCCCTCACATGCTACTTAACTCTTATACCGCTACGGACGTTCCCGTTCGCCCCAATTCTCTACGCTGCTCAAAGCCAATACGGCCGCTCGTTCTTTTACCTTGTTGATGTCCGTAAGCTGATGAGGGGTCGCGCCGCTGTGTACAGTAAACACATCTCCCGCAATGATGGTCTCAAAAATCCATTATGAGTTAACATCAACGGAGACCAATTCACTTCCTTGTTGATTTCTCTGGCTCTGTGGCTCTGTAGCGAGTGACTGGTCTCAATGGATGGCAACCATGCAGGGCCAGAATTCACATTAATTCTTGCATGAGGCCGCCCTCAAATAAAAAAATAAAAATAAAATAAAAAACGTCTATCTATCTACTATAACGTCGCAAAGGTAAGCCGCTTTTTGCTGGCACCAGACCCAATAAATAAATAAAACATCTGGCAGTAAAACTGTTAAAGAAGATTATTTGGGGGGTATTTTTTTCCTGTATAGTAAGTGAATGGACCCAAACTTGAACACCCTGAATTTAACTTTAGCGCAGTGCCTCTTATTGTTGTTAGGAGCGGATGTTCTAGGGGGATGTTATAGGACAGGTTATAACTCCACTCTGGTTAAATCTCCTGGGTTTCTGCAAGGTGTCTCCTAGACCTTCTGAGAAAAATAGCGAAGCAGAGTCTTTGCCCTCTTCCTCTTCCCTTCATCTTCCTCTGATGGTTTTTGTTTATGATTCCATTATAACAACAACCACTCATGAAAAGCCTGTAACAACATGTAAGAGCTCATGCTATCACCCCCTCCTGAGTGGGACCCAAATTAGGTTCCAAGAACCTTATCTGAGCCTGAGCAAGGTTCAGTTGCCTTTAAACTTGCCAAAAGCTGATCATTAAACTACCTGATCATAAACATTTTTTAGCCAATTATTTTTAACCACTTTTTCTCCCAAATGTTGTCCTTATGCCAATTAATTCCACCCCACACACATTTCTGTGTCGTCACTGCTGTTGTATACTACTGACTCACCAGCCAGTGAGGAGCCCCCACCGGGAGGACTACTCCTCCCACCCAACACTCCCTGCTGACAGCTGCTCCAGCCTTTAGGAATACGTGCATTTGTGCAATATCACTCTCCACGCCCAGGGGTGTCGCACCAAATTCTGGGCCCTGGGTACAAAGGTTCACTGCGGGCCCCCCATGAATGTTCTTCATAGGGGGGTGGGGTTTAATCCATTTAGACTGGGAACGCATTATGCATTTTTTTGTGCTTTAACTATTGACAAATAGCAGATATACAAGCTCACAGCACGGCACCGAGTGCCACGCTGTGAGCTTGTAGATATGCTATTTTTGAAAAATCGTGAAAATTTGTGCAAGTCTTTGAATATTTCAAATCCTAAGGTTTTTTTTAAACAACTATGTTTCTATGTCAGTGGTGCTCAAACTTTTTCATGTGAAGGACCCCCAAAATGATATGAATTTGGCCATTCTTAATATTTAGTTCCAGGGACCCCACAGAAGCAAAATTTGAGTTACAAATGTTCGCTTAAAAAAAATACATATATTCAAAGATTTGCACACATTTTCATGACTTCAAAAATAGCAGATCTACAAGCAGAGCTTGTATATCTGCTATTGTTCAATAGTTATAGCATACAATACTTAAGGCCCCTCCACCTTAGTAACTCAGTCCCACTCCCAGACCTGCCAACCTTGGGAAATTTTTTTGAGTACTACAAGCGCCCGCGCGCCGCCCGCAGGATCCGCAGCGCCCGCAGGACCCGCGCCGCGAATTTTGAGGTTTTCCCCGCACATCGCATTATTATTATTTTTTTTTCACCTTTATGGGTGGGACCTTTAGAGTTAGATTTAAGAAATCTCACACCAGAAATGTTGATTGATGATAGAAACACATATGAAGCTTAATCTTTTTTATAAAACATTTTCAAAACTTTTATTTTAGGGTCCGTTTTTCAAGAAAGTTGACCATAGCTCCTTTAAGTGCACATGAAATTAAGGGGTATTCAATAGAATATCGCTTATTAGAAACAGACCGCTTATACCACTTTCCCCCACAAGGTGTCAATGAAGGCCCTTTCTTTTTTACCAAATAATGTTCTCAGGCTGCAAGGCAGTTCAGTTGCTCAGCTCTGGTCCATAGCGTAAGGAGTTCTCCTTCTGACACTATGGAACAGAGTTGGCCGCTCGAAACACATCAAAAATATATATACGCCCCCATTTGTTTTCATCATTTTGGATTCTAAAGCCTTATTTACAGCCAGGGGTAAGATGCCGTGGGCTCGGCGAGCCCACGCTTATTTTGCTGCACGCACGCGCGCCTCATATGCATACACTAAACACTCTTGACAATAAAAACAGCGTTCTCGCATGTCATGAATTTAGAGGACCCACACTTCTAAAATCCATATCACACCACTGCTATTTATCCCCAATGTAAGCTTCTACGACCGGAGTCACGCAGCGAACACACGGGCGAACTTGCTTGACGGACGGTGGATAAGTCTTCTCCCATGGTGTTCAGTGTTCCAGCTGATCAGCTGTCGCAGCTGCATCCAATTTGAGGAGACTAGCCCTTACCCGTTCAAAGATATGAGCTCCGAAATGATGTGCAGTGTGTGGATTATGGGATGTGCACTGTGCACACAGTATATGAGGGATGGAAAGTAACTTTAACTGGTGCTTGCATGCTAATATGTAGGAGCATCAATGTAAGAAATACCCGTTTCGTTTAATGGCTAACCCCCCCCCCCCCCCGCCCGCCCGCCCGCCTGCACACACACACACACACACACACACTCCCCCCCCCCCCCCCCCCCCCGTGTGTGTGTGTGTGTGTGTGTGTGGGTTTGTGTGTGATTGTGCATGGCCTGAACAACAGCGCCCCTCCCTTAACATGTGTGGTCACAAAAGGTACTGTAGGCTAAATAGATATAGATACACCATAAAAATGCTATTATACAGCATACGATTTGTGAAAGTGACAAACGGGCTTCACAGTTATGTCAGGTGTGTTCATATGCTGATGGTGATGCGATTTCAGATCAATTGCTCCAGCCACCGAGGAGAAACGCTGTTTCATACAGACAGACACTCACTCAGACAGACATTCGCAAAATTATAGTATAGATAATGAGATTGTAGCAGGGAGGGGAGGGGCGAGCGGGCGGGCAGGCATTCTCTCACCAGCGCTCAGCAAGTTTTTTTTCTCTCTCTCTTTTTTTTGGGTTAATTGTTTTACCGCACCCATGACACGAAATTGCGTAGAGATCATTGGATAAAGCGTACCTGCGTACAGAGCCTTAAAATGCGTGCTAAATACGCAAAATGCGTACGGGTTGGCAGGTCTGCCACTCCCCCTATAACTATTTTTAATGGCACTTTGAGAACCACTGGTCTTATTGATGACAAAATGTATCTACCTACAGTCAATGGTTCAAATGTTTGCATTGTATTCTATAAAATGTAATTACTGATATACTGAAATCATGTATGTGCCCAGGTCTGCATGCGACATTGTTCAATAATCAATTCATTGTTAATAAATTAAATGTTTTGGATGTAAAATGTTATTTTGATTCATTGCGCGCGCGCACGCACACACACACACACACACACACACACACACACACACACACACACACACACACACACACACACACACACACACACACACACACACACACACACACACACACACACACACACACACACACACACAGTGTTTGTAACAATACATGAAAGGCATGTTGCAGTAACACTTTATTGCAGCACTTTGTTTGGCATGTGGACAGAAACAGTTTCAGCCCACGCCTTGTTTGACATTCTTAACATAGCACTCCACCTGGTGGACAACTTAAATCATTGCATTTCCTCTGAAAAGGGCTGCAATGTTATTTTACTCAAAAGAAAATACAAGTATTCTTTAGTTTAAAACCTAAAGGCCTTTTGTGTAAAAAGGTTGAATCTCTATGTTGTGATAGTAATCATTGACTAACAGTTTCTCCAGATCCCCAGTCACTGAACAAACACTCAAATGATCGCTCTCTGT
The DNA here is from genome assembly GCF_963921795.1 of Nannobrachium achirus. Taxonomy (NCBI): domain Eukaryota; kingdom Metazoa; phylum Chordata; class Actinopteri; order Myctophiformes; family Myctophidae; genus Nannobrachium; species Nannobrachium achirus. The sequence continues at coordinate 65,930,075 of NC_137818.1, read as the reverse complement.
AATAGAGTTTTAACTTAAGAAAAAGCTTTATTTTAACCTAAATATATCTCTTACATTCACTTTAAGCCACCCAAATTAATACATTGTAAAGCTTTATTGCCTTCAATGTTAACAAATTATAATGATTAATTGTGTTCATCCCTCGTCAAAACGTATCCCCATTTCTGGTACAGTGCTTCATGTATTCTAGAAACAACTTAAATTTAGGCCTAGAATTATTCAATGATTTAGCAATTGAAAAATAGCAGATCTTGTAGATCTGCTATTTTTGAAAAAGTCGTGAAAATGTGTGAAAATCTTTGAATATATGTGTTTTCAAAGCGAACATTTGTAACTCAGATTTTGCTTCGGGGGGGGGGGGGGGGGGTTAGATATTTTGAGATTGGGGTCCATGGCCAAATACATATCATTTTGGGGGTCCTTCACATGAAAAGGTTTGAGAACCACTGACATAGTAGTCTCTCAAGAACAGACTAACTGAGCTCCAGTTAAGTGAAAAGGACCTTTTCTTTGACGATGGCTGGCCAGATTGCTCACATAGAAACATAGGTGTCTTTCAAAAAGCCTTGGGAGGATTCAAAAGAGAATCGGGTCAAAATTCTAATTTTCACAATTTTTCAAATATAGCAGATCTACAAGCTCTCAGCGTGGCACTCGGTGCCGCGCTGTGAGCTTGTATATCTGCTATTTTTCAATAGCTAAAGCATTCAATAATTCTAGGCCTAAATGGGTTAATATCTGCCTACAGTCTGAACAAGGCCTTTGTGACCAGACTGTAAAACACTTCTGGGGTCATTGGAACTTTGACTCTGGCCTTTTGTGTTTCACCCCAGAACGTTTTTAAGTCGCTTGATTCAATATTTAGATGATATTCATTTGACATGCGCCCTTCTATAGAAGTCCATTGAACTTCAAACTCAATTTGACTGATATATCTTCTAATAGGTTTTCATGTAGTTCATTTCTACTTAACTAAATAAAGAAAACACTATAATATGGAGCATCTGATCATCAAATATCTAAACTTTGAATAAGGAAACTTAAAAACTGTGTGGGTGCATGGAATGACCCTGGTAGTGTTTTAAAGTAAAATGCCCCTTTAATTCTTGCCAGCAGATCCAGCTCTAATAAGGCTCTATTAATTGCAGCGGAATGAGTCTTTACTGCTACTAAGTACCTGCTGATGAAGAAATAACTCTCTGATTACTATCTGGATAGACCAGGATTCACATTTGGACAGCCAACCTGAACATATTCTAAAAGGGTCCTTACACACCAGGACAGTGACAAACAATTTCAAAATGTGTCCATGTGAAACTTAATTTGGTGATGCCTCATTCGTACACGTTGATGCTTTTACTCAGTGAAAAACTCAACCTCCATTTGGTGATGCCTCATTCGTACACATTGATGCTTTTACTCTGTGAAAAACTCAACCTCATTTCGAATACAAATTCACGGCTTCATCTCTGCGTACGGTTCACGTCTAATGTGTGGATGTTCTCAGCAGTTTACATTAGTTGATGTGAATTACACAAAGTAAAAACTGTGTATAGGGGAACACACACCGGACGCGGCGCGTCAAAACATACGTCCCCATTATTTTCAATGAACTAACCCACACCGGCGGCGTCAGGCGCGCAGCCGCGGGTCTGCCGCCCCGCCTGCCACGCTGATATGCCGCTGTTCTATTTTTCCAGCGCGCCACATCCAGTTGGGGTTACCGCACGGCACCGCACGGCACTTCAGCTTCCTGTCTCAGATTTCGGAAGGTGTAGTTCCAGACTCTTATGTAGCATTCGAAGATCGTGAAATTGTTGTCTGGCCATGAGAGTACAAGATCCTCACTAACGCTCATAAGATGGCACGATTTCTGTCTATTCATTGTGTCTCATGGTGTGCCGTGGACAGTTCAGAAACCTGCCTAACAGAGACGTCATCAGAGTGGATTCTAAGCTAATAGAAACTACAGACATTTTGTTCATGGACATTTTGCAAGCTGCAATAGAAGCCATTAAAAAAAATATAGAGATACGAGGTAATATAACAAGTTTGATGTCTTCCTATCATGGATGTCATTAGCACGAACTGCAGACAAAAATGGTGCCATCTTATGATGATGATTTGTCATTTGTGTGGAATTAGTTGAAGTTCTCCTTGAACAACTTAGACCCCAGCGTCCATCCACATTCTGGGAAAATCTACGCAGAAAATAGCCGACCGACAAGCTTGCGGCTATTTTCGAGATATTCAATGTGGAGTGAAAACAGAAAAGTCACTAGTACAGACCCCTGAGGCTCAACAGCATGTGGAGGTTTAAAGGATAACTTTTTTACAAGGACTCATTTTAGATAGTAATTAGAGAAAATAAAAGATGAGTGTTAAAATGTTTTCATTTACTGCTTTCTATCATTTTAACGATTTAGATTTCAGTGGTTGGGGGCATGCGTACAAGTGGCTTTATTACTATTTACAGTAACACTACTAGCCCCCATAAGTCACATCTGCCCATGAAAGATTGCAGTGCATCTTGGGAATGAGCTTATTGTGCCTAAAAATACATATTTAGCCACTTGTACGCATTCCCTCACCCACTGAAATCAAAATTCATTAAAAACTGCTAAAATGATAGAAAGCAGTAAATGAAAACATTTTAACACTCATCTTTTCTTTTCTCGATTTACAATCTAAAATATGAACCCTTGTTGTAAAAAAAATAATAATAATAATAAGTTGTCCTTTCAGGGCGTGTGAATCAGCCTTCAGGGGGCGTGGTGTGTTCCTCAGAGCAGGGGCGGAGACATTGAAGGATCTTCTCCAGGGTCCAGTGGGGTTCGTGCAGGGCGTGCTCCTCCAGGGTGAACGGACCCTGCTTGGTCCGGATCAGCTCCTTGACGTGAGCACAGCTGGACACAGCTGGGAGAAAGAAGGGGGAAACAGTTTAGCACCTCCATATTCCCATAGTAATGGTTGCTCTGTAGAGTGTTTGTTCAGTAACAGAACAGGGGTCTCCCTGTCTCTTCATCAACAAAAAATACATTTTCTGATCAGGATGCCAATTCCATCCAATCAGGAGAGAGATCTCATACCAGGATTACAGGGTAAACAAATGAAATTGGAACAGAGGAAAAAAAATTGCAAATGATTTTATTTGTATTTAGAACGCTATACAATTGAAGCTGATAAGTGTACTCATTTACCTTTTCCAAGGTCGTCCACCAAGCTTCTCACATAAAATCCACCGCCACATTCAACATCTGGAAGCAAATACAATGCATATGGATTTAAGAAATCAGAAGGGCGTTAACCACAGCTTTTATGACATATCCGAGACGTTAGGGTTTTATTGAAGATGCTTGTAGATCATTCTATTGCTCGTTTGACCAACTCTTAATGGTTCGTTCACATCTGGATAGTTCAAGCGGCGCAATTACACACAGAGTCAATGCAAATACGCGCAACCGGACGCGTCGCAAACAAGTCAAACAGACGCCTCGGTACCTTCGCCACAGCTGGAAAAATCTGACGAGCAACTAGGGATGTTAATCGACGCATTATTCGCGAGGCTGAAAATCTTTTTTCACTTTTTTTCCCGCTAAGCAGCAGCTGAGAGGAGAGCACAACGGCGCATTACTTTAAGCAACACAACTTGTAGCTGCACCCATCAGAACTTGCATCAAAGCCCTAATTATAATTAGCATGGAGTCTGTTCTCTAGAGACTAGAAGCGGAGTGACAAAGTCCATGGAATGTAGTGGGAGCGCACTGGCTGGCACCCCAGGCTAGTGTATCAAATGTGGAGCTTTGGTCTGCCTCGCTCTCCCTCCCCGACCGCGTCCACGGGTGTGTCGCATTAAAGACGAGTAGTGTATTTTGTGTTGTGTTTTATTGTCAATCTTGACAAAATCACCGCACACGAGGCGACGCTGCCATTAACAAGCGAGCTTCCGTGTCAAGCATGCATGCAAAGGCAGGACGTTAAAACAAAACACATCCAGTCAGCGCGCACTGCTATGACGCGTGCATCAGACCAGTCCAGCAGTCTTTCTCAAACAGTAGTCCACGGACTTGACTAGTACCGCATGCATGCGAATCTGCGATGCATGCATGCATGCAGACATGCACTCGTCTCCGACACAGACACACACACCGGTCCTCTCACATTTGGAAAACATTAACGCTTATAACGTTTTTGAACAAGCGATTAAAACATAAATAAAAAAAATAATAAAAAAAAAACAATTTTTCGACTCATACTTTTTGAGTCGCATGAGTCGATTTTCTAGTCGATTTTCCTTTTCCTCGTGTGTGTGTGTGCGATACGTTGTGAGCTTGTAGATCTGCTATTTTTGACTTTTTTTTTTATTATATATGAACATTTTTCAAAACGATTATGACGATTATGAAAAATAATGGCGATTATGTCAAATAATGGCGATTAGACAGCTGTCATGATTGTGACAGCCCTAAAAACACAGAAATAGATTCAGGTTTGAAGGCAGCATAAAACAGTGAACTAACCCAGGGTGAACAGAGGTGGGCTGAAGTCCTTCAGTGTTAGGTTGTAAACAGTAACCGGTCTGGCTGGTTTGGCCTCAACGCTGTGTCCTTGTTTCAGCAGGACGGACATCCGCTTGCCATCCTTTTTCAGTGCACAGTAACTGGAAAAAAACAATTACATGCATTAATATTTATTAGTACCAGTAAGACTCCCTATTTGGGAGATAAGCGACCGTCACATCGCATACACAAACTTTAGATGGCAGTCGTAGCCAATTAGGAGGGAATATGGGAAATGGGACAGATGCATGTTGATGACATGACTTTAGAGATTCTGTGTACCGCTTTGCATGATTTTAGGCCAAAATCTGTAGGAGCAGTGTCCAAAAATGTGTTTTTCCTAAATCAGCCTGATGGTGGCGCTAGAAGAGGGCCATGTGAAAAATCAGGGGTGGAGGCTGTGATTTGCCATCCAAGGAGTGTGTGTGCAAAGTTTGGCATTGATAGGGCCAACGGTGGCGGAGATAAGAGTTGGGGCAAAAGTGTGACGTGACGGACAGACTGACTGACAGACAGACAGACAGACAGACAGACAGCCGGTGGAGCTTTTCATAGTAACTGCGACCTGGCGGTTGCAATTAACTATTACTAAAATCATAAGACGACAAATGTTCATGCCATATCACTACCACTATATTACAGTACCATATCGTCACAGCAGATCTACACGCTCATAGTGTGGAACGCTATACGCTTGTAGATCTGCCATTTTTTGAAAGATGTCTGAAGATGTGTTCAAAGCTTTGAATATATTTTGTTTTAAAGTTACTTTTTAAAACTAAACTCTTTGCTTCTGGGGGTCCCTGGAACAACATATTTTGAGATGGGGTCTGTTAGATAAGGATTGATTGATATCAATATAAAATTACATTTTAATGTTAGACACCACTTTCAGTTTAAAAAGTGTCAAGGTTACTTTGTTTTGATCTAATAACTAATCCACGTGATGAGATATGCTCCACTCCAGGTCTGTACAAAGGATGTTGACCAGACAAATGATATCTCAATAAGGTCATAATGCCCAGGACACTGGATAACACATTGGCATATGTCCTTCTGGATCCTGGGCCCTAGACACGAAAACATCTGATATCCCTTCTTATGTTTAATTGTCCAATCATAATGTGACTAATGTATTATGTAACTCCATATATCTGTGAAATTATGTTTTGTATAGGCAGAAGGCACTATGGGTGAATTGCTGTACTGTACGTTGAACTCTGAACTATCCTGTTAATACAATTATTTCAAACAGACTTATTTGGTGTGCTGCCTCTTTCTTGGACTCTGACTAACTGTGATTTTACTCTGTGGGTAGAAGCTGAGTCTTCTGTGAAAGGATAACTTTCTAAAGGAATTACAAATATGGGAATTAATCTAAACCCCATCAGGGTCCACAGCCAAATACATATATGACAGTTTGATATACTGTAGCAAAAAAAAAAAAAATGTTTTTAGACATTGATCACTTTAACTATCATTTTATAGGTACTTTGGCTATTCAAAAACAGCAGATATACAAGCACTTTGCTATTATCCTTGCTTCTGGGGGTCCCTGGAACAACATATTTAGAGATGTGGGTCGGCAGCCTAATACATAAAATGGTGGGGGTCCTTGACATGACAAAGTTTGAAAACCACGGATATAGCAATATGTTTTTCAGAAAAGTGTTAGGATTTAGAAGACTTTCATAGAATCAGGCTCAGGTCTTAACTGGAACGCATTATTACTTCAACCATAATGTCATGCTTTAACTATATAAAGAAATAGCATTTGACAGTGAGTTGTAGATCTGCTATTTTACAAAGATTGTGAAAATGTATGCAAATCTGTACCTAATTCTATAAATGTCTTCTAAATCATTCTAAGGTTTTTGAAAAACACGTTTCGATGTCAGTGGTTCTCAAACCTTTTCGTGTCAAGGACCCCCAAAATTATATGTATTTGGCCGTTGACCCCCATCTCAAAATATGTTCTAGGGACCCAGCAGAAGCACAGATTTGAGTTTCACAAAAATATATATTCAAAGATTTTCACACATCTTCACAATTATTTAAAAACAGATCTACAAGCTGTGAGCTTGTATATCTGCTATTTGTCAGTGGCTAAAGTATAAAATGATTCCAGGTCTTAATGGGTTAACATGTTTTGTCAGACGGGTGTATACATTCGACACAGTCATGAACAGTCACTTTTCTGGCTTACAGCGGTGGCACTTGCATGATGTCACCGGTGAACGATTTCAATTTTTCTTCCAGGTCTCCTCTGGTGACGTGATCTGCGGGGCAACAATCAAATATGTAGTTGCTGTCGGGTGGAAACCTCAAAAGTAGCAACAAATAAAAATGGCAGATCTACAAGCTCAAAATGTGTTGCATTTCGGCCTTGTTGATCCGCTATGTCTGAGACTGATACCTTTGTGTGACCCTGTAGAACAGTGGTTCTCAAAGTGGATTTTGAGGACTCTCTAGATTACTTTATGGGGGTCTAAATTGACCCTTACAAGTCCATTTGGTTCCATTTGTAATACTAGGCTGTCAATTTGTACATTAGCTCAACAAGATTAATTTATGAAAGCAAATTACACACACACACACACACACACACACACACACACACACACACACACACACACACACACACACACACACACACACACACACACACACACACACACACACACACACACACACACACACACACACACACACACACACACACACACACACACACACACACACACACACCACGAGGTGGGCATTCCTATGATAGACTATGCAATGTCGCCCCCCATAGGATTTATAAAAAATTGCAGCTTGGTTAAAGGTAATATGTTCAATGGTTTTAATTAAATTAAAAATGGCAAAGGTCCGTTTTAAAATCCCTGCTGAAGTTTGAATCATAAAAACAGGGTTTGGGTGAACAAAGTGTGTGTGTGTGTGTGTGTGTGTGTGTGTGTGTGTGTGTGTGTGTGTGTGTGTGTGTGTGTGTGTATATATAAGTCATATGTCATAATAACATGATTTATCTTGTTTTATTTCATCTTGTTTACTATTTTTGACATGTTGGAACAATTACCAAATTCCTTCTCCAGAGTGACTTGGCCAGTGTTATCCAGGGTGTCTGTCGCTTTCCCCAGTTCTGCTGTGACAGAGTATTTCTGCAAGAATAAATACATAAATAAAACAACAACCACCAATATATTATTTAATGGAATGAAAGAACAAATCATTTAAACCCGATGGATCATGCATTAAGCAGGTTCAAAGTGTTCCCAAACTTCTCAGGCCGTAACTCCTTAAACTTTGACTCGTTCCACAGATAAATAGTGAAAACAGCAGATCTACGAGCTCACAGCGCCTCGTACTGCAATCATCCATTTTCACAATGTTTGCCTATTTCTTATGTAATATTTGACAATTTGGTATTAGTCCTTCGATTGACAGAAGAAAACAATGTTGCACATTAAGATAATCATCTGGGGACCACCCAAAATAATGCAGGGACCCCCCACAGTTTGTGAATCACTGTGCAAAGTGCATCATCATGCAGACAAAGTATTTGCAAAGTGAAATAATAGTTGTCCGTGACTGTGATGGGCCTCGGTCTTATCTCTCCTATACACTGAGGTCTAAAATTGTCAGATTGCCAGTTGACTAAAGTGTGTCTGTTGTTAGAAATGGTACATGACATTATAGTGCCTTTATGCAAAGCACTTTAAAGCTATACTGTGTAAGTTGCTCAACTAGTGGTCAGAGCTGTATAGCAAACCGCGGTCGCGTCCGCGTCTTTCGGCCGTTTTTCGCCGCGGACCGGGCCTCTCACCACCGCGTCCGCCTGCAGCTCGCCGAGATCTATCTTTAGAGGGGTCCCTGGTTCCTGTGCGTTCAGGCATTCCGGAGAAACGGACTCCTTCACCCGAGTATATGCTGTTATACTGTTATGTTGAGGCAAGCTACTTCCTGAGAAGTCAGCAAGATGTGCTGTGATTGGCCGGCAGTGTGTAACCCTCGCTGTGATTGGCCGGTAGTGTATGATGACGTAATTTTGCCACGAAATCCGGTCCCCGGTCAGAATCATAGAAAACATATTTACAGAAGGCTTTAGGGGATGAAATTCACGGAGCGGGTGTTCTAAAACTTTAGCGATTTAACAGTTAGGACAATTTTAAGATTTGTTTTATAAAAAAAGTTACATGGTATAACTTTAACATGTGCCTTACAGTCGTACACAAACAGCAGAGGAAACCATGCAAGGAACCAACCTGCTAATACACCAACACGGCGTTCTGTCATCAGCGCGTCATAGCTTGGGGGCGGAGTCGAGCGTGGGGGAAAACATAACACCAACCCCCATTAGTAGAATGGGGTTTTCCGTGTTTTTCAAATCTGATTTTTTTTAATAGTATAGCGATGTTTTAAATAATTGCAATGTCTTACATTGATTCCTTGGTTGCCAATGGACAAAAAATGATGCATTTAAAATTAAACAGCTTTGGGATTAAATATTGTCTGATATAATTAAGGACTGGTCGCATCATCAAAGACCATGGGTTATCTAGACTATCCGTCTGGTATTAGACACTGTTACATTTTCTATATGATAAATTAAACTTATCATATCAAAAAACGAAAAGCATAATTAATCAATGATGGTTATAGAGCACATTAAATGAATTCCAGTTGTCTACAGCCATTAACAGCTTGTTATCATGCAAGGATTTACACACTGACACGACGCAACACAACACAATCCTATCCTAGTTTCAAACCTGCAGAAAATACTTTTAAACTGGCGTCGATCCTGCCATATATTCAAAGATCAGGTCTCTATCCTACTTGAATTTACTACGACGTGTTCTATAAACATCATTGACAACTTAACGACTGTTGTTTTTTGATATTATAGTAAGTTTAATTGATCATATTGTAATTGTGTCTCTACCAGGTTAAAGACATAATGTAAACAGGTTTTGTAGCATAGACTAGAGGGAAGAGGGGGACCCACGGGTGCTTATTGTGAAACTTTGACGCATGCACGGGGGATAATCCGAGTCTGATTATAAACCACTTAATTACATTGATTCCTTACTGCAAATGGGCAAAAAACTATCTGCAGTAGCATCGGGATTAATTATTGTCCTTATAGGACTGGTCGGATCAATGCCATGGTTATCTGACTGATTTAATCACCTGGTAAGAGACACACTTTCACATTTTCATGAACATGATCAATTACACTTATCACAATATTAAAAAACAAAGGCCATATAATTCAGCAATGATGTTCATGGAACACGGGAAGGACACAGGAGGAGGATGCCATTGTAAGTGTATTAGGCAATGGGAATGGTTTTATATTGTGGCACGTTTAATTGATCATATCTCATATTAATATTAGTGTCTCTACCAGGATTGAACACTGCATGTGCAAACATGTTTTTGTAACACAGGGAGTAGAGTAGAGTAGATGAAAAATGAAAATGAAAAATAATCTACTGGATGGGGACTCCATTTCTTCTAGTTTTTCACTATTTGTCGTCACCATCAGGGTCCCAACTCACTACTGCCGCGCAGGTCAGAGGACCGAATTACACAGAGCATTGTCTCATTGGGTTTTATTCAACTCTGCGACGTTGGAAGCGCTGTTTTTTGTAAAAACAGACTTCAACCAGGAACAGTGTCTCCATCCGGTGTAATATTTTTCATTTAGCCCTAGAAATGTATTTTAATTGCGTGGTGGGGGGCTCAGACCACGTCCACTAAGTAGAGTAAGCTTTCAACTGTCCAATGATACCTTTGATTTGGTGAGGGGTGAAACAGTTTTTGTTATTTTCGGACCAGACGACTGGTCTTTCCGGATTTACCAAGGATTCGGGAGGTAGAGGAACATAGCATTAGGGAGAACTCCACTAACGCTATGGACCAGAGCTAGTTTTCACCCAACAGTGATGCTATGGAACCTTTGACACCATGAACAAACGCCTCATGCAAGACTCACCTTTGAACCGGCCAGCATCTTACTGAGCATCTTCGTGCCACTGCCGATGCCAACAACTGCAAAAATAAAAAGACAAGTGAACTCCATTTTTATTTCACCTGCAATTTAGAAGCCTTTTTATTAGATTTTATTTACTTTGTTTCAAGAAACAGTCTGCACTCACTCACACACACACACACACAACACACACACACACACACACACACACACACACACACACACACACACACACACACACACACACACACACACACACACACACACACACACACACACACACACACACACACACACACCTTTTTCTAGCACTTAGAGATTTTCAAGTACTTTACATTATTTACATTTATAGCGTTCAAATATATTGATTTAATTATATTAACCTTTAATTACAGGAGTAGTTCACTTATTTTCTACCAATCACAGGTGTCACCTTGATAAAAAAGTATGTGGTTACTTTCCCACCACTGATTTTACCTAGTACACCAGAGGCAGCACTGTCCAGGGTCCCACCGTGGCCCATTTTCAAGTCTTGTTTTTTTCTCTTTCGTGGATTAGGATTTTTCATACCCGCCTCTACACAAAAGAAATAAAAAAAACAAATAATATTAGTTAGTCCAATCAGAATGTTGGGGGGTAAGGAGTAATGTTACAATATGTGCCTCTCTCATTGTTGCCACTTGAGCCTGCTTTTTATAAGCGACTTTGGTCTCTTTTTATTTTCTGTAATGTCGCTTGTAAATATTGGTAATTGTAAAATTCTTGAGGGGCTTATTTTAAAGTCTAGTTGCTTATTTGGGCTTGCTTCTTGAAGTTGTTTAAACCAGTGGTTCTCAAACAAGTAAAGGACACCCAAAGCATTTTGACCCCATCTGAACATATTTGACAAATAGGCAGCAGGCCTACATCCTTCCATCCATCCATCCATCCATCTTCAACCGCTTATCCAGAATCGGGTCACGGGGGTAACAGTTCCAACTGAGACTTCCAGATTTCCTTATCCTGAGCAACTTCCTCCACTCCGTCTGGGAGTATACCGAGGCGTTCCCAAGCCAGTTGGAGATATAATCCTTCTATCTGGTCTTTGGTCTGCCACATAGTGGGAGAAATATGTAACAAAAAAAGGCAAATGTGTTCACTTCCGGCAGAAAGCGTGAAAATTTGCACCTAAGGGTATTTTTGTGCGCTGAATCCAAAAATTGACGGTCCCAAGCACTTTTCCCATGGGATCTGGTGGCTCTCATTCACTTACCATACTAGGGAAAAAAGACCCCCCAAAAAATCTTCTTCAAGTAGCATGTGAGGGGTCAAACTAGGTGTTTTTCGGGATTCTGAATCCATTGCAAGCATTTGTTTTGCACGAAAAACATTCCTTTCCGAGAAATGGACACAACAAAACTTTGAAAAGTGATGACTCATCACTAAACCATAGTTTGTGGGGTCCATTTCTTGCCCAAGGAATGTTTTTTGTGCAAAACAAATGCTTGGAATGGATTCAGAATCATGAAAACCCCCTAGATAGACCCCTCACATGCTACATATAGAAGATTTTTGGGCGGTCATTTTTTCCTAACCCTAACCCTATGGTAAGTGAATGAGAGAAAAGTTAATTTGAGAAAAGTGCTTGGGACCGTCAATTTTTGAATTCAGCGCACAAAAATACCCCTAGGTGCAAATTTTCACGCTTTCTGCCGGAAGTGAACAACTTTTTCACATATTTCTCCCACTAACAGGGTCTCCTCCCAGTGGGACATGCATCGGGAAGGCGCTCGGGGGGCATCCGTACTAGATGCCCGAACCACCTAAGCTGACTCCTTTCCAAGTGAAGGAGCAGCAGTTCTACTCCGAGTCTCTCTTGGGTGATTGAACTTCTTACCCTATCTCTGAGGCTTCCTACAGACAGTCAAGCACACAGTTCTTTCAGAGTTCTGTGGGGGAGTCGGGGGGCAGAGACAGCACAATTCATTCCGGATGGAAGTCACATGGTTTGAAGTCTGATGCAAGTCCTGTGGTGTTCAAACACCATCCAACTTGCTTAAGCACAAGCACAGAGAGTTGTAGGCAAGCAGTAGGGTCAGACAAGCTGCACTTGATGAGACAGAAGGGCAGGGTTCAACTGCCAACCAATAGGAGAGAAAGGCCATGATGCAATCCCACACATCTGTGTTCACTTGTAGTCTGTGTACTCCACAGCAGCAGAGCCTGTGTCTGCACTGCAGTGACATGAAACCTCCATTTCAGAACGAAAAATAATATTATAAATAAATTAAAGTTAAGTGTGTGTCACAGTAAACATTCGACAATAACAATGAATATTACAAATATATCTTTACATGCAGGGCTCCAGACTAACTTTTTCACTGGTAGCACTGGTGCCACCTAACTTTTCATTAGGTAGCACCACCAGAAATTAGGTAGCACCATCTTTTTCTTTTTATAGCGTGGTATTAATACATAGCCTTAATACCTAGGACTTCCAACGTAAAAAAGACAGTAAAGGGACTTATTTGGGATGTTCCTTTTAGGCAGGGTGTTTAACTGTACTTGCACTGTACTACATTTCTATTGTATTGAATACGTCATCTGGAGCAATACTCCGCCCTAACTTCGCCTTACGCACACTCTCTGTTCTCCATATTTATCTAATCAAATGTTCAGTCAATCAATCAATCAATCAATCAATTAGTCAAAAGCCTTATCATGCTGATGATAGTTGTGTTAATTTCCATACCATAGGTTTGCATTGATGTAAAGATTGACAATGACCTAAACTTGATAGTTGCAAAATATTTTAATCTGAACTTTAGGTTTCTCTGCATGAGCAGCAGTAGTAGTTGACAAAATAGGTCAGCATTAAGGCTGTGTGATATTAGGAAAGCCTTCGATATTCAATATAATCTTGATGATGCTCATGATAAGTAAAAAAAAATGTAGTTTTAATGTATTTTTGCTTCAAGTTAATATTTTCAAACTAACATTAATTCAAGAAGAAAAATAACAAATATCTAGGCTAACAAAGGCAATATAATACCTAGAACTTTGACTTTCAGCTGCATGATTGCACTACGTAGACTATATGCCATAATAGGCCTGCTGCCATTCAGGATAGAAAAATAAAATTGTCCTTATGGTTTTGGAGTGAAGTACAAGTCAGTTTCAAGAGGAGATACTGGGAAGTAGGTTGCTTGATACAGTATCAACAAAAAACGTTCACTTGGACACACACACACACACACACACACACACACACACACACACACACACACACACACACACACACACACACACACACACACACACACACACACACACACACACACACACACACACACACACACACACACACACACACACGCTACGCTAAAGACAGAAGAGTTACAGGTGTCGTCCATTTCAGCTAATTGTCCATGAAGTGAAAATGCGCATTTTGGGCACTGAGGAATTTAACAAGCTGTTTTCAACTCCAGTGCGCACAGTAACAGTAGGTTTGATGTAACCTACGGTTGAAAACAATCACGAGCGATTGCTAATCACAGCCCCATGGATTATAAATTATCCAGTTTGAGATGACAACAGAAAAAGCAAGGTTATATAAAGAAAGGTAGGTGAGAATGAGATCTATCCACGGAGAGCAATAGAATCTGTCTGTGTTACTCCATCACGTGAGGAGACCACCAACGCTAGCGTAGCTTTGAGTGTGTGTCTGTGTGGGGTGCATCTCTCACTCTCCGCGTCTGTGTGAGTGAGAGAGGGAGAGAAGGAGGGGAGGGGCAGCAAGTAGGCTCTTTGGAGGCAGGCTGGGGCAGGGAGAGAGAGGTAGGGAGCGAGAGAGAGAAGAGATCCTCGTTCGAGGAGGTTTCTTTTTTTTTTACTCATCCTCCTTCAAGTCGCACCTTTGCGACCTGTTTAAATTTTAACTCGCACTTAATGAAATTAACTCGCATATGCGACCTAATAGCTCGCACCCTGGAGCCCTGTTTACATGTCTAACATAGTGACAGTGATGCCTACACAGATGCAATTGATTGAATGTGCTATTCATAATAATAATAATAATAATAAAAGCTTTATACAGTGGTGGAAAAAAATACTCAAATTAATTGCTTAAATAAAAGTACCAATACTGAAACATGTACAAGTAAAAGCCTGGAATTCAAAATGTATTGAGTAAAAGTATTAGTGTTGGCATTAGAATGTACTTCAATTGACTAAAGTAACTTTTTTAAATAGCAGATCTACAAGCTCACAACGTGTCACATGGTGGCACGCTGTGAGCTTGTAAATCCATTTTACGTGTCACCAAAAAGCAGCAGGTACTCTGCCTTCACCCGATGACAACTCCAAAAGAACTACATGGCCAAATACCATTTCTGCTTCCTCCTCAAGCGGAACCGCCCACTTCCGCAAAGCATTGTGGGAAATGTATTATTTTTTTGGAAGAGACTTTGACACGCACAGAACTTTGAAATAACTTAGTGCTGGACTGTCTGAGTGCAGCCTAAGGGAGATACCAGCCACCCTTCTGAGAAAACTAATTTCGGCCTACATATAACTTTAATAACAGTTAGCTAGCGCCCACACTTCACTTTAATAACAGTTATCTAATGCCCACTTCACTCCGGCACTTCGTAACTGGTAAAAACAAACCTAGCCCAGCCTTACCCTCCCCCTGACCCTTCTTTGTAATTATCTACTGTATATATTTTTTGCACTGTTATCTTATTTTCCCTTTTTTCTGTCTATATCTACTGCATAGTACTGTGTTCTATCCGTCTGTCATTCAATGTTATGAGATACTAAGTGATTTCCTGTGCAAATTAGCCAAGTCTTACTAGTAGGATGTCCTTTTAGTTGACCTTGTACCAGTTAACTGTACCATCATGAAACTGTACCCTTTCCTATGCAATTTAAACTTCTAATAACGTCTTCAATCAATCAACCAATTCCATAATAGTTAGCTACTGTCCACTTCATTTTAACAACTGTATAGTGCCCACTTTATTTTAATAACATGTAGGCCTATCTAGTGCCAACTTGATTTCAACAACATTTATCTAGTGCCCACTTCCAGTTATCTAGTGCCCACTTAATTTTAATTGCCTAAACAGTTCTCATGCCCACTTCTCTTTAGTGGCTACTTGACCAAGTACACGCTGCCTACCGGGTAATGTAGTTCAAAGTTTAGCTATTAACTAGCAGAAACAACCCTGGCGTTCTATTAAGGGGGCGAAAATAGCCGAAAATCACTCAACAAATAATTATAGGCGATGTACAAGCTCACAGCAGTTTTTCGCGCACAGACCACTGGGAAATGTAGTTCAGTTGGCAACTCAGCCGCGAGTAGCCTAAAAGTCAGCGTGCAGCACTTCAAATACATAGAGAGTGAGAGAGAGTTTGCTAGAGGGCTCACCTTTCAGTAAGGTCTGTTTTAATGTGTTCAACACGTCTGCAGAAGTGGCTCCTGGTTTCTTATAAATGGCAAACAGTCCGTTCAGGGACTGGAGTTTAGATAAACTGACAGAAGATGCAGCCATGATGCTGGTAGTAGTGCTGCTGCTTTCTGGAGACTGACCATGAGACTGAGGCACTGAGCCTATGTGAAATGAGCAGAAAAAGTGTTAGCAGAAATAAGGCTTCCGGCGCCGATCTCTTCAGAATAAGAGTACCCCTAAAGCCATTGAAAAAACTTTGAAAAACGGATAAATTTGCCATAATATGGACGTTAAAAATATAGATTAAGTAGATTTTAAATTTAAAGCCAATACTTTTCTACTGTTACTCAAGTATATTTTGAATTCTGTGACTTTTACTATTTTCATTAATTACATTAATAATATAGTAGCCTACCATACATTGCATCTGTCCTGCCAAAATAAACCAACCTAAACAGATAAACCCCTGCTCTAGTTTATGATAGCTCTTTTATGGGATTACAGTAGAATGAATTGAATTGGAATGGAATGGAATGGAAAAGGTGTTAAGACAATTAGAAGTACAACTAGTATAGAGACATACATCATACACTTTTTTTTTTAAATACGTGTGTCTTTTAAAAATACATTATTTAATGCACTTTTATTTTGAAGGCTGGAGCCTGGCTTATTTCTGCCTGGTCCCAGACCGGAATCGTTCTTTCTGCTCACTTCACGGACCTCAGTTCGACCGTGTTGTGTTGTTGTTTTTATGTTGTGTTTCAACCCGGATGAGAGAGAAGGACGGAAACGGTCCCAGTCCTTCCCTCTATCTTGTTCGGGTCGAAACACAGTAGGCCTACACTGTTCCGGGGTTCCCCGTAGAACTAGAAGTAGCCTACCAAAAATGTAGGTCATAGCCTACAGGAAACATTATTTTCAACAAACAAAAACAAGCTCCCAATGAATGTTGTAGGCCTACCATGCATTTCACAGTGTACTGTATGTAAACAAATTGCCTTGGAACAAGAAAGGCATAATTCATAAAGTCTGACTAGATAAAATACATGATAGTCTTCATCCAAGGCTAAAGGTAAACCAAACTAGAAATACTGTTCCTACAAAACTGTGTGGGCATGCTGCTCCCTCATTGGCTAAAAGCCCTGCCTTTGTACTGTCTGTCATTTTTGAGGAGAATAAACTTGACCTATTAAGTTTTGGTTGCGACCGTCAGGTCGCACTTACTATCAAAACCCCCACCGCCTGTCTGTCAGTCAGTCAGTCCGTCAGTCTGTCACGTAACGTCACGTCACACTTTTGCCCTGCTCATATCTCTGCAACCGTTGCCCCGATCCATGCCAAATTTTGCACACACACTCCTTGCCTGCCAAACCACAACCTCCACCCAATTCAATTCACACATGGCCCTCTTCTAGCGCCACCATGAGGCCGATTCTTGCAAAACACATTTTTGGACACTGCTCTACAGATTTTGCCCTAAAATCACGCAAATCGCTACACAGTATGTCTGCACTCATGTCATCAACAGGGATCTGTCCAATATAGTGCCACCATCAGGCCGATTTTTTCAAACACATTTTTGGACACTGCTCCTACAGATTTTGCCCTAAAATCACACAAATCTGTACACAGTATGTCTACACTAATCTCATCAACATGGATCTCTCCCATATAGCGCCACCGTCAGGCCGATTCTTTCAAACACATTTTTGGACACTGCTTCTGCACATTTTGGCCTAAATTCATGTTGCGACCTGACGGTCGCTTATCTCCCGATTAGGGAGTCTTACTGGTATAACATACTGGTCTTTCAGACGAGCCCACAACTAGAAAAGATGCAATTGGAAATTGCAAGTGTGGTTGCATATTTATTGCCTGGATAGCCAGAACGTCACCACTCCCCTATAGAACTCAACTACACCAATCAGAATCAGACTTACTCTATATAATGGTGACGTCACCGAGAATGCTGCTTCCTGATTGGCTATGTTGACCGTAATCATTTTGCTGCCTCCTGATTGGCTATGTTGATGACCGTAATAATTTTGCTGCTTCCGGATTGGCATTTTTCAGGCTATTAGACAAAGGCTAAAACGGTGTCAGACCGCCATTCCGAAACACCGCCATTCCGAACATTGACTAGGGTTAGGGTTAGGGTTAGGGTTAGGGGTAGGGTTAGGGTTAGTTAGGGTTAGGGTTAGGGTTAGGGTAAGGGTTAGGGTTAGGGTTAGGGGTAGGGTTAGGGTTAGAAGTCAATGTTCGGAATGGCGGTGTTTCGGAATGGCGGGGTGTAACCGGCTAAAACTGGGTTATAAATGGCCATGCTTGGCTATTAGACGCCCTAATATTGAACTTTTTTCAAAGATAAATTGCAAGTTTTTGAAAAGATTTGGAAGCTTTTACTCTCCTTTCTGAAAGATTGAAGTAAGATAAATCCTAGGGATGACCCACATCGTGTGTAATGGGGGGCAGCACTACTTGGGAGGGTAACCGGTAGAGTTGCCGGAAGGTTGCAGAGAAGTCTTGCCGATGTGAATAGGAATAGGCCTACTCACCATGGGATCACCCAGAACGGAACCGCGGAGTGCTCGAACATTGACTAGTTAAATTACCCATGATTTGTTTTCGAGCACTCACACCTTGGAAGGGTTGGGGAGATGGGGCTCTTTGTTTTTATTTGGTTTTGAGTGTACACCTTTGGTTAAGTAAAAGCAGCCTGGTTGTGAACAGTTAAGACAATTCACCCCATACTGTATATAGAGTGACCCACTGTCTCGTCCTCAAAAGTCTAGTATCTCCTCTGGTCCATGGGGATATCCCTTTGGTCTAGAGTCTAGACTCTAGTCTAGTGATTAGGGATGGTGTTTTTTACTGGTGTTTCAGTCCGAGTGTGGGGAAAGGGTGCGTTCGGAAATGCGCACCGGACTGCGCGGGCGTTTATCGTGGGCTTGCCCAGGCCGTAAACGATTGCATTCACCACGGCTTCGTAACTCGCGCGGCGCTCCGCCGGCCGCACGGCCCTGGCCCGCTCTTCGCGGCCACTCGCGCCTGCGGCGCTCGGGGGCGAAGAGCAGGACCAAGGTCCGCTGGCCTTCGCGCCGCTTGCAATGTCGTGGACAATAAAACGAGCGCACCCTTTCATACACTCTGACTGAATCACCAGTAAAAAACACTCTCTCCTAGTGATTAAGATATTGGACTTTCACAACTAGACTTTTCTTTTTTCCCCCTTTTTTCTAAACTGGAACACAGGCAGGGTTAGTATTAGAACGAATACCAGGCTTTCCTGGAAAATATGATGACTCGAGAAAAGGTTGAAAAGGGAAGAAAAAAATAAACGATCAGGGGATTGATAATAAAGTAGGTCGGGAGTGGCTTATTGTCGGTATCAGCCGGTAACACGTGGGAGTCTATCCCCGTTGCAATGTGCTAGAGGGGTCTTCAACAGGGGGTCCGCGACCCCTCGGGGGTCCGCGGAGGTACTGCAGGGGGTCCGCGAAATTATTGCTTAAAAAAATAAAAAATATTTTTTTTTTCTTTCTTTTTTTTTTTGCCTTTTTCCACATTTATGTTAAAACATAAATCATGATTCTATACATTTTGAATAGCTTGAATACATGATTACTATGCAATTGACAGATTGTTGATATTATTGACATTTGTTCTCAGTTAATAAGTAGTATGTTTAGAAATGGTAGTGGTACGGCCCACCCTGCTCGCTGTAACTTGTACTTGTTTAAAATAAAAAATATGTCGTAGCCCCGACCCCCCCACCCTACGAGGTGGTAGGGGGTCCCTGCTCCATCTCCCCATCAGTTTGGGGGTCCCCGGCCTGAAAACGTTGAAGACCCTTGCGCTAGACTCCTGGGAGATGGACTGCTGATGTGGAGCGCCACAACTACCATCAGCTCCCAGTACTTGCCGCACGGCTTGCCAAGCCGGGCTACTCATACGCTGAGTTGGCGGTGCCCAGAATCGAACCCATGACCTTGTGGTCCAAAGGCGAGAGCTCTACCGATTGAGCTACCCAGGCATTGATAATAAGAGATAAGTATTCAGAGACTAAAGACACATCCTGGGTTTCAACACCTTAGCAGCACCACAGGCTGATCACCTTCATACCACGCCCCAATGATGGAGATTTGTTCACAATTGATTGATTGAAGACTTTATTAGAAGTTTGCATAGGAAAAGGTACAGTTTCATGACGGTACAGTTCACTGGTACAAGGTCTACAAAAGGAGATCCATGAAAAGACAAAGCTTATTTCCACAGGAAACCATTAAAGAGGTGGTGCCATAGTTTTGTACTTTTTCTGTTTTTCATGTGTCTAGGAGGTTGAAAGTACTTCATTAGACCCCCTGATGTGTTTTTTTTTTTTTTTTTGAGAAATGATTTATTCTCTTAGTATTTGTTTGTTTTCTCTTGGAGGCTGCCCCTTGTGGTCAAAAGTGTCAGTTAAAAAACACAGATACTACGTGTGTCACAGTATCAACTCCTCCCCAATTGCCATTCACCCAACACTGTGGGGTGTGGCTATATCAGCTGGGTCACCACCCACCATGCCATCCATGCATACTTAATGAACTGGGGGTGTGGCCACATAAAAACCCAATTTTAACTCTTTTTGTATACTTTTTTGGAACAAATCTTCCTCCTAGTATAATCAGAATACCTGATAATCATGTTTTAGGGGGGGGGGGGGGGGGGGGGAATCATGGCCCCACCTCTTTAAAGTATCTTATATAACATTGAATGACAGACGAATAGAACACAGTCCTACTATGCAGTAGGTAAAAATGAGAAAAGAAAAAAAAAAAGGAAAATAGTAATTCAAAACAAACAGTAAGTATTATACGAAGAAGGGGCAGGGGAGGGTAGGGTTGGGCTAGGTTAGTTTTTTTGCGAACGGCTGCTGCCTGTAAGTGGTTTTTCAGGGCAATTTTAAAGGATGCTAGTGATCCACACTCCTTTATGGCCTTCGGTAAGGCTTTCCACATTTTGGTGGTATAGCAGAAAAAAAGAGTTTGACCCTTTGTTGGTTTTGACTCTGGGTTGAAAGTGATCTGTGGCGCTGCCTCTGGTGTTGTAATTATGGACATCCTTAATGTTTATAAAGTATTTTGACAGGTACTTGGGTATCATAGTGGTGTAGTGTATCTTGTACACTAGGCCCATTGCAAGTTGCTGTACTCTGTCTTCTAAAAGTATTCCAGATCAAGTAGTGAGTGCATAAATTAACATAACCTTTCAGAAGTTTGACATGAAAATTAACTTTTATATATTCAATTTCTTTTTAGATGGATCTGTATATTTTTTAAGAATCCACTCAGCCGTTTTTGCAGTATTCATAGGGAAACGGGTGCTTGCATTGTGCTGTGCTCCATCCCTCTGGCAGGAGTGCTCTGCGCTTTAGCTTTGAGACACAGCCTGGTTGACACTCACCTGCCGGCCCACTCCACAACTTCCTCAAAGTCGCAGCCTTCTGTTGGAGGTCTTGGCGGCTTCATTTTGTGTTTATATTAGTTTCTTTGCCATCCTGCATTATTAGCTTGATATTGTTTATTTTGTCTTATTACCCGGCTTGTTTGTATGCTTGATTCTGATTGGTCGAGCGCTGAATTCAGCGGTGAATTATGAGCGTATAATGACCGCTCCGCTCTATAATTCATCGCTGCCTAATCAACGGCTCAGAGCAGCTGCTGCATTCAGGCTGAGCTGTGTGAATTTAGTGCCGTATTCAACATTTCTACCATGTAAACAAACACACAGCGTCATTTACAACCAAACGTTGCCCTGAAGAATGTCTTTAAAAACATTTTAGGCGAGAAATAGACAACGCAGTAACAGAAAATGGATTCTATTTGACCAGCACTTCCTTGTTTTCCAAGGCGACCGTGTTACGCTGGGGGGACGCACTTTCAGCCGTCTGTAAACAAGGAAATACTTTGTTTTGTTTTTAGTTTAGAGTCAAATTATTAATTTGATTTAGTAGCCGGGAATTTGCGTCGGTGGCATATCAACCTGTTGGGCTCCTATCACTCGATAATGACTGCTGAGCGAGATGTTATCTCTTGCTTAATGATGCACTTACAAGTTACAAGTCTAATATTAGCATTTTTATATACCATGTCGCCCATATAAGCAATATTGTGTAATTAGTGTCATACTGTTACAGGTAGCCTACACATAAGACAACTTTAATACACTTATGCATTCAATAAATACAGAAATACAGCCCAGTTATTCAACAATAACTTTATCATACAGAGAGAATAATACAAATTGATATGATAAAAAAAGTATAAAGTTGGCCTACTATACTGAAAGTTGACATCAGGTTTTATTTTATAAATAAACGACCTGCCAGATTTAACAGTCATTTCATAACATGTTCATATTTAACAAAACAAGACATTGGAAAATACTTACACCCCCTGGTAAATAGATACTGGTAAGACGCCTCAGGGCGACAAGCGACCTCGCCCTAAAGGGCGAGGTCGCGCCAAAGTGATGTGGACATCAGGGATGTGAACATCAGGGATCTCCATATTTGGGCATAAAAGGGTTTGTTCCCCTGGTATCACTGGGATCTCCACATCTCCATATATGGGCATAACAGATATTTGATTCCCCTGGCATCACAAGGATTGTCTACACGCAGACAAGCTGTGACGTTTCTCATGGTAAACTGCGACCTTCGGTCACAAAAATGTGCACTAGCCCATCTAGTACCCTTTTACATATCCCAGATAGATTTTATATAGTAATCCAATGTAGGCTATTTTAAGTCACCATGATTAGTACACATTCCCATCTTTGTTCCTGAAACTGTTGGTATTCCCATATATTTGCTGTAATTTATTTGCTCCACACTGAAGTCACTATGACTCAGCATAACCATATAAGGGGTTCACAATCCAGCTACACCCAAATATGGAGTGTGCTGGCTAACCTTGATGTGTCGTCATGGCATCAGGCAGAAACAAATCTCAAGTCAAAACAATCTCAATATGGGCACAAATGGGGCATGCCTATATGTGAAAGATCTCCATGTAAGGGCATTAAGAGGACAAAGACTGACAGATACAGAGATCTCTACATGTAGGCATGAACACGGCTGAACTCTTTGGCCTGAACCATTTATACATAAAACTATCAGGAGAAGGAGGTATAGATACAAACATACCTACAGTACATAACTACATGCCTACATAATGATATTGTGCGGTATGGATTTTCTTGGTCCCTACAGATGGGTTTGGAGTCTTATGATGTATTTTAACATAGTAAACATTGATAGCAATCTGGGTAAAGTCAATGTTTAACCATACCCATGTACAAATTATGCATTTGATGTTGACAGATACAAGTGACGCTGATAGGAAACCAACCGGTCCTCGCATGAAGTGGAATTATATGTTTTGCAAGTTTGCAGTGGTATTTTAAACATTAATAGCAGTCCAGGTAATGTATTTATCAAAGTTCATGAATGATTTCAATGTTTGAGCTCAACCATGTACCAATAATGAATGAGTAATTCGCTGCTACGTGTAACGTGATGCAGGTGAGAAGCCAGCAGTCCTGGCATGAAATTAATTGGAATTAAGTGGACATTTATTTTTTTCTCGTGTAATGAACAGTAGATAAGGTACCACTATAGGTAAAAACCCCAGGACAAAAGAACACTCGTCCTAGACAATTTTCCATCCTGGCCCTCAAACTGTGGAATAGACTCTGTCGCACTTAGAACAGACTCTGTTGCGCTTAGAACAGACTCACTCCCTAGCTTCCGCCATGGTCTCAAGACTCACCTCTTCAGATTTCACCGCAGCCCATAGCAGTTACTGTAGGACTCGCCTACCCTCAATGACCCTCATTTTTTAGGTTTTATATAAAGTTTTTACTGAATAGGTGCTTGGTCTACCAACGTTATTTTCTTAGATTACTATTTCTTTGCATTTGATGTATTGATGTTTTATTTTAAGTCGCTCTGGATTAAGCGTCTGCTAAATGCCTAAATTGTAAATTGTAATTGTAAATTGTATAGAGACAGTCATGGACTTAACCTGACATATTATGCTCGATTTTTCAAGACAAAATTAACAGAAAAGATGCATCAAATTCAGTAATTTGTATCACAAAATAAAATGTATATATTTGTTCTTTCAGATTTCCCCTTGTCTGGAGGTAAGTCTTTGCATGAAAGTTTTTCTCAATGATGGTTCTTGGTTGCAAGATTCATCCTGTTGCGTTGCACAAATGAGACCTAAAATTTTGTTTCCATCTAAAGGTTTTTCCACACTGTTTGCATTCAAAAGGTTTCTCTCCTGTATGGTTACGCTGATGAAGTTTTAATTCTGAACGAGATCCAAAACTCTTTCCACATACACATTTAAATGGCTTCGCTCCAGTGTGAGTTCGGCGGGGAGTCTTTAAGCCAGCATAAACAGTGAAACGTTTTCCACACTGGACACAGATGTAGGGTTTTTCTCCAGTGTGAATTCGGTTGTGAATCTTCAACTCCGCAGTATTGAAAAACTTTCCACATTGGTCACATTTGTAGGGTTTCTCTCCTGTGTGAATTCGTAGGTGTGACTTGAAACTGCCCAAATGACAGAACATTTTACCACATTGATCACACTGGTATGGTTTCTCTCCTGTATGAATTCTCTGGTGAATTTTCAGACAGTGCTTCATGCCGAATTCTTTGCCACACTGATCACATTGGTAGGGTCTCACTCGAGCATGAATTTGCATCTGGTGTGCTTTTAGATGAATCTTTAGTCTGAACCTTTTACCACACTGGTCACAGTTGTAGGGTTTTTCTCCTGTGTGAATTCGTTTGTGAAGCTTTAAACACGCAGGATACCTGAAACACTTTCCGCACTGGTCACAGTGGCAGGGTTTCTTCACTGGAAGTTGGAAAGGAAATCCATCTGGGATAGAGAATGAGGGGAGAGAAACATCTTTCATGAAAAACACATGTTTTAAATAGTATGCAAGCTGGGTTCTATAGGGTAAACTATAGAGGGTATGCGCATGCATAAACTGAATGGCAAATCGAGTGACAAAGTGAGTGGCAAAATGAGTTTAACGTTGTTTAATACAATTAGATAGAACTTTTCTGTTTGGATGTGTGGGCTGTCAAGGCCATAATGTAGGTTTTTGCAACTCAGTAGGCATTCCCGCATAACTTCCGGGTATGATGATGATGTCACACGCATACCTTCTATAGTAAGCTTAATATGGTTCATACAGCCATAGCTAAATGGTTCATTCTTTTACCGCTTCGGACGTTCCTGTTCGCCCCAATTTTGACCCAAGCTCGTTGCCAATACAAAGGCTCGTTCTTTTACCTTATCCGATGACTGTAAGCTGATGAGGGGTCGTGCGG
Source organism: Nannobrachium achirus (assembly GCF_963921795.1). Taxonomy (NCBI): domain Eukaryota; kingdom Metazoa; phylum Chordata; class Actinopteri; order Myctophiformes; family Myctophidae; genus Nannobrachium; species Nannobrachium achirus. The sequence continues at coordinate 65,904,689 of NC_137818.1, read as the reverse complement.
GTGTACAGTAAAAACATCTCCCATAATGCTGCTTTCAAATCTCCACCACACGTAAACATCAATGATGTCCAATTCACTTCCTGGCTGTTCTCTGTGGACCTGATCTAGATTATGCATTTCTATGCTCTGAAAGACGGCAAGCGGAGTGGCCCAATTCACATCCATTCTTTGCATAAGGCTGCCCTCTGCCGCCAGCTTGGCTGAAGTACACATCTAATGGGTCCAATAAAAAAGAAAGTTTGGAAATAATGAATAAATCTTTTTCTATAACATCGCAAAGGTAAGCTGCTTTTTGCTGGCACCAGCCCCAATAAATAAATAATAAATCTGGCAGTAGAACTACAAAGAATTACAAAGTCCTCTGTTCACCCCTAGTCTGCACAGCATGTGTCAAAATGTACCTCAGCAAGATGCTGAAATAATTGTAAAGCACCTCACACTACTTCTTTCTTCATATTGACCTAGGTTCATCCACCAATTAGCAAGGTTATACTGTACACTATATTTGTTATGCTCTGCTTATTACATTTATAAAATGACAATTCAGGCATTTTAATGATTGCCTTACTCAAAGTTTGATTAGGGTAAATGGCATGTACCCTAATCAACAAACACGCTCAGTTGCCTTGTGGTTAGGGTGTCCGGCCTGAGATTCGGAGGCCAGGGTTCAATCCCCTGGCCAGGTATTACCATAAACTATAAAAATGGGACACCAATGCCTCTCTGCTTGGAACTCAGGATCAGGGGTTGGATTGGGGTTAAGTCCCTGAGACATACTAGTGACTGGTACAGTCACTAGTATGACACTAGTAATCAGTGTCATATTCAGGGGGGTGTCTTGTTCTGTGGATGTTTGTTCCTGCTACAGGTAGCCATGACCATCATGAGGCAGTCGTGTGTTGGCACAGAAAGTTTTAGGGAACTTCTTAGTACAGATACCATGCAGGGGCTGTCTGTGTAAGTTGAGCCACAGGTTCCATGTAGCATGGATTGACACACCAGCTCATACATCTCTGGCTCATTTTCTTTGTCAGGTATGTCTGCTCTAATAATTTTATCTATATCATCTACAGTCAAAATCTCATATAGGAGTAGCAGTATGTGGGCCTGTTTCCGTCCTCTCATCTGCCCTTCCACAGTGTGTATCCTATTCCTACTTCCTAGCCTTCATCTTCCCAAAGACTCCCAGCTTAATGTAATGAAGGAGCTCTCCACACTTCTTTTGAAGACTTTGTTTTCAATGTCTGGTCTGTCTTGGAAGGATGTTATTGAGTACACCTTCACTGTTGGAGTTTGCCATAATGGTGGTGAAGAGGTCAAACTTTCTGTATCTGGCTGCTATGGCAAGGGCATCTAGAAAGTGCTTGCACATCTGGGGCTACCAGTGTGTGAGGCTAGCAGAATTGTCTATCCTGGTTGTCTCAGTCTGTCCTCGTCGTGCTTGCTGGGTATTTATGGAATCAGACAGACCTGAATACTGGTGGGCCCTGTACTTGTCCTGTAGTTCCCTACTCCTGTAGCAGTTCATCCGGCCACTTTCTATTTTGGAGTATTGATCATATAAGTATTCTTGTGCAAGTTTCCCAGACCTGAGAACGGTGTTAAAGTTGTTGGTTCTCTGTTGTAGATGGAATCTTTTTTTTAAACTTACATTTTTATCCCAAAATTTTCTAACCCATTTTTCACCCAGTGCTAATTAATCGCCTATGTAATCCTGTACTCTCCCTGCTCTCCCTCTGCCATGCCTGGGGAGACAACGGACTGACCTCATGCTTCCTTCTATGCATGAGAAGCCCAAGTTGCTCCTTCTCACCTGACAGTGGAGATTTCCCTGGTTTGGTAGTAGCGCGTGGAAGGAACACGTTATTCCAACCAGTTCCTTTCCCTTCCATCAGGCGCCCCGGCTGGCCAGGGGGAGGCATTATTGAGACCAGGATTACTGCATATTTTTGTGAGGGTATCAACCCTAGGAGGCACAGGGAGAACATGCAAACTCCACACAGAAAGGCCCTATCGCCAACCCCACCTAGGGTGTGGGCGCTGATGACGCGGAGGGAGGAACACGCCCCCAGTGCCCACAGCGTCCCCCGGCGGGAATCGATCCCAGGACCTTCTAGCTGTGAGGCGAAGCGCTAACCACTGCGCCACCCTGTAGATGGAATCTAAAAAACTCATGAAGAGTGACTCTGGCTGACTTGTTTTGAGTATATTTGACATGACATGCAGATGGAATCCATTGCAGGTGCTTGAAAGTCCACTATTTCTGTGAGTTGTTGTGGCGATGTACATGCTCTTCTGAGGTTTTTACCTTTTTGTTTTCTTCTTCGAGTTCGTGGTGGCTTAGAGTTTACTCCATATTGATGGTCTTCATAGCATCTTTCTGCAAAGTTAGATTGGACAGCATACATGTCAAGAGTGTGATGTCAGTTCAGATATGGGTGTGTAACATAGTAATTGTAATGTGAGGGAGAGCGATAATGCATTAGAGGAATAATTGGAAAAGCAAAAAAAGTACTTACTTTTGGTGGGGGCGTCTTTGATGCGCGAGATTTCCTCTCTCTGTAGAGCCTGCTGTCATTGGGGTTGGCTGAGAAGCGAGAGAAAATGGAAAATGGTGCATTTATATAGCGCTTTTATCCCAATCGCTTTAAAATGTGTGTTACATTCACCCATTCACACACACATTCATACACCGGCGTAAGTGATTTTCTTCTAAACATACTTGTTTCATACTCTCTCAGGTGTTCTTCAGGTTCCAGTTTAATAGAAATGGTCCTTCCTGGAACCAGAATGAAAGATTAGAATCATTATTTTAATAATAACTTTGATTTAACATGGGTGTAGATGTAGGGGTTTGTGTGTGTGTGTGTGTGTGTGTGTGTGTGTGTGTGTGTGTGTGTGTGTGTGTGTGTGTGTGTGTGTGTGTGTAGCACAGCTGAGCACATGAAAAATGTGACCCTGGGGGTACCTGGGGGGCTCCATGTCTCCCCATACGATTGCCCTCTAACAGCGATGTTATAGTGGCTCCCTATGGGGAGACAGGGAGCCCAGGAGGTCCTTGGCTGTTCCCAGGAGCCCAGGAGGTCCTTGGGAGAGTCTAACGAGCCCCATTTTAGCTGTGATGAGTGGTTGTCAAAACTCGGATGAGGAGCAACAAAAAGAGAAATCCGCCAAACCAGGTAGGAACAAAAAAAGGCACATTGGGGGGAGGATATGTTTATACTTACTTGTTTCATACTCTCTCAGGTGTTCTTCAGGTTCCGGTTTAATAGAAATGGTCCTTCCTGGTACCAGAATGAAGAATAGAATCATTATTTTAATAATAAGGACTTTGATTTGACATGGGTGTAGATGTAGGTGTGTGTGTGTGTGTGTGTGTGTGTGTGTGTGTGTGTGTGTGTGTGTGTGTGTGTGTGTGTGTGTGTGTGTGTGTGAGCAGCACATCTGAGCACATGCGGCCATGAAATATGTGACCCTGGGGGTACCTGGGGGGCTCCATGTCTCCCCATATGATTGCCCTCTAACAGCGATGTTACAGTGGCTCCCTATGGGGAGACAGGGAGCCCAGGAGGTCCTTGGGAGAGTCTAACAAGCCCCATTTTAGCTGTGAGGAGTGGTCGTCAAAACTCGGATGAGGAGCAACAAAAAGAGAAATCCAACAAACCAGGTAGGAATCATAGACTGTAAAAAAAATATGGACGATGCGAAGCCGTTGGTTTCTATGCTGCGAAAATGATTTTTTCCCCCCCCTTGTATGGGTGTCGCCATCATTGTTTTAATGGCGTGATTCCTAAACCCACCAGGATTGAGTTAAGACCCGCCTCCTCTCGATAATCTTAAGTATGAAAGTGCCCATCAACGTTAGTGCTGCTCGCTCAAGTGCAAAGTACCTACTACCTACTGATCCATTACAATAATACACGCAGCAAAATATGCCCAAAGCCATATCCAAACCATAACAATTTAACTGATAATCAGTAAGAGTTTTTATTTTGAGCACAGTAGTGACAAATTAATAGCTTTCTCAGTACGTTTTTCTCTTTAGCAAAGTTACAAAGTTTTCCCTTTATTAAATAAGCACAGTACAATTAAGTCAGTTTCAAGTTTTTTTTATTTTTTTATCACAGTTTATTTTGAGCACTGTAGTGAGAAATTAATAGCTGTGCATGTGCAAATGCAGGCTTTTCTCAAGTACAAGTCTTCATTCCTCTGACTTTATCCACCCTCTATGTGTCAGGCAGGGATTTCAGCCACTCCTGGAAGTCCTCGCGTTTCCGCGAGGCGGGTCTTAACTCAAGCCTGGTGGGTTTAGGAATCACACGTTTTAATGGTAGCCCAGGAATCACAAGGCATGCTATTGGCTGCCAACGGTCACGTGGAACCGCAGGGATACATGGGAGAATGTGGTGTTGAGCCTCCCGAAATAAAGCACACGAAGAAGAACACAGCAGGCTAGTATCAGTTTAGTTGGCCACTCCCCCCGCAAATGTATCTTCAATTTTAACATAAATGGGACCATATTTGCACAAAACGCATATCATGGTGACTGAAAGGGAGTTTTTCACTAGCGACAGGAACCATAAAGTATTTATGACAACGTTTATTAAGGTTAGAAAATCAAAGGGGAAAACTAATGGGGTCCAATGTAGACAAATTCTTTTTGGTACCTCGCGGGAGGAAAACAGCGCAACTAGCGGCCAAACATAGGAAGTTTTAGTTCCGTATTGGATTCGTTTTAAATCGGCAGAACTATGCGCCTGGTAGGAACATGTATGAAAAAAGGCACATTGGGGGGGAGGATATGTTTAAACTTACTTGTTTCATATTCTCTCAGGTGTTCTTCAGGTTCCAGTTTAATAGAAATGGTCCTTCCTGGTATAGTACCAGAATGAAAGAATAGCATCATTATCTATCTATAAATGCGACAAATCTCTGTTTGTTTGTTTGTTTGTAATCCGCGTATCTCGAGAACCGTTCGTCCCACCGGCTTCAGATTCGGCACGCGCTATCCCCGCCGCCGCGCGGAGTGCAGTGCCGGGCCTCGACCCGACCCGACTCGCGGTTTTCCGAAACCGGCGCGAAACGTTTGGAATCTCCTTACGCGGAGCTGATTGTTGACATCAGGCTGTTCCTGAGGAAATCGGCACAATCGCTGACTCATTGTGACATCACTTCATAAAAGGCTCTGACATCACGTACGCCAGGAGTCAACAAAAAATCTCTGTGAATGTGTATGTATGTATGTGAATCTCGAGAACCGTTCTTCCCACCGGCACGCGCGTTCTCCAGATATGGGCATAAAATGAATCCCCGAATGCGGAGCTGATGTCTGACATCAGAGTTTTCCGCAACCGGTACTGTGTGTGCAGAGATCTCCATATATGGGCATAAGGGGACAATGGCAAACAGATGGTCAAAACGGGTCCTATGACAACAGGTATATTGGGGTTTGCATTAAAGGGTGGGGACAAAGGCTAACAGAAGGCAAACAGATGGTCAAAACGGGTCCTATGACAACAGGTATATTGGGGTTTGCATTAAAGGGTGGGGACAAAGGCTAACAGATGGTCAAAACGGGTCCTATGACAACAGGTATATTGGGGTTTGCATTAAAGGGTGGGGCATTCATGGGGTCCGCTCCAAAAAAGAAAATAAAAGAGACAAAGACAAACATAAGACAAGCGACAAAGCGTGGGACTGGGAGGATGACTTGAATTATGCAGATTTAAGCAGGCTGTGTATTCTGCTTAAAGAAGAAACAAACAAAAAGCGACAGAGATCTCATATATGGGCATAAAATGGACGCAGATAAACAGATATCTCCATATACGGGCATAAAGGGACACAGACAGACAGATACAGAGATCTCCATATATGGGCATAAAATGGACGCAAATAGACAGATATCTCCATATATGGGCATATGGGCATAAAATGGACCCAGAACTATATCTGCAGTGATCTCCATATATGGACATAAAATGGACGCCGACAGACAGACAGATACAGATATCTCCATATATGGGCATAAATGGACACAGGCAGACAGATGGTCAAAACGGGTCCTATGACAACAGGTATAATGGGGTTTGCATTAAAGGGCGGGGCATTCATTCCCTATTTACATCGTTCCCGAGTTGGCCAGGTCGCCGACTAGACGCTGGGCCGCCCGAAGGGCGGCCCAGCTTCTAGTTTTAATAATAAGGACTTTGATTTGACATGGGTGTAGACGTAGGTGTGTGTGTGTGTGTGTGTGTGTGTGTGTGTGTGTGTGTGTGTGTGTGTGTGAGTAGCACAGCTGAGCACATGCGGCCATGAAATATGTGACCCTGGGGGTACCTGGGGGGGGGGGGGGGGCTCCATGTCTCCCCATCAAACAGAGATGTTATAGTGGGAGACAGTGAGCCCAGGAGGTTGTTCTGTGTTCCCCTCTCTGGGAAAGGCAGAGGAACAGTGGCCAGCAGGTGTATGGTATATAGTAGGGGTGTAACGATACATTTTAATAGCGATTCGATACATATCACGATACATGGTTGACGATACGATACATGGACGATATTGGTTCATCATGGCGATACGATATGATTTGATTCAATGATTTAAAATCGATATAGTAACTATTTAGCAAAGAAATTAAATCTGTGTGAAAGATGTGGATAGTGCAGGTTTTTAAGGGAAACATGTATTATGGATATAAATAAGTAAACACAGTGATTATCTGCCAAATACATGGACATTGTATAAACCCGCACCTTGACATGAACCCAGAGATTACACACATGTATCGATAGACCAGTGTAGCTATATGGAAAGGAAAAGTAATTAAACCACCCCTTTTAATTTTTTCTTCTTAAAAATGCTAAATACAATGGACAAGTAGGTAGTATCGATACAATCGATTCTTTGCACTGCCGATTCGATACGATAAAAAATAAAACGATACGATTCGATTTTAACTGTTTTCGTTTCGATATACTTCGATTTTTTAAGTTAAAAATTATATTTCGATACAGTTACTATATCGTTACACCCCTAATGGGTAGACACCCTGGCCTGGCGGAGATATTCACCAGCTGCTCCCAGCAGCACAGCAGGTGCAAACAATTAACTTATTGTTGGACCTTATTAAGAAGGGAATTTGCGACTGGCGTTGTGCATTAAAAACTGATATAACAATGTCAAACTGTTGATGATCTAGCTGCTGAAAACTTTTGGATCTGATTGGAAAAAAGGAAAAAAACATGGATGTTTTCTGCCAAAGGATTATAATTATTATTAGGCCTACTATGCTGTCTGTCAGAGTCAGAGCGGTAAAGTTTCAACACCATGAGCACCGGAGTCTCTCTCTCTCCCCCTCTCTCTCCCTCCATTATACACTCTTAGACAGCTGGACTGCAGTGCATATTTGATGCACTGTTTAGGCTACATATAACATTATTGTCTTCAGTGTGGAGGGTAATTTACTGTAGTTATCTTACTCGCTTTTAACTTGTCTTGTTCAGTTTTCTCCCTCTTTTTTGTCTCCTATTGCTTTTCACTGTCGCATTGTTTTTCCATCATGGGTTTTTACCTGGCGTTTCACTGCATACTGGTGGGTTTAAAAACATTTTGTAGATTAATAAAAAGGTCAAAGGATGAGAGGAAAGGCTATTCTGTGAGACAGCTCTGCTCTAGATGAACTTGCGCTCGAGACGAGAGACTGATTGACTGCTGTTCGCTCCTCGTAGCTACGCATCAGGGCGGAGCTGCCGGAGCATTATTTTGACTTCTTTTGAGCTGCAGAGAAGGAGAGAGATGGCGATCAGAGTTTTTAAAATGTATATAATGAAATGGTGTTGGTTTTGGTGGTGTGACAGCTATAGCATAATATTTAAAATAGTTTTGTATTATTATTATTTTTATGCCATCTTGTTTGGTAGGGCAGTCAGGGCATTTAGTGGGGCATTGCCCCCCTTGCCTATGCTTAGATACGGGCCCGATTTTGTATATAATTGAAAGGCACCATGACATGGTGACTACGTGTTGCGTTCTGTTTGAATGCAAAAATGTAGTATGCCAAAGCAAATTCCTATGTGTATTACACAATGGTTAATAAAGTAATCTGAACCTGAATAAGTTACATGTACTGCTATGTGTTTGAATGGGGCAACCTTATTTATTTATTTTAGCTTTTAGTAATAATAAAAAAAATGTATTAGGAAGATTTTGTTTGATAAGATTTTTGCCATAATCCCAGTAATGCAGCTCTATTACAATGACACAGCTATAACAGCAATAGAAGATAGTACATGTAAAAACCCTTACACTGAATATACCACACACACACACACACACACACACACACACACACACACACACACACAGTCCCCAGAAGCCAATTGTTAGCCACAAGGACACAACGTGAGTAATTTAATTACCTGTTGTTGCTGCTGCTGCTGCTGCTGCTGCTGCTCTAAGCACACGCAGTCTTTGGGCATTGCGTGTCCTAGGGCCCAGTGATGTAACTTTTTTTCGTCCCATGGAAAGTCTGTGCGGTCAGCGGTGGTGTCCGTATGTGTTGTCGTGTGTGAAAGTGTTGTGTGAAAGTCCGAGTCCGTGCAGAGGTGCTGCTGTTTTTGCACTACACTGTCCCTGCCACCGGGGGACACAGTACACTCATAAGTACACGCGTACACTGCTCAGCAGAACTATTTGGAAGTCTGTGGCTGTGTCCGAAATGCGGAACACGTTCCCGGCTACTCCCTAACCCTAAATGAGGGATCCAGATGTAGTGTAGGCTACTACAGTAGTGAACAAATCAGCTCATTTCGGACACAGATATAAAGAGCTAGATGCCTCGTCGAGTCGTTCGCCTCATAGAGTATATAAAATAGAGAGCGGACGAGCCCCGCCCCCACTATCATTTCAATGCAAGTGCTCAGTGGCGTTTTGAAGCAACGGCTACGTGCTAGCATGTAGCTAATCCAGGTGCATTCTGGGGGAAATTGGAACCAGCTCTGGTTCCAAAATGACGTCACGCTGCTCTCCGCTCAGAGGAATATGAGTTTCTTGGTACCTTTGGCATTCCTGTTACCCCAAAGGAGTATGCAACCACAGACATATCTGTGTATGCAACTGTTATGGGAGCTATTCCTGATGGAATGCTAATGCTCCTTAAAGAGACAGAGAGAACAGATACCATGACATTATTTGATCCTGTAGAAACCCTGGTGGGTAGTGTCTGCCTGTCACCAAATGTTAAAAATGCCAACCGGAACATAAGGGCTTTGTTCCAGAGAGATATTATTAGTACACCTTATGTAATATCCTATTGGTCCAGATTTGTAACTTGAACTGGAAAGTTATTTGGAATCTTTCATACAAATAACTTCTTACCAACAAAGTGAGGGAAGTCTCTTTTAAAATGTTACATAGGTACTATCCTACAAGTCACTATCTTCGCAGGTTCAAGAGAGATATTTGTGTTAATTGTTCATTATGTGAAGTATATCCAGAGACAGTGTTGCATTTGTTTTGGAGTTGTGACCACACCAACACATTTTGGAAAGATGTATCTCGTTTTATTGTTGATAATATTGACCCTGACTTTAATCTTTATTGGCAGAATGTGCTGTTTGGCTATGATAGTAATTGTAACAAGAAAAGACATGAGGTATTTATAATTAATTTAATAATAATTCTGGCCAAATTTCATATCCATAAGTCTAAATGTAGTCACTCTAAGCCATTATTCATGGTATTTGAGATTGAAGCCAAGCAGTATATTCAAACAATTCGTGACTCAAAAAATAAGAAGGCTGAAAAAACTACTCTTTTGTGTTCACATTTTAATATTTTAGTTTAGTAATTCCCCCTGGCTATGATTTGTTTTATATTGATGTAAGCAATTTACCCCGAGTGAGAGGACATTATGCTCTCATAATGTCCGCAGTGCGGGTGTTATCGGACGAGGCGCCAGCCGAGTCCGATAACACCCGCACTCAGGACATTATGAGAGCATAATGTCCGACCCCGAGTGGTAAATAGCTTTTCTACCACTTTTTCCCGTATACATGAAAGAAAACACATAGTTGTAACTTGCAAGGATCTTAAGTTACAATCATTATTGCCTATAAAACTTCCGCGAGACAGCAGATAGTTCCACAAACAACATCTTCTACTCACCAACAGATGGCGCCAACTCCATAGTAATCCATGCGTCTAGCTTACAGCTAAGCTAACGTCAGTTAAAAGCACCGTTCCGGCCGTAAATAGAGGCTGTTCGCTTCCAGAAAGGCATAGGTTCAGAGAAAAGGGGCTTTAAAGTTGGCGGATTGCATTGGATCCAAATAAATCGGCGACGATAGTACGCACGTTAGTAAACATAGGACCGCTGCGACCTTCATTTGTTGGTTGGGGGAACTACCTCCTGAAGTCCCCGGATGTACACTGAGGCGCATTGATCTCGGACACACAACTTTGCGGCAGTTGTCCTCTCATAACCTCCGGAATTTAGCCAATCAGAATCCAGTATTTGAACACGTGACTCGAAAAAGTGGTAGAAGTATTGATAACTTGTCTTTTGTGTTGTGTTGTACTGTACTGTATTGTCTGTTTCGTATTGTCTTGTTAATTGTACGTCATGATGTTTGAATAAAGATTTATAAAAAAAAAAAAAAAAAAGATTGTCTGGAGTGGAGGGGGCGGGGCCAAAATGCGCGTACTGCAGTTCCAACTTTGGCCACCATCGGGGTTGCTTCAAATCTAGCCCTGGGTTCTGGGGGCTTGGTTCGCCTCTGCAGTTAATTGGAGCGATGTGCAAAAGTTCTAGCCCGGACTTCCTGGAAAAACCAAGGGACCGCTGTCAGTCAAAGTGACCACTGACCAATCACAGCGCGTCTTTTCCAGTACCCAGCAATTCAATTCAATGGAGCTTTATTGGCATGTTTACATAGCATGTGGAGGATGTGACGGGGGAAGATTTAGACATTACACTGAGGGAAGGCTTCGCGCCTACTCAGACGAGGGATTCTGAATGAGACTGAGTTACTTTGGGGAACGGGGGAACACGGTGGAGTGTAATGGACATTATATTAAAGTTTGAAATGAGATGTAGATAAAAAAAAAAAGTTATATAGGCCTACTCCCGAACTGTGGGGGGCAGTAATACGCAATATCGTCAACACTGCCGGAAATACCATCAGAAGAAGAAGCCCTCCCTCCCGCGACCGAGTATTTCCCGGTGAATCTGTGCGCAACGGTGGGAGCTGTGTGGGGGACACAAACCACTGACTATAGAGCATCGCAGTGCGGTGTCGGAAGCAAGCTGGCCATTCATATTTACCATAGGATTTTTCATTATCAGCCACAAAGTCGTAGCAATTCAATGTACACTTACCGCTAGGCTGGTGGTTGTAAAATGGTTCCATATGCTCCTGTAGAACCCCCGAGTATGTATGCAATCACTAGTTTTAGTAAAAACACGTTTTAATCAAGATCGCACGGAGAAGAACTGCATTTCCCATACTGCTAAACGTAAAAACGACGTCTGTGATTGGTCTAGCTTCTTCTTCTTTCACATATCTTGCGGTTACCGCGGAAGTAGCTTACTGCCCCTGTCTTCCCGGCAGATTATTGCACGTCAGAACTCCCGTGAGCGAATACGTTCTTTTACAAATATGATGCACTAGTTAAAGATGACGATAAGAGAGTCCACAGATATGACAATCACTACATTTCAGGCCATATGCTGGCCTGGATAACTAAACTGAGCGTGATTTAACGTCTATATTTCAGGAAACAACAACAACATTCGCAAAGCATTCTGGGAGTGTAGTTTCCGCAATTTTAAAAATAATGATGTACACAGTCTTGTACCCTGCCATTTTTTTCACCTTTCGAATTAATCTTTGCATTCAAAAAAATGTTAATATTGACATGATCCCTCTCCAGCCGAGGTGGCTTTGTCCAAGGCTTAAAAACGTTTAAATAAATACTTTATGAAATGTCTATGGAAGAAATGAATGCGGAAAACGCTTCCGACACCAGAGTGAGGACGGGGTGGGGCTTCAACTGCGATGCTCTATAGAGAAACGAAGCCATGTCGTCATTTGTGCGTAATGCCGCCCTCTAGGGGGTTCATGCTGGTATTGTTTTGTATTCAAATCACCATTGGGAAATTTGCGATTGCCGACTGTGTTAAAAAAATAAACACACCATGTGTGCGTTTCTGTCAGCGGGGGGGTTCTGCATAGTTTATGATATTCATTCATATCTGATATAGCCTGTTGTCAGAGAAAATGTAATCAACGCTGTCCTAAATGTTGGAAACTACAGAGAGACACTCGTGTCTGGGACAGACTGTCGCTGAGAGCATGTCCGCGCACATGGTGTGTTTATATTTTTAACACAGTTCTTATATGCGGTGATCGCAAATTCCTCAATGGCGATTTGAATACAAAACAATACCAGCATGAACCCCGTAGAGGGCGCCATTTCACGCCATTTCACGCCATTTCACGGAAGTGACATCACACTTCGCTGCTGAATTGCTGATGATGGAGAGGTTATATAGAAAGTGAGCGTAAGGCGGAGTTTCGCTCCAGATGACGTATTTCCCGTCGCCATCCTCGAGGGACGTCACTTATAATAATAATAATAAGTGCACTACAACGTTTACACAACCTCCATGACGATCCTATTACTGTATGTATTGAGATAGATTGTTGTAGGCTACAACAGTTATCATCAAAATAAACCATATCAAAGTGTGCGGGACATTTCTCTCTCAAAATAACAACTTTTCTAGTGTTATTTCTTATCCTGGTAAACATCATGGGTCTGTCCCGTTCAGCCATGTCAGATATATTTTCTCTTTAAACAAAACCGTTTACTCAATCTCATTGTAGGCTATATCCTATAATATATTCAATAGATATATTTTTATGACAGATTTACTGGCCTCAACCTCCCGTGTAATGTATTAGCCTAGACACTTCAGTCAACTCTGCCACTTTACGCAGATCATCTGAGAGAGAACATTGTGGTCAAGCAAGGATCACTTTGTATTGAGAGAGAGAGGTGCGCTTTCTCTAATTATCCAACAGAAGAGAGAGAGAGAGAGAGAGAGAGAGAGAGAGAGAGAGAGAGAGAGAGAGACACATGTTCAAGCCTATAATATATTATAGGCTTAATAGAAATATAATAGAAATATATGTGTTATGCCAAAACCAAACCCGAGTGGCCCCGTAATGGTCTTGTCCATTTCCGTCCCGTTCTGATTCCTTTTTTTTTTTTTTTTTTTTTTGAGACTTGTGACATTGTCCTGAAATCCGTTTATTTCCGAGGTTCAGAGAGACCCGAGCATTTAGCTTATTATTAGGCTATTAAAAGTCCATGCGTGCCTCTGCCTTTCATGTGGTGAGGTCTACTCAATCTAACATACTGTCTGCAGCTGTGTGAACTGATTGACAGGCACTGTCAGAAGTCAGAGCGTGTAAACTTTATCATAAATGTAGACTTATTATTGTCAATGCTGCTGGTTGGTTGCCTAGGAATCTATAATATTAACATTGAAACAAAAGCCAGGGAGAAAGGAATGCTTTTAGGCTATTTTCTATCTACAGAGGTAAGTCATTTTCCGTTTAGAGAGAGAAAGAGAGAGAGAAATGGTCGAGTGAGCTTCACTTTGTATTGTGTGTTGCATTGCCGATTAAAATATAATCTCTTTAGGCCTAAGCCTATTTATTAAATCACAATCAAATGTTGTTTACTTGCATAATGGGGACACTTTTTTTTAATTGTAGGCTATTTTATGTAGTCACTGGAAAATGTTTCAACATCTGATCTCTCAATACTGTTGCTTCAATTTTTTTTTTTTTTTTTTTTTTACTGGTCCCCCTCGGCAATGGCGCTGGTTTTGTAGGCCGATAACTCCAAATCGGCCTACAAAACGTCATACGCACGTTCCCTATAGTTTAGCTTTTATGTATTAGTTGTTATGTAATGTAATCTTGCCGATTTAGTAAGAGACTCGTCGCCAATTGCAAGATATTTAAAAGTTATTTGGGGCCATGATGATATCCTTTTCTTCCCACAACTAGACTAAGGATTTATATTGTCTGTGTTATTGTTTACATCCACAATTATTCACGTGTGGCAAGATCGCGGTTCACTAGTTTTTAGTAGGCTATAGTGTAGGCTTAGAAGCCTTTTCAGAAGTTAATTTAATGTTTTCCATTTAATGATTTCCTTTATCCTCATCTAATCTTGCGCTAATGCACGCAACTGTTTTTGCCATGTTTTAAGGCCGTGTATGCTTTTCAGAAGTTAATTTAATGTTTTCCATTAAATGATTTCCTTTATCGTCATCTTCCTCTAATGCACGCAACTGTTTTCGCCAGGTTTTAAGGTCTTATTTTAGTTGTTTCTCATAAGCTCGCGACCCTCCTTGCCCATCGGCCCCCACCTTTGCGCACAGATTCACCGGGAAATACCTATTTTTCTACAGTCTATGGGAAATACTCGGTCGCCTCCCTCCCCCTCATTTCGATAACAAACAGAATCTCTGTGGATTCATTCATTCAGCAACAGCATCTCTCTTCTCTTGACGAATCGACAATCGAGCTGATCCAGTCATCTCAGATAACAAGTAGGCAGTAGGCTATATCTATCTGCTGCGTGCCGCGCAGCACACTGTCTTTTCAACCACTCTCTCCGTGTGTTACTGTTAGCCTAGCTCTGGTCGACCAGAGCTACTGTTAGTCTAGCCCCATATAGAACCTCACCCGTCGCTGCATACTGTCGGAGCACAACAGTATGCAGCGACGGGTGAGGTTCTATATGGGGCTACTCTTGTTAGCCTAGCCGCAAATTGCAACACTAGATTTTTTTATAATCGGTTGAATCTAGGGTTGCAATACCTCCCATAGGGATCCAATTAGCCGCAAATTGCAACACTAGATTTTTTATACTCGGATGAATCTAGGGTTGCAATACCTCCCATAGGGATCCAATGCATGAAAACAGTTTTTTGCTATCTGATTGTATTAACCCTTAAGTGCTGTTCGGGTCATTTTGACCCGTTTTACATTTTCATTTGGAAAAAAAAGGTAGAAGTTTAAATTGTTTCCACCTGAAACTCACTGGCCTTAAAGATTCGTCTGAGATGAACATGTAAAAAAAATATTTTGGCACTACACCCATGCTACACACCCCTCATATTTTTTGAACCTTAAGTGCTGTTCGGGTCATTTTGACCCGGAAGCACAGATGCACAGAAATACACAGTATTATGCTAAAACAGAGACACACAGTCACCCCCACTTGTCACCCCCACTTCTAACACCCCCCTTCCGAAGCCCCATTCCGAACCCTCCCCCCCCTTTCCGCACCCCCCCCCCCCCTCCCCACACTTAACCCCTGATGCACAGAAATGCAAGGAATCATGTACAAACACAGATACACAATCACCCCCTAACCTCTTCCACCCCTCCAACCCCCCTCACCTCGCCCTTACCCCCTCCCCTCCAAACCCCCCAACCCAACCCCCCCCCCCACCTCCCTCCCACACCCCCCCCCCCGCCACCCCAAGTCACCTCCTTCCCCCCCTCCCCCCTCCTATCGCCCTCACCCCCCCACACCCTTCACCCCCTCTCCTCCTCACCCCTCCCCTCCTCACCCCCTCTCCTCATCACCCCTCCCCTCCTCACCCCTCACCCCTCCCCTCCTCACCCCTCACCCCTCACTTATCTGAAGTTTTCCTTGTGACTGTACTGTATCTTAGGGGAAATTTTACATTATTTTACATAAACATAAGGTGCTGTAAAGTAACACTGTATTTCAGGGGTGCTGTGGATGAAAATGTTGTTTACAGGGGTGCCCTGAGACCAAAGTGTTTGAAAACCTCTGTCCTAGTGTATACGTTCAAGTGTATATTCATATGTGACGTTCATGTGTGCACATGTGTGTTCAGTTCTATGTGAGAATGATGTCCTGTTGAACCACAAGTATTCAATTAATGGGCATGTTGTTCATAAAAATATTGTCTGATTTTCATTTTGTCCTATAAGCATGAGCAATATTGCCCAGTATTAAATAAAGTCGTTTTTTTACATGAATTTCAGCTAAATCATTAAAAACGCCTAGCTCTTTCAGTGTTTAATGTGATATAGCAAAGCAAGAATGCAAACATTTACCATATATATCATATGAATTGTTTGGTATTGAGTCAAAGTCAATGTATCATGATGATTTGTTAAGTTAAAATGTATATTAGTGTTGTTTTTTTTAAACCAAATACCCCCCGGGTCAAAATGACCCGAACAGAACGAAGGTGTAGTGAATCTGAACAGAACTTAAGGGTTAAACGACTTCAAACTCACCAATATTGTGGCTCCATGGAAAGCTTGGAATTTACTCTTGCTATCTGCAAAGTGTTTGTTTCAGAAAAATCCACCATAGACATGTTATGAGCTACTTTCTATCCAAGAAATTTGGTTCAGGTGACTTTTTCTAAGTCCTGGAGTTTGGAAGCGCTCGTGGAAAATCCCTCAACGGTCCTGTGACCACCTGGTTCTAAATGTCACATTGTGCAGGAGGCAGCGGGAGCGGGACGTTGCGTTATAGAAGACGAGCGCTTCCGAAGTTCAACACTTAAAAAAATAAACCATGTCTGCTCGGATTTCTTGACAGAAAATAAATCATAACAATTATACGGTGGATCTTTCAGAAACAAACGCTTTGCAGATAGCAAGAGTAAATTCCAAGCTTTCCATAGAGCCACAATATTGGTGAGTTTGAAGTCGTTTAATACAATCAGATAGCAAAATAACGTTTTGATGCATTGGATCCCTATGGAGGTATTGCAACCCTAGATTCAACCGATTATAAAAAAATCTAGTGTTGCAATTTGCGGCTAACTGTTAGCCATACGTTATAACTTTATAACTCTTCTAGAGAATTATTTTGAAGACGTTTCTCCTCTCTACCAGAGTTATAACGCGAGGAGAGGGGGATGGACCACTGGTTGAGGCCGTTTGGTCCTTTACTGCTCCACACATGCACAAATGCAATAGACTATAAGGTGCTCACCACATTGCTGAAACTGTTCTCTATCTATCTATTCGGAAACTCCTGGGGATGTGTCAGTCCATATTTATATTGTCTTGGAATCTCATCGCTTTTCCTTGTTTACCACAATGTTGGGTGCACATGTCACGTGACGTCACACGTTTGTGTGCGTGCGCGTGTATGTGTGTGTGTGTGTGTGTGTGTGTGTGTGTGTGTGTGTGTGTGTGTGTGTGTGTGTGTGTGTAGAGAGAGAACTTTCTTTCTGCAAAATGCACTTGCAGTTCCACTTTTGCTTTGGCAATGTTAACATTATGTTTTCACAAAGAATGCCTTCTTGGTTCTTTAAACTAGAGGTTCTCAAACGTTGTCAGAAGGACCCTCAAAATAATATGTAGGCCTACTTGACTGCGGACACCCATCTGAAAATATTTTGTGTCGGGGACCCCGATACAAGATTTGTGTTGTGTGTATGTAATAAGTAGCCTACCCGTTTTTTGAAAATATCAGATGCAGATCTACCAGCAACTATAGCTGTATAGTTGAGAGGGAATTGCAATACAACATTGTCATCAACTGTATCATCTGCTTCATCTGATAGTGTTAGAGTGGTTACTGGTTAAACTGATTCTAATGCTGATTGTGATTTTATGTAATCTATCATTTTGCTGGGGACCCAGGCCAGGACCCCACTTTGAGAACCACTGCTTTAAACCATTGCATGGTTAAAACATGGACATCATCTAAAGTTTTCATATAATCATACGCATATTCAAATTCCGAAAAATTAAAAAGTTACTTTTCAAGATTAAAATTCAAACGAAGATCTACAAGCTCAAAATGCATCGCATCACAGTGTGTTTTGAGCTTGTAGATCGTCTCTTCGCTACTTTTGTGTCACACTGTAGTGACTACAATGGAGAAAAAAAAGTTGGCTGTTATGGCCGGTTTGCCATTGGCATTAACATGCATTGACGACGCCTGTTTTTCCTTTTCCCAAAATGTTATCTGTTTATTAGCGTTTTGAGGTAAATGCCGGAGATCCGGGCTATGAGATCTTCGTCGCCATGGTTACACCCCCGCAAGCTATGAGATCTGGAGCTGGCCACGAAGCAGGGACTACAGGCATGGACAGGACAACATAGTTTTCACTTTCAATCGCACTCACTTAACTTTTAGAACTACTCCTAAAACACATCCCTCCACCTGAAACGGACATCACTGCCCTTTCGCACACGCAATGACCAGCCTACATGCAGCTTCAGCAGAAAAAGGTACTCATTTAACTGCTTAGATGTGTGTGTGTGTGTGTGTGTGTGTGTGTGTGTGTGTGTGTGTGTGTGTGTGTGTGTGTGTGTGTGTGTGTGTGTGCTTGCGTGCCTGCGTGATTACGTCGCAAAATGTAT
Source organism: Nannobrachium achirus (assembly GCF_963921795.1). NCBI lineage: Eukaryota > Metazoa > Chordata > Actinopteri > Myctophiformes > Myctophidae > Nannobrachium > Nannobrachium achirus. The sequence goes on along the minus strand of NC_137818.1, from coordinate 65,886,237 downwards.
GAATTAATTCATCATACAGGACAGCTGTGTTGCCAGATTTTGCAAGAGAAATAATCAACAAGGTCTAATATATATGCCCAAAAAGAAGTGACTATTAGGCTACATGAGCACTATTAAACCTATGCATCGGGCAGATCTACAAGCTCACAACAAATAATAAACAATCCGCAACTACCAATATTTACAGGCATTTTTACCCAAAAAAAGCCCAAAATCGCTTAATAACGTTCAAGGATGTACTTTATTGTTAAGTCTTTTGTACAGGTACATAGGAGTAAAACTTATTTTAGTTTGGCTTCCATTCAGACAATGCAGTGGTATGTATAAAATAACAGCAAAACAACAAAATAATAAGCAGACATGGCAACACTGGTCGCTAAGCAACACATTCCTTCATTTCATTCAGCGTGCCTGACTTTCTCTTTTCTCTCCCTTACCCCGCTCCCAATAAATGGAGTTTGCATACTACTATATTTATATGAATTGAGTACAAAAGGACCCCAATGTAAACAAGCCATTGAGCTTTCTTGTGGTTTAAATCCTTTTAGTTGACGCGGCTTCTAATACAGTATTCAAACAATCAATCAACCCAATCACTCAACACCAGTGCCTACAACTACACAACAGTGCCTTACAATATTCTCTACTTTCTTTCCAGAACATGCTGTCTTTGAAGGTGACCCTAACCCATCAACATCCAGTGGTGAGGCTCCTCCACCTGCCCCATATAAACGCAAAATGCCAAAGAGACGACGCAAGTTTTTCCATCCAAAAAGGAAATATTCAGGTATTGTACAATTGCATGTCTACATTTCCCTATACAAATATTCCACACACCTAACAACACAGGAAAGCTACTTTCACCAAAGATATTCAGGAAAGCTACTTTCACCAAAGACATTCATTACATAATTGATTGCTATGCGTGTTATTGCTATGCGATAACACCCTGAGAAAGGCCCCCAACTCGAAGTCAAAACAACAGATGTCCATGAGGGAGTAGGCATGAAGGGGTGTGGGGGGGGGGGGGGGGGGTAGGCTTTCTCCACAGTGTCTTCTCCTCCTAGGGGGAATGGGGGGGGGGTCCAATCCGTTGAATTCAGCTTGTTTTAGAGCGAGTGAAAAATAGAGTATTCACTCTAATGTCCGTTTCCTGGTCCTTTGTATAGGGCAGTGAGAAACTCTCCATCAAAGTTTTACGATCAATCTCCATGTTGTTATCTCCGTAATGCCTCAGCTCAGCGATCAGTGTTCGCATCAGTCCGGGCACACGGCCCTCTTCAGTTCATTGATCGCCCCGTTCAGAGTACCCACAGCCCTACCAATTTCAATTAGCATGGCAGGCAGCTTGTTGGCTCCTTGGATTGCTGCCGTCTTGCAAATCTTCCGATAATCCAGGGCAATGCTTGTGCCAATCAGCAGAAAACCTGTTATCATCGTTCCGAAAAGATACGTTCCGAAAAGATACTTGACTCCCCCGAGCCAGTTTTCTTGATGAGAAGTAATCAAAAGCAGGAACCAGGTAACCATATCCATTGTTAGTAGTTTGGTAATTCCGAAGACAGTGTAGAGAAAAACTCTCCTTAAAGCAGCGGGAAGACACACGAGGGAGGGAGAGAGATAGAGAGAGATAGAGAGAGATAGAGAGAGCGACCGCCTTCGTTGAGAGCTAGAGCAAGAATTGAGAGCAAGATTGAGAAGCGCCTGTTGCAGTTGCACTGTAGTTCTTTCACCAGTCATCTTTGCCGCTACCACGAGCTGCTGGCAAGCCTCTTTTTTTCAAACGCACTTCACAGGCCTCAATCGCCATCGGGGGACTGCGACGTGAAGTGCATTTAAAAAATGAGGCTTGTGTATAGCGTTTACTTTCCTGCCGGCGCAGCTACTATACGTCCTGCAGACATGTCAATATGAGTGGTTGGAGTTAGCACGCCCAGACTGTGATAGACAGACGGTCCCATCCAATCACCTGCCAAATAGCTTGAAAAAAGGGTTCAGGGTTGGTCCTGAGCGGTTCCAGATAGAGGCTTATGAGGAACTCAATACGCCACCATCTGGCGGAGTCAGGTTAACGTTTCCTCTACTGCTTAAATATTTTCATGGGTACAGAGTTACTTTCAATCCCTGGCACACTGTACACCGCCCAACAAATAACCCCAACTCTGAACATAGTATACTTTGACTGCTCATACGTATCCCCAGGTATGGACTAGATCTTCATGTATTATTACAACTATTAATGCCAGAACACCATGTATGGGCATAAAGATCTGCCCAACGGGCACTTCAACATGGAACACCATATATGGGCATAAAGATCTGCCCAACGGGCAGAGGACTAGTTGTGATATTAATACCCAAATTCTGACATACATGCCATCTAACTTCTCAGCTGAGGAACGTGAACGTAATCGTCTCAGAAATGCCAAGAGATGCTCATTGGCAGGTAAATACTGATATTTTCACATTTACACAGTAATTTGTGTCCATGACACTTCCATGCTATTTCTATTTAGTGAATTAATATATATAATAATCAGCGTTGTCAACAGTGATCTACATATGACATAGTATACAGTATATCATTGGTTGTAACAAAACTATATACAACTTAGGGACTGTCTGTTTATATATATATATATTGTGGGGACCCAGATTCAAAACTCAACCAACACCAGACAAATGGACAGTTTAAGCCACTCTGGGCACGTTTATTTAGAATAAAGCAGAATAAATCAACAGCAGCGGAGCCTCGCTCCGATAAATGCAAGTACTTTCACAAACACAAAGTAAATCGTTTTCTTGAACGTTTCAGAATAACTTAGGTAAACCTTTGTTTAAAGGATCAGCTGCTTTCTAGGCAGAGCAAAGTCAAACAACTTAGGTGAGTATAAGCACAATTAAAGCTCTCCCCGACCCGGGGCGGATTGATACTTGCAGTGTTCTCAGTAGTAGGGATATGTTTCAAGGCACAGTTTCAAAGCCGTCACACTCAAGGGCAGTGCGCATAGAGTACGACATGTTTACAGGTACAATTCCAAAACCCTCGCACCCTCCTTCGTGCGGCTCTCCAGGTCAGTATCAGCGCCTCCTCTATATTGCCTGGTGAAGGACAGATAACGTCGGGTTAGTATTGCATTCCTCTGTATTACAATTAGAAGCAGAATATGTGGAGTGTAGCTCAATATCTAAAGCATTCTTACCGCCATTAGCCCGACCGCCAGCATAGTGAGTCAGTGCAGACTGGGGCAGAGGAGGCTCTTTTGTTTGGCCAGGGGACCCAGCCCTGAGCCACGCAGCTGTACTCAGATTAGGCTGATTGAACAGGTAATTCGGCAGGTAACGCCCTTCTATTACCTGTCCCAGGGCTGGGCGTCGTCTCTGAGAGCCAGCTCTCCTCCCTCTCCACTGACACACTGTGCTGTGGGGCTCACCTGTGAGGCGGTTGCCTAGCGACACTCCACACATCCTCCCCCTAAGCTCGCCGTTGCTAGCGGGAGCTTCACTCTTCTCATCTTCATACAGTCTTGAAAGGGCATCGGCATGGGGGATTTGTTTCCCGGGTCTATGTTCCACATTGATAATGATAAATGATAATCTTGGAGCTCCAGGAACCAGCGTGTGACTCGGCTGTTCCTATCCTTGTTGCGAGACATCCACTTCAGGGGCGCATGGTCAGTGATGAGGGTGAAGGTGCGGCCCCACAGGTAATACCTCAGGTGATGTATGGCCCACTTCACGGCAAGAGCTTCTTTCTCCACGACGGCATAGTTCCTCTCATGCTTCAACAGCTTCCGGCTGACATATAGGACGGGGTGCTCCTCTCCATTCACCACCTGGGCGAGCACGGCTCCCAACCCGGTATTGGAGGTGTCGGTGTGGAGCATGAAGGGCTTTTTGAAGTCTGGTGCCACCAGCACAGGTTCCTCACACAGGGCGTCTTTCAACGTTTGGAAAGCTGTTTCCGTCTCGGGCGTCCACCTGACCAGTCGGGGCAGGGACTGGCGCGTCAGGTCGTATAGGGGGGCTGCAACAGTAGCATAACCTTTAATAAACTTTTGATAATATGACAACAAGCCTAAATATGACTTCACCTGTTTCTGGGTGACAGGGTGGGGCCAGTTCCTTATTTTTTCCACTTTCCTCTCCTGGGGTTTCACACACCCCCGACCGATTGTGAAACCGAGGTAGTTTGTCTCGGTGAGACCGACGCGACACTTCTTGGCGTTGGCGGTGAGCCCAGCCTTGCGGAGGGCCCCTAGGACAGCTTCCAGGTGGTGGAGGTGCAGGTTCCAGCTGGAGCTGTGGATCACGATGTCGTCGAGGTAGGCGGCTGCGTAGTCCCGGTGGGGTCTCAACACGCAGTCCATCAGCCGTTGGAAGGTGGCGGGGGCCCCATGGACTCCGAAAGGTAGGACAGTATACTGGTAGAGTCCCTCGGGGGTGGAGAAGGCCGTCTTCTCCTTGGCCCTCTCCGTCAGGGGTACCTGCCAGTACCCTTTCGTGAGGTCGAGGGTGCTCACGTACCGCGCCGGGCCCAGTCGTTCGATCAGCTCGTCTACTCGTGGCATGGGGTATGCGTCAAAGGCGGAGACTTCATTCAGCTTTCGGAAGTCATTGCAGAAGCGTAGAGACCCATCTGGCTTCGGGACGATGACGATAGGGCTGGACCATGGGCTTCGAGACTCCTCGATCACTCCGAGCTCCAACATCATCTCCACTTCTTCCTTGATGGCTTCACGTCTGGCTTCTGGGCTACGATACGGTCACTGTCGGACCACCCTTCCGGGTGTAGTTATGTCATGGCGAATGACCGGGGTCCGACCGGGCAGGGCGGAGAAGACGTCACGGGCCCGACTCAGCACTTCTTTTACGTCTTGCTTCTGAGCCGGGGCTAGGTCCTCTCCTATGGGCACTTCAGGGAAAGACTGGGGAGAACTGGACGTTAATAGGACAGAGGACGGCAGAGGCTCCGCCACATGCCATTTCTTCAACCGGTTCACATGGTAAATCTGTTTCCGTTTCCGGCGGCCCGGCTGGCTCACACAATAATTCACAGGGCCCACTTTCTCCACCACCTCGTAGGGGCCGTGCCATTTTGCCAGAAATTTAGATTCAGAGGTGGGTATTAGGACCAAGACTTTCTCCCCCACTTTGAATTCTCTAATGGTGGCCCCCCGGTTATAAGTGCGAGCTTGCTCCCGCTGGGCTTGTTGCATATGCTCTCTGACTATGGGCCACACCTTCCTGGCCCGGGCCTGCAGAACATCTACATGTTCAATTACGTTCCGGTGGCCTGGCTGTTGGCTCTCCCAAGTTTCTTTTGCAATGTCTAGTAGTCCACGGGGACTCCTCCCATACAACAGTTCAAAGGGGGAGAAGCCCGTGGAGGACTGGGGAACCTCTCGGATAGCAAACAGTACATATGGAATTAATTGGTCCCAATCTTTCCCATCTTTGTCAATTATTTTATTTAGCATTTTCTTTAACGTCGCATTAAAGCGTTCACAGAGGCCATCAGTCTGGGGGTGAAAGACTGACGTACGTATACGTTTAACTTTAAGCCACCGATACAACATTGACAAAACTCTTGACATAAAACAGGTGCCCTGGTCAGTCGAAATTTCATTCGCAATTCCCACCCGGCTAAACAGCATGACTAGTTCGTGTGCTATGGCCTTGGCTGTAGCCGCCCGCAGGGGAATGGCTTCGGGAAACCTAGTGGCATAGTCGATTATTACAAGTAAGTATTTGTGACCTCGGCCAGATTTTGGTAGGGGCCCCACAATGTCCATGGCGATACGTGAGAATGGGGTTTCAATAATTGGCAGAGGTATCAGGGGGTTTCTAAAGTAGGGCCGTGGGGCCGTTTTCTGGCAGTCTGGGCAGCTTTTACAAAAATCCTCTACTGCCCGCTTTACGCCGGGCCAGTAAAACCGGGCCAAAATACGTTCGTAAGTCTTTTCTACTGCCAAATGAGCCCCCAGTTGGTGAGTGTGAGCTAAATACAGAACCCGTGACACATAAGACTTAGGGACCAACAATTGCTCTAGAGTGTCACCTGCCCTGTCTTTAGTTAGCCTGTACCATAGGTCATTTTTCACTATAAAGCAAGGAAACGTGTATTCACTCACCCCCTCACACTTTTGGCCGTCTATGGCCACCACACGCTGTCTGGCTAGGTTCAGGTTCGGGTCCGCCCACTGGTCGGCGGCGTACTTCCCGCTTCTCGGCCCACGGTCCGGCTCCAATGCCGAAAACCCGGGGACTTCATCTCCCTCCGGCGTCACGCTGTCCTCTGCGGCCGCCCGGCGTCCCCGCCGGGTCCGCGCTCCACTGGTTGCCAACCCGTCTTCACTTTTCTCGCTCTCCCTCTCGAGCGCCTCCTACCCCCCTCTTCTTTCCTCCGCGGAGGTGCTGTCGTCGTGGGCCTCGTCGCTCGGGCCGAACACGGGGCAGGCGCGGTAGGTGGTTCTCGGCTGGCTGTGGCGGGGACGGCGTCGTCTTCGCACCTCGAGGTTTCGTCTCGGCGGCCAGTACTGATCGTAGAGCGGGCAGTCAGAGCCGATGAGCAGTGGGACAGGGAGGTTGGGAACCACTCCAGCCGTCACGAGCAGGTCTCCCCTCGGCGAGAGCACTTTGATCTGTGTGACGGGGTAGAAGCGGAGATCGCCGTGGACGCAGGTTACGGGAACGGTGACGTCGCCCACCTTCCCCGCCAGGTCAGGGCGAACTAGTGTGACAGCGCTGCCCGAATCTAATAGGGCGTGGGTGTCCACGCCGTGGATGCGCACCGGTACTGTGGCGTGCCGTCGTCTTCCCGTGCCGGAGTGTAGACACGGCCTTGGCGGCTCCGAGCCGGACGCACTGGGCATGGACACGTCCCTCCTCACCTCCGGACAGGACCAGGACAGGTGATCCGGCTGGCGGCAGACGTAGCACCGCCGCTGGGTAGGGGGAGTTCGCCCGCTTCTCTCCGGCGGCGCGCTCCGGGGACGTGGAGGCGAGCGGGGAGCGTTTGGTCGCCGTTGTCTCTCTCGGCCGGCACGCTCCTCCCGCCTCATCATCTCTGTGCTGACATGGTGGTTTTCAAGCAGGGCTATCAGCTCTTCCAATGAACCGGGACTCACTCTAGATGCGTATTGTCGGGCGTCTGGCGGCAATGCTCTAATACAGCGGTCGATTACGAGTCTCTCCACAGCGGGGGGATCACCCGGGCTGGTCAGCCAGCTAGTCGTCAGACGAAGCAGGGAAGCAAGCTGGGCACGGGGCGGCCCGTCTGTTCGATACATCCAATTGTGGTACCGCTGTGCCCGGGCCGGGATACTATAACCATAACTCGCTAATATGGCTGCCTTTAATTTATTGAAGTCTCGAGCGTCAACTGTTGAGAGGTCGCGCCAAGCGCGCTGCGCCTCGCCGGTCAGAAACGGTGCTAAAATCGCGGCCCACTCAGCCTGTGGCCACCGTTCCTGAGTAGCAGTGCGCTCAAATAGTTCCAAATAAGCTTCAATATCATCGTCACCAGGGGCAAACTTAGTAAGTACCTCGGCTGGGGCTCGCGCTGCTGCTGTATCCCTATTAATTTTACGTACAAGCTCATGCACGGCTGTCTGTAGCTCAGCCTGGCTTTTTAACAGCGCCGTAAGCGCCTGTGCATGCTCCATTGTGTGTGGTTGGTGAGGTTCGAGACCCGATTCTCCACCAAATGTGGGGACCCAGATTCAAAACTCAACCAACACCAGACAAATGGACAGTTTAAGCCACTCTGGGCACGTTTATTTAGAATAAAGCAGAATAAATCAACAGCAGCGGAGCCTCGCTCCGATAAATGCAAGTACTTTCACAAACACAAAGTAAATTGTTTTCTTGAACGTTTCAGAATAACTTAGGTAAACCTTTGTTTAAAGGATCAGCTGCTTTCTAGGCAGAGCAAAGTCAAACAACTTAGGTGAGTATAAGCACAATTAAAGCTCTCCCCGACCCGGGGCGGATTGATACTTGCAGTGTTCTCAGTAGTAGGGATATGTTTCAAGGCCCAGTTTCAAAGCCGTCACACTCAAGGGCAGTGCGCATAGAGTACGACATGTTTACAGGTACAATTCCAAAACCCTCGCACCCTCCTTCGTGCGGCTCTCCAGGTCAGTATCAGCGCCTCCTCTATATTGCCTGGTGAAGGACAGATAACGTCGGGTTAGTATTGCATTCCTCTGTATTACAATTAGAAGCAGAATATGTGGAGTGTAGCTCAATATCTAAAGCATTCTTACCACCATTAGCCCGACCGCCAGCATAGTGAGTCAGTGCAGACTGGGGCAGAGGAGGCTCTTTTGTTTGGCCAGGGGACCCAGCCCTGAGCCACGCAGCTGTACTCAGATTAGGCTGATTGAACAGGTAATTCGGCAGGTAACGCCCTTCTATTACCTGTCCCAGGGCTGGGCGTCGTCTCTGAGAGCCAGCTCTCCTCCCTCTCCACTGACACACTGTGCTGTGGGGCTCACCTGTGAGGCGGTTGCCTAGCGACACTCCACAATATATACACACACACACACACACACACACACACACACACACACACACACACACACACACACACACACACACACAAAATCTCATGGATGTATTCTGTGAAGGTACAGTACATGCTCAAAACCCATCTCTTCCCAAAACACTCATCAAAATTGTCCGGTTAAATTAGTTAAAGGTTAGATAATTAATAATATATCAAAAACGCATCTTAAACCATGGCAAAAAAATAAAAACATGAATTTAATTTAATTCAGTTGTGACTTGATGCTATATTATTTAGGGGTGGATATTGGCAAGAATCTCGCGATGCAATACATATCACGATACTTGGGTCACGATGCAATAGTATCACAAATGTTACGACCCAGTGGCTCAAAAGGCCGAACATTATGCACTCAGATACCAGTTTGCAAAATATAGGTTGAATTTATTTTACATTGGCACCCAAAGTGCATAGAATTGAATACAATTACAGGATCTTTTTAACAATAAGACAAAGTAGCTAGTTCAGTTAAGGCGAATACTGCAAGATATATTATATGACAAAGTCTAGGAGTGAGGGGAGGCGGCCAGAGCAGCCGCTCCCCGGGCGCTTAGCGTAGCCCAAACAAATTACAACCAAACAACAATAAATCAAGGATTACTTACAAGCAAAACAACCAAAACAAACAATAAGCAGGGGAAACGAAAACAGGGTCTAAAGAACTAAAGAAAACGTTGACTTTCCTAAGGTCAAGAACACAATCTAAATAACAAAAGAAAAGAGTCGGGTCAGTGGGGAAAACACACGCAGCGATAGGCGCAAGAGTTCAAGGTGTAATGGTCTGAGCCAAGACTTTATAGGCAACGGGGCGGGCCCTGCACCGCTGTCAGCAATCACTCATCAAGACTGCAGCCTGTCAGCTTTCGACTCCTCAGTCAGCTGTTTCCCCCCACGTCACTCTGACAGCACCCACGTCATTCACAATCATCAGCAGTGGGCAGGTTTACTGCAGTTCACCAGCCACTACATCAATGCAAGGAAAAGACCGGGTGAGAACACTGACAATATACACATCATAATAACCATAATAACAATCACGGCCAACGGTCGTGACACCCCCCACCCAGAAGTGAACCTATATCCCCCAATATAGGTTCGCTCCAGGCAACACCATTACTAGAGAAAAAAACAATATTATTAACAGTGAACTCTGGACAAGGCATCCGCCATCACATTATCAAGTCCTTTCTCATGTCTTATTTCAATGTTGAAATCCTGTATTAATAAAGACCACCGCATTACTCTCTGGTTCGAGTTCTGCATCTGCTGTAGGAACACAAGTGGATTATGGTCAGTACATCTCAGAACAGGCAGTGAGCCCACAGCTACACCGTCTCAACAGCAGATGGCGTGGTTACTCCTTCAGCTCCGTCCTCCAACATCCCGTCTCCATCATCAGACACTCCAGTGAACATCTTGGAAGAACAGAAGGATTCCATACACTTCTTTCCACCTCAATCTTTAACACTAACTTGACACCTAGCATTTTTTTTAAACCATTTACAACATTACCCTATATGCTCAGCTCATGTGCTCGAGAAAAA